>NW_012111142.1:9849504-9998049 GCF_000951035.1 Colobus angolensis palliatus
CCCCCCCCACACACACACACACAGCTTGTTTCTGCCACAGTCCAAAAGGTGGGAAATTAGGAGACAGCCACTGGAACTCTTGAGTTTAAGAATATCCCTCAGTGGCTACAGCCAATGATCAATAAGACAGATCAGGAGGCATCTGCTGCTGTCGTCACAAATGCTGTCAACCTTCACAGATTCGGTAACTGGGCAGTGAACACTGAATTTACTCAGTGCTGTGACTTTTTACATGTAAGCCTGCAGACAAGTTGCTGGAATGCCACTGCAGAAAAATTGCCCAAGTCTCAAACAGGACAATAACCTCCACCTTATTCTCATCTTAAAAATCTCAAAGTGAGTGCATCTAATTGAAAAATACTAATTGGCCTCCTGAGCCCCAGCTACAAAAAAGCCTGGAAAAAAATGTCTTTTAACTTCATAGCTTTTTGACATACAGGAAGGACTGATACACTAAAAGGAGGTGGGACTGAATGTAGAATACTAATCAACACTATGCACCCCAGTTTTTCATATTTATCACATTCGTTCTTCCCAATAACTCCGTTTTGTATGGCCTGTTTGAAGAACCTGAACTAATACACAACCAAAGCAAATAAATACTGTAAGTGTGGTTACTTAAGTATATGTTTTTTCAATGTATGTGTATTATATTAATAAACGTCTATATTGTTAGGATATAAGTATTTATCTCTACCCCAGTAGTAGTGCTGGAAAACTGAGTAGTAGACCTGATTCTACTATTTATTAGCTGGTGTTACCTTGGTAAAATTATATAGCCAGTCTTAGCCTCAGTTTTCTCCTCTCATAAATAGTTAAATGGACAGTACTAAACTGGAAGTCATTGGGAAGACCAACATGATAAATATGTAAGTCACCTATTGCTATGGTTCTCAGACAGTGTGATAAGGGGTTCTGGGCACCACAAGTGACAGGGACACCCCAAGATATCCCACATTTTAAAGGAAAACACAGTGATGCTTGACATTTGCAAAGTATTATCTTGTGGTAGTTTCCATTAGGTGAGTCTCAACATTAGATAATGCTTCCTTCCATTTGATGATGTCACCTCTTTGTGAAAATGAGTTTTTGGCAGCTACTCTGATGCCAAGCTTGTATCGTATAAAATTCAATGTGAGGGTGCCAGTGATGAATATGATTCCAACGTCTGAGAAAATGTACAATGGCAAATGGGCCCACAAACCTTGTCAGTAAGTGTTATTGGTTGATTTGGGTCTCCCCACCTTCAAAGTCATATGTTGAAATCCTAATCCTAGTATCTTGAAATGTGACTGTATTTGGCGATAAGGCCATTAAAGAGGTGGTTAAGTTAAAATGAGGCCACTAGGTGGGCCCTAATCTAATCCGACTGGTGTCCTTATAAGAAGGGAAAATTTGAACACACAGAGAGACCCCAGGGATGCTCATGCACAGAGAAAAGACCATGTGGAAACACAGGGAGAAGGCGGTCATCTGCAAGCAAAGGAGAGAGGCCTCAGAAGAAATCAAAGCTGTCAACACCTTCATCTTGTACTTTTAGCTTCCATAACTGTGAGAAAACAATTTTTTGCTGTTTAAGCCACCCAGTCTGGGATATTTTATTAACATCACAATGAGTGATGGCTAATTTTATGAGTCAGTTTGACAGGGCCATCGAGTGCACAGATATTTGACTAACTATTGTCTGAGTCTGTCTGCGAGGGTGTTTCTGAATGAGACTGACATTTGAATTGGTGGACTGAGGAAAGCACACAGCCCTCCTTAATGTGGGTGGGCTTTGTCCAATCTGTTGAAAGCCTGAAGAGAATAAAATGCTGGGTAAAAAGAATTTATTCTTTCTCCCTAACTGTTTGAGCTGGCAACTTGATCTTCTCCTGCCTTTGGACTCAAGACTTGGATTAGAACTTGTATCACTGGCTCTCCTAGTTCATGGACTTGGACAGGAATGACAGTATCCTCTCTCCCCGTTCTGCAGCTTGCTGATTGCAGATATTGAGTCTTGTCAGCCTCCAAAACATGCAAGCCAATTCTTATTTATATATATGTAGTCTCCTTGGAGAACCCTGACTGATACAAGGCCATAGCAAACAAATACAGCAAGAGTGGTTATTTAAGAATATATATTTTTTCAGTGTACGTGCATTATGTTTATAAATTTCTATGTTGTTAGGATATAAATGTCTATTATAATAAGCTGTTTTGTACTAACTACTTAATTAGTAGTTAAAAAATAAAGAATTATTAGGTATTTCTTTAAGCCTAGGCATGCCATGAAAAAATTACTGAGATACTAACTACCATGAACTTGAGGAAGTTCAGGAATTTCAGAGCTATGATGAAACATAACAGCTGCCAATAATGGCTATCATGATGATAAATGGGAAAACTGTTTTCCTATTCTAAAATGGGGTTACTTACAGTATGAGGAAATGATTGATAAGTCTAAGGAAATGGTGTAGATGAATTTCCCCAGAAAAATCAAAAGGTACTCTCAGTTAAGGTACCCATGGCAGAATTATAGAGAGTAGTGTCAGTTAGCAGAAGCCTGTGAAGGAAGGCAACGTGACTGAGGCCAAGGCACCAAGAAGGGATAAAAGCAGAAGCTGCCTACACTGAAACTCTGTCCCAATCCTTGGGAAAGAATTAACTGGATTTCTCAGATACTCCACCTGTTGTTTGTATTTTTACACTTTTAGAGCCCATATTTATTACTCAAGCCGAGGCAATAACAAAAGAGAAAAAATCATTAGTTATAAGAAGGAACATAAGAGACAAGCTTACTACCTTGTGGCGAGGTAACTTTCAAATCTGCTGGAGTTGCTGACTGGCACCCCTGCTGAGCTCAGGAGGAACGCAGCACTGAAACGGGTATTGCAGGCCATCTTCCCTCACCACATCCACATGTGGATCAGCTACATCCACCCCATACCCTCCTTTATCCAGAGCATCCTGTGGCCTGACGGTCCTAGGGCCCTATAGCCAGTGGTGCACACCTACCACCCCCAGCTGTGCTGCCACCCCAAGCACTCCCGGGGCTCCCTGTGTGGCCAGCTGCTCTTCTCAGAGCTCATGTACCCCGGAGTCAAAGAGGGCCAAGGTCCTGGTCAGCTCTCCAGTCTGCTGGGGTGACATTAACCGCTGGGGCAGCACGCGGCTCCCACAGTGGCAGGCTGGGCACTGCAGTGTGTGTTCCTCTATGTGTGTGAGCAGGCCCTGCTCTTTGTCGTCTCTGCCCCCAGTTCTCCAGGGATTCTGCAGGTGCTGCTTGAGCCCTGCCTGTCACACTCTTCCTTCTGGTTCCCAGGTTGTGGGGAGAGTGAGCAGGAGGCACGAGCTGCCAGCCAGGCCAGCAGGCCTGTTCTCTGTCACTAGCACTGGTTGCCTTGGGACCTGTCTCCTGAAGTTGTGATCACCACACTGTTAAGCTGCTATCCCTAAACCACTAGGCCTGCCCAAGAGCCTCATCCACCCTCCCTTGCAGCAGAGCTGGGGTCGTCTCTTCCAGATTCTGGGAGAGAGAGGTTTGCAGAGCCTTGGCCTCTGCCCACAATACCCATTTCCAGTGGGGTGTGATTCCAGAACTCCTTGGCTGCTGCCCAGCACCCCACCTGTCAGGCTTCAGTGGAGGTTCTACCCAGAATGCACTCTGCATTCCTTGAGACTCTGACCCCAAGTATCCTCTTCTTTGGGAGTTTTTCTGCAGGATACACTCCTGGGTTCCCGATGCCTTCCAGCTGTCTCAACAGAGCAATTGCCAGTGGATCTTGGGGAAAGAAGCAGCCACTGACCCCAAGCCAAGACCAAACCGTCTGGTCCAGCAAGCTAGAGCCCCCCAGGAGGCCAATGCCAGTGACCCTCATGCCCTGCATTGCCCTGAGTTTACTCCTTGATGGTCCCTGGAGAGATGACTGCAGAAGAAGCTGCTGACAGGACATGGGGTGTCCCTTTGCTTGAAGTCAGGCCCTACGGGGTGACCATGGCTGCTCTGTTAGCAGCCAAGTGCCTACCCACCCTCTGTCCTTGTGGGAACAGGGCCCTTGGCCAAGTCATCCATCTGCCCTGGCTAGCTCTAGAGGAAATAGGCCACTCCCCAGGTGCAAGAGACTAGCCCTCCTAGGCAGGTGTGAGCAGCTCTGGGGAGGTGGTCCTAGCATTTAGCCTGGGTCTGTTTGCCAGAATCAGTAGAATCTATGTGTAGGTGTGAGTGGAAGTGAGTGTGGGATGTGCCTGTGTGAGCACCATGATCCCCAGGGGCAGGGAAGCCTGAAGATGCCCAGTGGTGTCCCCTGCAATTTATCATTTTTGAGTTGGACATCTTTGAGATGTGCTGGAGACTGAAGGAGGCTGTGCTCCCTGTCCATCTCTCAGGGGCACTTGCACTGTCCACTTCTGCCCAAAAGCTGCTTTGCTGCAGGCCACAGGGACCCTTTGCACCCAGTCGGGAGAGCAGGCACTGATGGGGCCTAGGAGAGTCCCCACTAGCTCAACATCCTGCAGGGATGGATCCTGAATCCACCTTTTTACTTTATTTTTGCTGTGAATATAAAGCTTCCCAGATGTTAAATAGGAATTTTTAAGAAGACAAAGCCTCTGTATCATTACCTATATCATGAAATTAATAATTCAGCTTCCCTGGGAAATGAAGCTGCACAGTTCAGATTGGGGTCCAATATCCAAATGGGGCCTTTGACACTGAGTCAGAAATCCTGCTGGGGATGCCTCAGTGCCTTCAACGAGGGAGCGATGCTCCTTGACCCCAGCCATAGTAAGCAGGGTGAAAGGAGATGGGACAAGGTCTTGGTAGTTTCATGTCAGTGTTAGAGAATGCTGTTAAGTAACCTCGTATCTTAAACTTCTAAATATATTCTGTTCAAGTGTATGTTGCAGGTAGAAAGAACTCTTTTATGCATAGTGAAAAAAGTCTGAGATACAGGATACCATATACCAAACAAAGGGGAACTTGCCTGTAGGAATGTCCTTAATGTAGACCAACACAGCAAGGCTGGACACATGTGGCATGTTAATCTTGAAGGCATCATTAACATTCACTAATTGCTCACACTTACTGAGAGCTTTTTATGTACCAGGTACTAATTTAGAGGCTTTGCACAAATCAGCTTATTTAAAAATTACAGTGAATTTAGTCCAGATGCAATGGCTCAAGTTTGTAATCCCAGTATTTTGGGAGGCCAAGGTGGGAGGATCACTTGAGGCTGGAGTTTCAGGCCAGCCTGGGCAACATAGTGAGACCCCCCATCTCTACAAAAAAATTAAAAATAAGCAGGACATGGTGGTGCATGCCTGTAGTCCCAACTACTAGGGAGGCTGAGGTGAGAAGATTGCTTGAGCACAGGAGATCAAGCTGCAGTGAGCTGTGATAGAACCACTGCAGTCTAGCCTGCAAGCCTGAGTGGAAGAGCAAGATCCTGTCTCCAGATAAACAAACCAACAAATCACAGTGAATTTAAGAGTTTGGCACTATTAGTATCATTGTTTTCAGATGCGAAAAGCTGATGTGTAGAAGGGCTAGCAACTTCTTCAAAGTTACAGAGCTAGTAAGAGGTGGAGGAGCCAGGATACAAATGCAAGCAATCTGATTCCAGTACCCTGTGATGTGTCTGTTACACTTTTGTGTATACATGCAGGTCAGCTTAGATGAGCCCCTTGAAGCTCTTCTCCCCACTTCCACTAGACCTGATGATTACACACAAAAGGGCTCCAAAGTGATGATTCTCCACTACTATGGTCTGAATGTGTTACTCCAAAATTCGTATGTTGAAAGCTAATCCCCTAGATGATGGTATTAAGTCAGGACTTTGGGAGGTGATTAGGTCATGAGGTTGACACCCTCATGAATGGGATTAGTGCGCTTATAAAATAGACCCCAGACAGTTGCCCTGCCCCTTCCACTGTAAGGACACAGTGAAAGGCGCTAACGATGAACAAGAGAGCCCTCCACAGACACTGACTGTGTCAGTACCTTGATCTTGGAGTTCCCAGTGTTCAGAACTGGGAGCAATATATTTCTGATGTTTATAAGCCACCAAATCTAAGGTATTTTGTTATAGCAGCCCAAATGAACAGGACATCCACCTTCCTCCTAAACCTCTCGCCTTCAGTCATTCCTTGTACCTTGTCCTATATTTCTGTAAACTCACAAACTATTTGCCAACTCATTCTTAGGTTGATATTCTGTCTTTGGACCTGACATATAGTCTGGATTTATTGACTATGACCCTCAGTCTTTCAACAATGATTCCTTCCTGGCTGCACTCCCTTGAGATATCTTGAGTGATGAATATCCAGGCTCAGTTCAGCACCTGGAATTGTCCTAGCTGTTTTTCTCTCTTTCATGAGTTTATTTATTCAATGAGTCTTTATTGATAAAATGAGCCACACATTGTGCTAGGCATTAGTGTCATGATATGGTTTGGTTCTGTGTCCCCACCCAAATTTCATCTTGAATTGTACTTCCATAATTCCATGTGTTGTGGGAGGGACCTGGTGGGAGATAATTTGAATCATGGGGGCAGTTTCCCCCACACTGTTCTCATGGTAGTGAATAAGTCTCACGAGATCTGATGGTTTTATCAGAAGATGCTTTTGCATCTTCCTCATCTTTCTCTTGCCACCATCATGTAAGAAGTGCCTTTTATCTCTTGCCATGATTTTGAATTCTGCCCAGCCATGTGGACTGTAAGTCCAGTTAAACCTCTTTTTCTTCCCAGTCTCAGGTATGTCTTTATCAGTAGCGTGAAAATGGACTATAGTAAATTGGTACCAGGATCAGGGTGTTGATGAAAAGATATTTGAAAATGTGAAAGCGACTGTGCAACTTGGTAACACGCAAAGGTTGGAACAGTTTGGAGGGCTCAGAAGAAGACAGGAAAATGTGGGAAAGTTTAGAACCTCCTAGAGACTTGTTAAATGGCTTTGACAAAAATGCTGATAGTGATATGAACAATAAGGTCCAGGCTGACGTAGTCTCAGATGGAGATGAGGAACTTGTTGGGAACTGGAGCAAATGTGACTCTTGCTATGTTTTAGCAAAGAGATTGGTGGCATTTTGCCCCTGCCCTAGAGATTTGTGGAACTTTGAACTCGAGAGAGCTGATTTAGGATATCTGGCAGAAGAAATTTCTAAGCAGCAAAGCATTCAAAATGTGACCTGGGTGCTGTTAAAACATTACATTTTAAAGGGAAACACAGCATAAAAGTTCAGAAATTGTGCAGCCTGATGATGCAGCAGAAAAGAAAAACCCATTTTTTGAGGAGAAATTCAAGCTGGCTGTGGAAATTTGCATATGTAACAAGCAGCCAAATGTTAATCCTCAAGACAATGGGGAAAATGTCTCCAGAGCATGTCCTAGGTCTTCATGGCAGCCCCTCCCATCACAGACCCAGAAGCTTAGGAGGGAAAAATGGTTTTGTGGGCCTGGCCCAGGTTCTCCATGCTGTGTGCAGCTTAGGGACTTGGTGCCCTGCATTCCAGCTGCTCCAGCCATTGCTGAAAGGGGCCAATGTACAGTTCAGCCCATAGTTTCAAAGGGTGCAAACCCCAAACTTAGGCAGCTTCCATGTGATGTTGAGCCTCTGGGTGCACAGAAGTCAAGAATTGAGGTTTGGGAACCTCCACCTAGATTTTGGAAGATATATAGAAATACCTGGATGCCCAGACAAAAGTTTCCTGCAGGGGTGGGGCACTCACCTCTGCTAGGGCAGTTTGGAAGGGAAATATGGGGTTGGAGCCCCCACACTGAGTCCCTACTGGGCCACTGCCTGATGGAGCTGTGAGAAGAGGGCCACCATCCTCCAGACCCCAGAATGTTAGATCCACTGACAGCTTCTACCATGCACCTGGAACATCTGCAGACACTCAACACCAGCCTGTGGAAGAAGCTAGGAGGGGGGGTTATACCCTGCAAAGCCACAGGGGCAGAGCTGCCCAAGACTATGGGAACCTACCTCTTGCATCAGCATGACCTGGATGTGAGACATGGAGTCAAAGGAGATCATTTTGGAGCTTTAAAATTTGACTGCCCCACTGGATTTCAGACTTGCATGGGCCCCGTAACCTCTTTGTTTTGGACAATTTCTCCCCTTTGGAATGGCTGTATTTACCCAATACCTGTACCCCCATTGTGTCTAGAAAGTAACTAGCTTGCTTTTGATTTTACAGGCTCATAAGCAGAAGGAACTTGCCTTGTCTCAGATGAGACTTTGGACTATGGACTTTTGGGTTAATGTTGAAATGAGTTAAGACTTTGGAGAACTGTTAGGAAGGGATGATTGGTTTTGAAATGTGAGGACATGAGATTTGGAGGGGCCAGCAGTGGAATGATATGGTTTTGCTCTGTGTCCCCACCCAAATCTCCTCTTGAATTGTACTCCAATAATTCTCATGTGTTGTGGGAGGGACCCAGTGGGAGATATTTGAATCATGGGGGCAGTTTCCCCCATACTGTTCTCATGATAGTGAATAAGTCTCACGAGATCTGATGGTTCTATCGGGGGTTCCCAGTTTTGCATCTTTTTCATTTTATCTTGCTGCCACTTATCTTGTAAGAAGTGCTTTTCGCCTCCCACTATGATGCTAAGACCTCCCCAGTCATATGGAAATGTAAGTCCAATTAAACCTCTTTTTCTTCGCAGTCTTGGGTATGTCTTTTCCAGCAGTATGAAAACAGATTAATACAAGTTATAATAGTGAACAAGATATAGTCCCAACTCTCAAGAGTTTACAGTCTAGTGGAGAAATCAGGCAAATAATCTATATAGAGAAATATGTAAGGCATGGATAGAGGTACATTATGAAGGAACTTAGCCCAGTCTTAGAGATTAGAGAAGACTTCTTTTTTTTTTTCCACATGAGGTGAAATCTAAGCTAGAATGAAAAACAGGAATTATCCATTCTTTTTTTTTTTCCACATGAGGTGAAATCTAAGCTAGAATGAAAAACAGGAATTACCCAGGATAAATGGGAGTAGTTATTATAGTTGGAGTTTGGGGCAGGGGTGTATGTGTACATGGTGGGAGATGGGTGGAGAAGATAAGAAAGACAAGCTATCCTAAGGAATTTGCACTTTATCCTGAAAGTAATGGGATGCAATGGAGAGTTTAAACTATGTGGTTAAAGTTGTGTGTTTGGAATATCATCTCTTCTATAGTGTAGAGAGTCATAATCAGGGCTTATACCAATGGCCGGGAGATAAATAAGGAAGTCATTACAGCAATGTAGCCAAAAGACAAACTTAGGAATTGGAAAAAGAAATGTACCTGATTTTCCCAGATAATTTAATGCCCCAGAGATGACAAAATACGATTCTTCTTTGGATTCTTTCTCTATCTTAATATTCCTATTGGTGGTGCCACTAGTAATTCCATGGACTTCTTGGAATCAGCTAAGAATGTTCTCCTGGGGCCCTTCTCAGCTACTTAGCCTTACATGGTAACTCCTCATTTTTCAATAGATTTTCATTTTCCTCTTTCACAGCTCCTCTCACCTCACCAGTTATTATTTGACCTTTCATCTTCTGCAGGCTGACTAGCATGCAACAGCTTCCTTGGATTTTTTAGCTGACAGATGTGATCTAAAGTTTTCTGCCATTGCCTTAAAATAAAGGGATCAGAACACCAAAACTTCTCTGCTCTTTAAAGAAAGGATGATAAAATAAGTGTTGGGAAGGTGGTAATGGGAAGACCATACCCACTCCTGGTTTACATCTGTGCACACTCAAAGCACTTACCGATGAGAAATCCTTCAGGCCTTGGAATTTTACATCTAAGAATATTTTTTAATTTGAGATTCCATGTCGTCCAAGTTGCACATGGCCAGAATTTCTGCAAGAAGGGATTGGAACCTTCTATTTCTCAGTGTTATTGCTCATAAAGGAAGGACAGTGATTATTTTATAACTTATTGAGATAGTAGAAACAAGACTGAACTTGTCAGAAAGCTGAGTTTGGAACTCAGTAGATGTGTGAGGTAATAATCCACATACCACAGGGGATTTCATAAAGTAAATCAGAAAGCATGAAGCCATTTTGGCCCCTGTGCATAGCTCTTGATTGAAATTACCTTCGTCAAGGTTACCAACAATGACTATGATGTGAAATCCAATGACATTTTCATGTTTTTGTCTTTTTAAGCCTTTCAGCAGTGTTTAAAGCTGATCATCCACGCTTTCTAAAAACATTCTCCCCTCTTAGCTTCTACATTTGGCTGCTTTTCCACTTGGATTTCTTCTCAGGCTCTTCTGCCAGTTTTTCTTCTTTTATCTGGTGGAAATGTTGATGATCTTAGTTCCAGGCTTAGTTGTCCAACTCATTTCTCCATACCCCCCTCAAAGTGCTCTCACTTGATATTTCCATTGGTATGTTTCACAGACATCTCAAACTTAACATGCATGTGCCAGATACTTATTGGTTGATTATCAATCCAGATTTTGCTCTCTCATGGTCTCCTGGACTGGTAGGACTGGAAGCCTGCAAATGACAGGCCCCAGACTCCCAAGCCTGCTGACTTCCCATCAGGTTCTGCCAATAAAACATACTACAGGGAGATGAGAAAGGAGAAGAAATTAAGAACAGTTCATCAGTTGGCAGTACCTCTGGCAATGGCAACCCTGATATTTTCTGCTCAGTGGCAGTTGTGATCATTCCAGAAATTTCTGTGATGGCACTTTAAGCAGCTGCAGCAACTGAGGGAACAATGAGGTTGCAGCATTTGGTGGTCCCTGTGCCATCAGCGGATAAGTGCAGCTCACAAACTCTAGCCCATTGGTGGCAGGACCTTAGTGTTGCTGGAACACCCCATTCGCCTTTCGCTCTCCCTTCATTTCAACACTGTTATGAGAGCCAACATATCCATCAGGCACAGTACCTTGGGCCCACAATTCAGAGGCCAAAGAAATGTTTTCATTTTTATTTATTCATCAGAAGAAAAAAATAAATGAATGACAATGATTCTAGCTTAGATTATATTTGTCATTACACCAATATAGTCATAAAACATTTAAAAAAATTTAATGGAGGAAGGGGCCCAAGAAAGCAAAAGTGCAAAGAGCTATGAAAGTTATAATGCACCCCTGACCTTTGCGGCCATTTTCCTGTAACAGATGCTTCTTTGGGAGAAATATCTAGTAGTTTCTGTATTAGTTTCCTTTTAACTTGACACTAGCTAATTCTATGCCCCCAGTGGTACTTTTGATTTCTGCCCTTCAAACCTCAGTTAGTTCTCACCCTTCTCCATCTTAGGGAATGGCACCACCATCACAGAAGAGGCCACAGAAGAGACCTGGAGTGATGTCTCGCTGTCAGCCCTCACATTTAAAGCATCACCAAATTCTGTCCATTCAACAGAAACAAAATATCTCAACTCTGCCCACTGCTCAAATCTGCCCACTGCTACCACCTAGTCCAAGTCATCACTGGGACTTCCTTTTTGGCCTTAAAATAAAAGAAGTCCCTGTTAGCATACCCCACAAGGCCCTGTGTTGTGCAAACCCTGCTTACTTCGTTAATCTCTTTTTGTGCCATTTCACTCCTTGTTTACTATGCCCCAGCATGATGGACAAATTGCATTAATGGCCCCAGTTCTGTCCATGCCTTCTATTCTGACATCCTTAGCTAATGCCTTCCTGCAACTGATAGTAACAGGAGGCAGCCAAATGCCTAGGCAGATAGTGTCGGGTCTCCAGTGAAATCCCACCTCCAAGACAAAGACAGTTTAAAGCCTGAAATCCAGGCTGCAAGTTAAATCCTTGGACTGGATTTAGAATTTGTCTTCCTGTTTGGCATGCTTTCCTTTGATAGATCCCCACCCTTCACCTATTTTACATATACCTAAGCTTTCCTAATCGGTTTTCTACACTGTCATGCCCAACTTTGAGTGGTGTCTTTTGCTTTAACCTTTTTCGCATACTCACAAACAAATCACCATGCGCTCCCCATCCTGTGCCTAGAAAGAGCCCAGACTCAGGAGGTAGAAGGTGAGATGGTCTGACCTTAGGGAAGAGACAACCTGACTTTGGGGAAGAGGACCTGCCCTTCCCATCCCATCTCCAGCTCCCCTCTCCACTGACAGCCATTTTCATTGCTCAATAAAATTATCTACCTTCACCAAACTTCAACCATCCATGTGACTTCATTCTTTTTGGATGCCGGACAAGAGCTCAGGACCCACTGAGTGTGGGTACCCAGAAAGGCTGACATACTGGCCCTTTGCCTTCAGTGGCAGTGGGCAGCCACCCCATGCAATGAGGCAAGGAGCCAACTGAGCTGCTAACAGGCCACTATCAATGGATGGTGGAACTAGAGAAGCATTGTAACACCCGCTCTGGGGCTTCAAGGTCACGGGAACCCTCACCTGGGGGCCGCTGCATTCCCCTTGAGGTGGCACACCTGGTCTAGATGCAGGCCCCACACAGAGCTTGCTCCATGGAGTGGCCGGCCAGGTTCTGCACTTGCTCACTCGTGTGCTCCCTCCTGCAAGGGGTTGAGCACAGCGGGCTGAGTAGATGGCACCCCTTCTGAGAGTCCAGTAAATGGGCTGAGAAAAATCCTGCAACACAGTGACTCTGGGCTCATGTCCTCATGTCTTGCTACAGATACTATCTCATAGATAACTTGACCTAAAATTGCCCCCACTGCTCCAGCATTCCTATTATACCCTTGGAGATGTTGAAAACCTTGTTTCAGACATTAGCTCCAGCATTTCATAACTCTATGACCTCTCAGCCTCTGAGATCTTTTTCTTCATATGTAAAATGAGAATAAGTGTTACCCTATAAGAGCATTGTAAGAATTTAGTGGAATAAAGCGCATAATGCTGATCCATGGTAGGTCCTCAATAATGGTATTTTTCCTGATCAAAATGTTACCAGCAATATTTTATTATTTATTTATTTATTTATTTATTTATTTATTTGAGGCAGAGTCTTGCTCAGTCACCCAGGCTGGAGTGCAATGGCACGATCTCAGCTCACTGCAAGCTCCACCTCCCAGGTTCATGCCATTCTCCTGCCTCAGCCTCCTGAGAATTTTATTTTGTATTTTTTTAGTAGAGATGGGGTTTCACCATGTTAGCCATGATGGTCTCGATATCCTGACCTCGTGATTCGCCTGCCTTGGCCTCCCAAAGTGCTGGGATTACAGGCGTGAGCCACCACGCTCAGCCACCAGCAATATTTTAAAAGTAACTTTTGTTTTTTATTTAGAAGTCTACCTACTTACCAAGCATAGGAAATAAAACAAAAACAACATTAAGGAATAAAATCATCTTTTTCACTCTACTTTAACAAGTGCTTTATAATTATACTGGGCACTGAGAATCTTGGGGTGCAATACTTTCAAATGCTCTGGTATTAAATATAGGTCTATGCCTACATATGTAGTATACTTGGGACTCATGAGACAAATAACATTGAATTCCTCACGAGTGTGTTTTATGAGTGTTTTCCTGAGGATCATAGTAGAGGCATTTATGGCTGCAGAAAAGGAGACTTTTCAAGAGTCATTTCATGGGGCAAGAGATACCAAAATGGTTATAAAACAGAAAAGCACCTCTGCATAGCACGTCTTTCGGAAAGCTGTTCTGCTAAGAACTTGGCATCACTACCCCTTTTTCCCTGGGTCATCTTCATTTGCTTTGTTCCCCAAGGAGCTGTGAGATATAAAAAACAGGTGAGGTTTGATTGTAACTGCTTCTGCTACTGAAAGATTCCACTCTTTAAAAGCAGAAAATTTAAAAGAAGATAAAACTGCCTACAAAGGAGTTTTTCCTTTGGACAGCCCTACCATTTATGACACACACAGCTCAGCCCTTGGCTGCCATTAGCAGTGAGAAAACTGTTGAGCCCTTTCCCATGTATTTTGTACTTCTAAATATTACAGCTGCCACTTGGATTTATGTGCTTCAACAGAAGCAGCAGACAAAGAAGTCTATGCCTGTGAAGGAATGAAATAACAATCTAAAAGAGTAATCAAAGTGAGGAGCAAATTTGGATTGGATTTAGGGATGCCCCACCACACATACCACATACCCCGCCCGCCACACACACACATACCATGCAGACATACACACATTCCTAGGACAAGTGTGATTACCTCAAAGACAGAAATGCCAAGTACTTTTTCCTACCAAGAGAGCAGTTTTCTTTAACAAACTGTTTACTGCTTGCTACACAGGATACATTCTTTTAGCAAATTGATATGATGAAAATTTATTTTATATTATAAAATTAGTGAACTCCACTTCTTACTTATCACCCCAAAAACAAAGAGAAAAGAAACATTAAAGAAAGTCATGTATGAAAACTATATCAAGGTTTATTTTCCAAAATATTAGTACACAAATATCAATAAGTGTTCTAAAAAAAAGAGTTATGTGGTCAAACAGAATTGGGAAATGTTAATTTAGCTGAGGCTAAACAAATCTCTTTTGCAAGAGTTCTTAGAACCTTTATTTACTTATTTGCATTATGAATTGCTGAGACCAGAATATGTTATGTAAACATTTTGATAGAAACACATTAATATTTTAGGAGAATAGCATGAAAAAAGAGTAAAAAATTAAAGATCCTATCCTTAAGATAGTCATTGGCTAGTGGAGAAAAAAACTCATAAACAGATTATTAAAATCAAATGATTAAAATGTAACAATTGTGGTAAATACAGAGAGGACTGAGGAAAACCAGAAGGAAGAAACTATCTAGGCAGAGGAGTCAGTGTTTCCTGGATGAGGGGACACTGGAACTGTACCTTAACAAATGAGTGACATTCTTCCAATTTCATCTACTTCAGTCTACCATCTCTGACCATCTACATGAAGTAAACAATGCTTTCTCTTCACTAAAGCTTATTGCTTTCCTCTTTTGGCAATGATGTACATTTGCCTTTTGTTGTCTTTGGGAGCTAGATAGATCTAGATCCAAATCTCAGCTCAGACTTTTACTGCCTCTGATCTTGAGCAACTACCTTAACCTTATCTGTTTTTCTGAATTGTCAGGGGGAATTAGAGATCATCTAAGTAAAGCACCTAGCAAAGTGCCTGAAACATAATAGGCTTAACCATTTGGGCTATTATTGATGCAGGATTTTTGAATGAATGCTGAACTCATGGCAGGGGTTCCCCCTCTACTCAGCCTACTGCACTCAACCCCTTGTGGGAGGGAGCACATGGGCGAGTGAGTGAGGAACCCAGCCAGCTGCTCCGACTGCCTATACAGGAACAAGCTCCATGCAGGGCCCGTGGTCAGATCAGGTGTGTCGCCTTGAGGGCAACGTGGCAATGCCCATGTGAGGGTGCCCATGATCCTGAAGCCCCAGAGGGGACATAGTTCCTGGAGTAACAATCATTAGGGAAAAGTAGCAAAGCAGTAGCAACAGACCTCTAAGAACTTTAGTTAATAGATAGAAATTATTAAATAAGAACGTTTAATATGATTAAAGGTACAATCTTTAAAATGATTAAAGATATAAAAGAGGATATAATGTATATGAAAGAAGGATAAGACATCATTAAAAAGATGTATTTGAGAGAGAATATATAAATGAAAAACACAGCTGTTAATATTAAAATTGGAAGGAAATATAAACAGTAGCCTAAAACAAGCTTAAGAAATAATTGGTGAAATGGAAAATAGACCTGAAGAAACTCCTAAGTACTGACAGATAAATATTTAAGAAATTTAGGAGACATGGAAGATGGAATTTAAAATGATAAGATAAACAGAAATGGCAGGAAGAGTAACACGTGAAAGATGACAACTATAATAATTACTTTTTTTGCTCCAGCCATATCTACTTCCTTGCTGCCTCAAATACTTTAACAAACTGGCACATGTACCCCTGAACTTAAAATAGAAGTTAAAAAAATCATACAGATGATCCTCAACTTAACCGTGAAATTACCTCCCAATAAACCCATCATAGGTTGAAAACATTATGTGTTAAAAATGCATTTAATGCACCTAATCAACTGAACATCATAGCTTAACCTAACCTACTCGAATGTGCTCAGAACACCTACATAAGCCTTACGTTACAGTTGGGCAAAACCATCTAACACAAAGTCTATTTTATAACAAAGTATTGAATATCTCATGTAATTTATTGAATACTGTACATTACATTGAGATTGCGAAAATTTCACATCACTGTAAAGTTGAAAAGTTGTTAAGTTGAATCATTGTAAGTCAGGGACCATCACACTGATGACCAACAACATTTCTTTATCACACTTAGGGTATTTTAGATTTTGAAGGAGAATCAGAAAAATTATACCTATGGAAAATTATAGAATTATCTATGTTCATTCAGTAGTCAATTTATAAACACATGGAAATAGATAGAACTAAACAAGAGTTTAAGTTTTCTAATTTAAATCTATTTTCCTAAATGCAGCCCTCATTTCACTGGTAATACTGAATGATTTTAGTTTTCACACAGACAATTTAATTATTATTACATTTATAAATTTATCTTAATAAGTATTCAAAAAACAAGTTCCTGCTTAGGTTGAAGCTAACATAAGTAGTACCTCTACTCCATCTCTCTGCATTTTTTGGCAACACATTATGCACTCTTTGGGTGGTATGTGAATAAGGTAAATAACAGGAAGGTTATTTGCAAATGTCCAAAGTCTGAAAGTCAGGAAACCCTGCTGCAGGCCAAACTTTAGTTTAATATACAAAGAAATGGAAACTCAAGAAAAAAATACTTTAACCTTGCTTCTGCCTCAGAGTTTTTGAAATTTCAGTTCCCTCTGTTTAAATGCTTTTCCCCTAGATATTGGCAAGGGTGCTTCTTTCAAGTTTTTACACCAATATCATCTTGTGAGTAAGGTCTTGCCTAATAATTCTATTTAAAATAGCAAAAAATCCCATCTCTACCCCCAGAATGCCTCATTCCCTTACCTTGAACGTATTTTATGGCATTTATCACCCATAAAATATATTTTACCACTTATTAATTATTTTTGTTCATCACCTTTTACCACTCCACCCAAGAATATAAACTCTGTGAATGATAATGTCAAAACAAGTAGAAATTGATTAAAGCAGTGATTGGAGAAAAAATTGTAACTCGACATTGCTGTATTATAAACAAAAGACATGAAAATTAAAATGCTAGGCTTACAATTTAACAAATTGGAAACATTTTTGAAGTGTAAACCCAAAGAACATCCAAATGAAGAAATAAGAAGTATAAAAATAGAAGTTAAATAGAAAACAAAGCTATAATAGAGAGAATTATTAAAATTAAAAGCTGTGTTTCATTATAAAAATTAATTTAATATAATAGAACAACCTCTGGAGAAGTTAGGAAACAAAGCAGACAGCAAAGTTAATCATAGGCCTTAAAAGTTTGAAAAGTGGATATGTTATAAAAATAATAGAAAACGAAAAATATTAAAGCTAATCTCTGGAAAACTTTGTTAGGCCGGGTGCGGTGGCTCAAGCCTGTAATCCCAGCACTTTGGGAGGCCGAGATGGGCGGATCACAAGGTCAGGAGATCGAGACCATCCTGGCTAACCCGGTGAAACCCCGTCTCTACTAAAAAATACAAAAAACTAGCCGGGTGAGGTGGCGGGTGCCTGTGGTTCCAGCTACTCGGGAGGCTGAGGCAGGAGAATGGCGTAAACCCGGAAGACGGAGCTTGCAGTGAGCTGAGATCTGGCCATTGCACTCCAGCCTGGGCGACAGAGTGAGACTCCGCCTCAAAAAAAAAAAAAAAAAAAAAAAAAAAAAAAAAAAAAAAAAACTTTGTTAACAAGTTTGAAAATGTAAAAGAAATGGGCCATTTTCTAGAAAAATGTAACTTAGCACAACTGATTCAAAGAGAAATTGAAAAAAACAAAAACACCTAAACAAATATACAAAATGAAGTAGGAACGATTTTAAACTATACATGATAAAGAGTAGTAACATTATTTGTTTATAAAAAGAAAAAAAAGTGTATCCTCACTCCTACGTCACACACAAAAACGTATTTCAGTTGGATATACAGAATACAACTTTTACGTATATTTTAAAACCTAGTAAATGTCATGAATTATTTTTAGACATACTGTATTACATATATAATAGGACAAAAACACTTGCATGAATGATGCACATCAAATTAGGACATTGGTTACTTCTTGGAAGAGTGGGAATTGGATGAGATGAAGGGTATCACAGGAGCCTACAACTCTAGCTCTAATTTTCAGACTCATTTTAGAATAAAAATTATTCAATCATAGCAAATATCTGAAATAGCAAAATATTCAGATTTGACAAGGCTGGGTTTTGGATATATGGGTGCTCATTTTATTATTCTTTGTATTTTTAGTAACTTTAAATATGCAATTATTTAGAAATGACGTCTAGGCCAAATGATCTGCCTTTTTTTCCTACAAACAGTGAGGAATTCTTGAAGTTCTTTAGTAGGAAATCTGATCATGTAGAGCTTCAAATGCCATCACAAAAACCTGAGTGTTCTCTCTCTTCCCTCTCATAGAAAGAATCTCAACAAAACTCAATTCAAATATCCAAAATGAACAGATAAAGACAGGATTAACCTTGTTAAGCCAACCATGGAATCAAAGGTGCTTTATTGAGAAATTTTCCGCAGAGAATAATATATATTTTAAAATATTGCTTATATGTTAAGGCACCCAAGGACAACCACACAATATTATGCAATCTGGAAAATAATGAATTTAAACTGATTGTGTTTGGAGCTGGGAAAGCTTCTCCATGAAAGTGTTTTGAAACTAACAACACTTTTGTGACGTGTTACAGTCAAAGCAGAAGCAAAAAGCAAAGTGTGCGCTTCTCCCAAGAGCAACTTTAAAAGAATGTGTATAGAAAGAATCATTTAAAAACTATGTGTATTTATATATCATCTGCTTGCCATGGCTTATGTAATATTTTGTAGAATTCTAATCCCATTAATTATGTTTTATATTTTTCAATTTTTCTGTGTAATATGTAATTATTTCAACCTCTGCCCTAGTTTTGTGTGCTCTATTATTTGGCTGGAATTCAGAAGGGTTTGTGTCAGAGAACCCTGATATGATCAAGATACCAGTCTTCCCCACTTAACTCATCTTCTCTGATCTAAACAGTTCTATTTCATGAATGTGCCCCCACGACTTGAATAGGACAAAGCATTCAAGACGTAGTGTTTCCATAAATGATTTAATCTCACTAAGACAGAAGTTTTATTCCCTCAAGAAAAAAAATCTAATGCCAAAAATGAATTACTTTTCATTTTTCTGTTTTTTTTTCCTCTTTCCAAGGCCGTTTGCATAGATAAAGGAACAAGAGCGCCAAAGCCATTAACTGGGTATTTCAACTTCAGTCAGTACATTTTACCCAAGATTACAAGATGAGACAAAAGTGAGGATTTTTCCATGTTGAGCTATTTGCTGGAATCTTGACACTAAAAGTATTCAGAAAAGATTGGGTATCTACCTTTATGGGATGGGAAATTAAAAATAGAAGGAAAAACTGAGGGAAAAGGAAAGGAATGAACATTTTCTGAACACTTGACTATGTTCCAGGTACTTCAGATAAATTATCCAAGTGAAATCTTACAGTACCTCAATGGAGTTTTTTGTGTGTGTTGCTTATGCCACTGATGACAGAGACTCTAACAAGTGGAAAAATGGACCTTAAGACCAAGGGGTGGGCATGGAGGTGCACTACCCAGATCTCCATTCAGGAAAAGCTGCTGCTGGCAGCATAGGTGAAAATGTGGCTGCATCTTCAGATCTTAGCACTCATGCTAAGGCCATGCCTCCAGGACATGACAGAATACAGCAGTGGCACCATAGTTAGTCCACTCCTGCTCAATGCAGGAATCCTATGAATCAGCTCCGAGACCCTGCCTTGGCCTAGCCAGGAATTTCTCAGGACCGCACTCAGAACTGCAGCTCTTACAACAGCCTCCTTCCTTCCCACTCCCCTTTCACGGTGCCAGAATGGCATCACCTGCCGTCTCTTGTTCCATCCATCTTTATCCTTCATAACCACTTTCCACAACAAGCCTCTTGCACATCTAATCCTGTCTTGGTATTAGCTTCTCAAAAGACCTTACCTGACACAGGCCACAGAACAATTAGCTTTCAACTTACAATGAATAAGCTTGAAGATCTATTGTACAGCGTGGTGATTATTGTTAATAATCACTCATTATGCACTTGAAATTTGCTAAGAAAGTAGATCTTAAGTGTTCTTACCACAAAAAAAGAAAATAGTATAATAACTATATGAGATTACACATGTTAATTAACTTGATTGTGGAAATCATTACACAAAATATAGTTATACCAAAACGCTGTGTTGTATATCTTAAATACACATATATTTAAATTTGTAAATTATAATTCAATAAAACTTGGAGAAAAACCCTAGCAAATGTCAGAATTAGGATCTGATACCAAAAAGGATCACTCTTTCAATATTGATATTAATACTATTAATAATACAAATATTGATATTACTGCTAATTAACATGATATATGCTATTTATTGAGTATTAACTATGAGCTAATTATTGTGCTTACATGCACTATCTTATTCAGTTTTCATTAAAATTTTATAAGACAGATATTATCTGCATTTTACAGATAAGGACACAAAGACAGAGATATCACTAACTTATCCAGATTACATCATTATCCAGTAGCATATCCAGGATTTGGATTTGGAGCTGTGTGGCTCTAAAATCCATGTTCTTACCCACTGTATTAGTCCATTTTCATACTGTTATAAAAAACTGTCTGAGACTGGGTAATTTATGAAGAGGTTTAATTGACTCACAGTTCCACATGGCCAGGGAGTCCTCAGGAGACTTACAATCATGGCAGAAGGCAAAGGGGAAGTAAGGCACCTTCTTCACAAGATGGCAGGAAGGAGAAGTGCAGAGAGAAGTGTAAAAGATCTCTTGGGAACTCACTATCAACAAGAACAGCATTGGGGAAACCACTCCCATGATTCGGTTACCTCCACCCGGTCTCTCCCTTGACACATGGGGATTATGGGAACTATAATTCAAGATGAGATTTGGGTGTGGAAACGAAGCCTGACCATATCACTTACCTGCGTAGTTTTTACATTGTCATTAATTTTTATGCTTCATGTCTATCATTTGATGGGTTTTTTTCTACTTAAGATGAGAATAAGCAACATATATTTATAAAACATTAACTCTGTGGCCAGTTTTTGGGTCATATCCTGAGGATTCAATAGATTGAAAGTCCTAATTTCTGCCCTCAAGAAAGTCATTATTGATCTGTAAGTTTATTAACAATTTAATGAAAAGAAACTATTGATACCTTTGAAACAAAGAAGCAAGCAAGAAGCTAGACAAGTGTATGGTAGTTATTAAATGGTGTTAGCTACTTTTCTGAACAAAATAATATAAAAATACACACATCAACTTCAAAGCCTGTGAAATTTCCAAATAGCGAAAAAGCAAAATAGTTCCCATTAGCTAGAATGGAGGAACCAGGGTTTTAAAATCTTGTAAAATTTGAAGAGGTACAAAATATAGGATACCAAAGTGAAGGTGAACAATTAATGACAATTTGCTAACAGGAGGGGAAAATGTCAATCCTTAAAATTAAGTCAGATTCGAGGAGAAATATAATTGCCCACTTGGTGTCACTTACGTTTCCTCCATGCACACATATAGCATGCTCCTTTAGAACATATTGGAATGTAATATAATGGAAATAGTATGTACTCGACAGTCAAACAGAACTGTAGCCTACAAGACTGTCAGTGTGAACTGATTAAACAATAAAATCATGAACTAGGGCAACAAAGAGAATGTTTAATGATGCTACATGGGAAATTTAATGTTGTCTAGGTTTCTCCCCAGTGGAGGAGGCTGCTGTAATCCTGGACTCCATCCAGAAATTTACTCTTCCTAACTCAAGGCCTTTTAAAATACTTCCTCCTGCCATACAATGGAAGAAATAACATATGTATTTTTCAAAGACAGACAAAAAGATACTAAGCTTTAAATGAAAAATAAAGAGGCAGCTGGCCTGAGTACACAGACCACCAAAAATCTGTTGGGTCCTATAAGCAGAAATAAAAATCAAGACTTGCTATTTAGTAACTTTTTACCTGTCATTTGTTAGTATCTGGAGACCAAGCAAAACTTCCTTATCAATTCTTTAAAGAATCCTCATGATATGATTTAGGTCTGTCTCTCTGCCCAAATCTCATGTTGAATTATAAACCCCAGTGTTGGAGATGAGGCCTAGTAGGAGGTGACTGGATCATGGGGGTGGATTTCCCCCTTGCTGCTGTTCTTGTGGTAGTGAGTTCTCGTGAGTCTGGTTGCCTAAAAGTATGTGGCATCTCCCTCCACTTCTTCCTGCTCTGGCCATATGAGGTACTCACGCCCACTTTGCCTTCCACCATAATTGTAAGTTTCCTGAGACTCCCCAGAAGCCCAGCAGAAGCCAACACCATGCTTTCTGTGCAGTACGTGGAACCATGAGCCAATTAAACCTCTTTTTTTTTTTTTTTTTTTTGTGACAGAGTTTCACTCTGTCGCCCAGGCTGGAGTGCAGTGGTGCTATCTCAGCTCATTGCAAGTTCTGCCTCCTGGGTTCACGCCATTCTCCTGCCTCAGCCTCCCGAGTAGCTGGGACTACAGGCACCCGCCACCACGCCCGGCTAATTTTTTTTTGTATTTTTATTAGAGACAGGATTTCACTGTGTTAGCCAGAATGGTCTCGATCTCCTGACCTCGTGATCTGCCCACCTCGGCCTCCCAAAGTGCTGGGATTACAGGTGTGAGCCACTGTGCCCAGCCCTAAACCTCTTTTCTTTATAAATTAGCCACTCTCAGGTATGTATTTATAGCAGTGTAAGAACAGACTAATATACCTCAATATTTAAAGTAAACCCTGAAAAACACAGTTTCATAAAAATAGTATAGAGACCTCCCATTGCAAATAATCAGTATCCCAGAGCAAAGCTGTTTTACGTCCATAATGGGGGGAAGACTCAGAAGCTAATCTGAATAATTTGGAAGAATGAGCAGTTGAGACCCGACCAAACTTGAAATTGTCCCTGGCTAAGGCCTTCCTCCTCAATGAGAAGGAACTCAATGCTATTATCACAAACCTGCTGCATAGAATTTGTTCCTCTGTTTAATGATGCTTTAGCTAACTGTAGCACAAGGGACACATTTTATAGAAGTTTTTCAGGCTGGGCTATCCCCAAGTGCCAACATGGATACATTGATTACTTTTATTTAAATGAACTTCTGAGGAGGCAAAGTGAGAATACCTGGATGAGAGGGAAGATACAAAGTCTCACTTGTCACTCTTCATTTGAACTTATTACTAAGACTAATAATATGGTACACAATTTCAATACAAGCAAACTGCAAAATGCACAGGGTAGCTAGAATAAGAACAATGCTATAGTAAGCGTTGGAAGGCCGTGGTTTATGAAGTTTGGAAGAGTCCAGGTCACACAGCTGTTACGACATGTACAACCTATACAGCTATATAAGAAGCCCTTGAATAGAATGAGTGCAAATGATTAATGGAGGAACGGATGAGTGAACGAATGAATGAATAAATAAATCCAAAGCATAGCAATAGAATAGACAATGGATGGAGAACCAGGAAATACGCTTTCTAGTCTTCAGGTCTTTCTCTTGTGTGACCCCTGGAAACTTACTTCTAATTTTATAGTTCAGTTTTCTTATTTGTTTCATTTACTCTTTTTGATATGTCACAGGTTCTTAGCTTGTGTTTCATTAATGAATAAGGATAGTCGTCCTGACTTTGTACAGGAAAGGAGTCTAACATTTGTTGAATAATACTTAATATGCGCTACCACGCTGCCAAACACAGCCACTCTCTCTCAGTGTTAAGCCTTTCAACCATACTTAAAAGTAGATATAATTGTCATCACTTTTACCAGTGAAAAAACTGAGATTCTAATATATTCTAATATATTAACTGATGTTTCTGTTTCACACAGAGTAAGTAAATAGGATAACACTGGAGGCTGTTACAGACCCAAACCTTTCAATCTCACCATGTTGCCACTTGTCTGAGAAAGTGAAAAAAGTATACATATGCAAGGTATTACCAGTGTTGCAGATATCTGCCCAAAGGCACATATCTAAGTGTTTGTTTCTACAGAAAATAGTCAGACTGGTTCTCATACCAGCTCACACGGGATGTGAGGCAACACATAGACCCAAATATTTATTAAGTGGGAAAGTAAGATGTCCGTAAGTTGATGAAGACTGTTTTGTTTTGCTTTTCTTCTTGTGAACAGGCAACTAATAGCAAGTGAAGAATAGGAAATGTTGGCAGGCAACTTGGCTAAAGTACTAGACTTCTTTGTCATCCAGTCAGACACTAGGGGTGAAAAAAAAATCTGCCTGGTTATCTTTGTCTGGTCTCTCTTGGCTGAAAAACAGGGTACTCTTCAGAGGTAAAAGGGATGGTCTGTTCTTTATAATTAAATGACCCTACAAACAGAGATAACTCTGAGTAAAAGGGGAAAATGTCTCATCTCAAATTATTTTTTTGTAAAAAGTAAGAACAATATTTGAAAGAGAGATAGAGCATGAATGACGGGTGTGTATGAGATTATTAGATTAAGAATTTGTCTTGTAATATGCTAACAGTCCACTTTCTAACTATGTGAAATGTATGTGAATGTATACATCTACAGTAAATATATTGCTGAGTTAGATATATATGTGTGTATTTAATTTTCATCACAAATTACTACTCTTCCTTTTCTCAGATATCTTACTTTCCTTTCCCTTTTGCTTTGACTATCAGGAATCTCAGAAGTCATAAGCAGGCCTGATGACAACAGTTTCCTTTGACCTGGTGTGGTATTGTAAATGGCCTCTTTTAGACCACCTTTTTAGTAATACTTAAAAGTATTACTCTATACCTTTTGTTGTAAGCCACTGCAGATTCTTGCTGCAGGTATGAAGTAAATTCTGTTAACAGCCTTGATTTTTCACCTGTGCCACCATATACATCTTTGCCATGGCCTCATAATGGATGGAATATACTTCCCTGCCCCTTGACTTGATACTTGACCATGTAACTTGCTTGGGACAATGAAAGATGATGGAAATGACAGTATACCAGTTCTCAGCCTAGGTCTTAAGAAGCCTCCAGTGTTTCCAGCTATACATCTGTCATCACCATGAGAAGGATCTGCTCAAGCAACCCACTAGTCACAGGAGGAGAATAAGAGACACATGGAGCAGAGCTGCACTCAGAGTCCACCTAGATTAGTTGTCAGCAGACCTCCGGTGGACTTGTAGAAACATAAGCAATAATAAAAGGCTGTTGTTTTAAGTCACTGAGTTTTGGGGTAATATTTTATTCAGCAAGTTAACCAGTACAAGGTAGATGGAAAATATTTATATTTCAAGGTTTATATTTTAAATATACATATATGTATTTATGGTTAGTGAGAAAGTTTTCATAAATGTGTGAAAAGTCTTTAATTTTCATAAACAGAATATTATTGCATAATTTAATACTTTTGAATATTTCTATGGTTTCAATGTCCTGCCAAAACTCATGTTGAAACTTAATTGCCACTGTAACAGTGTTGAGAAGCAGGACCTTAAAGAGGTGATTAGATTATGGGATGCCACCCTCATGAATGGATTAATGCCATTATCAAAAAGTGAGTTAGTTATTGCAAGAGTTCTGCCCCCTTTTCCTCTCTTTGCTCTTCTTACGTACACTCTGTTGCCCCTTCCACAATGTTATGAAGCAGCAAGAAGGCCTTCACCAAATGCTGAGCTGCTGTTGGTTCCATGCTCTTGAACTTCCCAGCCTCCAGAATCAGGAGCCAAATAACAAATAAACTAATTATATATATATATATATATATATATAAATTACCTAGTCTGTGATATTCTGTTATAGCAGCAGAAAATGAACTAAGACAAATATGGTATTTTTTTACCTTGTTTGATAAACTTCATTCTTCAAAACTGTTATATCAGAATTATCTGTGAAGCCTTGCCTGATATCTCTCAACAACTCAATACATTCCTACTCTGTGCTAAATGTATATCTTGAACATATTTCTATTTTTTTCTATCTCTTACTAGATTTTTATAACACCCAAGTTCAGGACTATGTTTTATGTCTCTTTGTAGCATATTTTATGGACATATCAGTCATTCAAAAAATATATATAACTGGATATGCTCAATGATAGATTTTCAATCAGTTCACATATTGAGAATATACTATCAAAAGGATAAGGCTTTAAGCAATACTGGATATTTGCTTTTGAAAAACAAAGTATTATTGTTGCTAAGGGAACAAAGCACAGTATAGTATATAAAATCTAGTGTGGTGAAATATAAGTCAATACAAATAAGCTCTCAAGCTCACACTTGCTCTCAGGCATCTAGATAATAATTGATAGACACATCACAATTCTGGCCTTCAGTGAGATGGGCAGAGCCAAATTAATTTACCATTGATTCTCAGAAGGTCTCAGTTACTTCATTACTCCTTACAACACAGAATGAAACAATGTACAAATTACCTTCAACAGCATGAACAAAGTCAAGGGAAAAAATGTATGTAGCTCAATGAAGTGATAATTTTGGGAAGAAAATTTTATTTGATGGTCTAAACACAATGTACGGATGGAAAATATTTATACTTTAATGTGAATATAAAACAGAACACAGAACTAGGAAAAAATCTGTTGACTGTAATGGGCACCAGTGTTCCAGTCATAAAATTTGTTACATTGTTTAGATAAATTATGGTAAAGTGGTCCCAGCTCCTAGGATTGAAATACCTTCAGCTGGTGAGAGGGAAGAGCACGGGTTACTCTGGGATTTACATCTCACTCTAAATCATTTGTAAGCAGTGAAATAACAGGAGTCCATAAATTCTGACAAGGATTCTCTACCTACAACAAAATAGTTAAACTAGCAGGAAAATGTGGTACAATAACAATTCTAATAATTAATGTCTATTAAACTAGGGCTCCTCTGCATTTTTCATGTATTAATTCACTTAAATCTTACAGCATTCTGCAAAGTAGTGTTACGGAATCTTGGGATGTCGCTTCACCAGCCAGAAACCTGTGTGACCAGTGGTGCCTTTGCCCAAGTTTTGCTGGGGCCCACTGGGCCCACACTGCCTGGAAGGTTGTGCTACCGGCCTGGATCCCATGCCTGCCAAGGGCAAGTGGAGCAGTGAGGGGTACCTGAGCGAGAGAGCATGGGGTCCAGCCATCGCACACAGCCAGGCATACTGGCTGCAACAGGGCAGGCAGCTCCAGGTACCAGTACAGCCACTGGCTCCCTTTGAGGCTGTGGCTGGACCAGACATACGGCAAGTAGTGGTTTCCATGGCTAGCACCAGGGAACATGGTGGTGCCTGGAAGCCTGGTGACTCCAGGAACCACAGAGCCCCAGAGAGGGTGTCACAGTCCTGGCTCAGGGAACTCCTAAGTTTGGGCTTCCCAAAAGGCCACAGCTCTTCTCTTCTCTCTTCTTTCCTTCTTGTCACCCACAACGTGGTGAGCAAGGGGCATGTTTCAGCCCTATTTATGTTACAGCTCTTTTAGCCCTACCATTCAGTGGGTCCCAGGTTCTTGTCCTGCACCCAGGAAGAATGAGGTACATGAACAAATGGAGGGTGAGTAAGGTGAAGAGGAGCTTTATTACATGGCGGAATAGCTCAGAAGAGCCTGCAGTGGACAGCTCCTCTCCACAGGCAGGGTGTCCTGACTGCAGCTTGTCATCCTGATATCTGCCCAGCTCTCAGCTAAAAGGAGACCCTGCAGTGGGTAGCTCTTCTCCGCAGCTGGCCATCCCCAGTATATGCTCAAGTCTGGCTTAGTAGTAGCTCTTCTCCGCAGCTGGCCATCCCCAGTATAGGCTCAAGTCTGGCTTAGTCTGGAGTTTCTGTGGGCTTCAGAAGGGAGGAAGTGTGTGCTGATTGGTCCATGGGTGGCCATGGGTGGGCTGGGGAAAAAGCACCCTAAGTTCTCCCTACTGTCTGCGGGACTGGTAGCCCTGCTCCTAGGCTTCAGGCCTTCCTGGGCTTGAAGGTGGGGCTTCACTGGGAACCCACCCTTTTCCACCCAGGAGCTGTCTGCCTCCTACCACTGTTTAAGCCACTCAGGCTGTTCTTGCCCAGTGGTGCCTGCAGGCCAGTGCCAAGCTGCCCTCAGGCACCCCTCCCCACCCCACCCCCCACTCCAGCCAGCTTCCCTCCTATGCTCATTGGCACTCAAAGTCGGGAGGGAGTCTAGGCAGCAGGGGCCTGGCCTGTCAGTGTTGCCCTGAGCTTGTGCACATCCAAGCTGAGTTGCGACAGCGCCCAGCCTCAGCCTCAACTTTGCTCCGAGATCAGAGTGGGCACTGGGAGTGGGGCGTGGCCACAGAGCAGGAGCAGGCACTCCCGAGCCTGTAGGGGAGCAGGCACTCCTTAGCCTGCACCTGGGAGCGTGGGGGCTCCTGTCTGCTTCTGGCCTCCAAGAGTACAGGGATGCTCCAGTCTGCAGCCATGGCTGGGCATCTGCAGCTGCACCCAGGGAGCACAAGGCTCCTGCCCTTCCAATTCAGAAGGTGGTGGTTCTTCCACCTGTTCCTGACTCCCACCGGCTCCATGCAGCATGCAGCCATGGCCATACCTCTCCTACTGCAGCCAGCGTCATGGCAGCAGCCTCTCTATACAGGCTGCTGCTGTCATCAGTAGCACTACTATTATGCCCATTTTATATATCAGATTTTAGTTAATGTCTAATATGGCTTCCTTTTTCCCTCATTTCTTTTTTGTAAGTATTTTTAAATTTTAAAAAATTTTAATTACTATGAGGGTACAATAGTTATAGTTATATAATGTTACATATTTATGAGGTACATATGATGTTTTGATACAGGAATACAATGTATAATGATCAAATTAGGGTAATTGGGGTATTCATCATCTCAAGAATTTATCTTTTCTTGTGTTAAGAATACTTTAATTTTACTCTTTTAGTTATTTTAAAATATATAATATTTTGTTTTATTTTATTTTATTTTATTTTATTTGAGACACAGTCTCGCTCTGTCGCCCAGGTTGGAGTGCAGTGGCACGATCTCTGCTCACTGCAAGCTCCGCCTCCTGGGTTCACACCATTCTCCTGCCTCAGCCTCCCGAGTAGCTGGGACTACAGTCACCCGCCACCATGCCCAACTGATTTTTTTTTTTTTGTATTTTTAGTAGAGATGGGGTTTCACTGTGTTAACCAGAATGGTCTCCATCTCCCGACCTCGTGATTTGCCCTCCTCAGCCCCACAAAGTGCTGGGATTACAGGCATGAGCCACCGTGCCTGGCCAAAATATATAATATTTTATTTTTAACTAGAGTTGCCCTACTGTGCTATTGAATACTAGGTCTTATTCAGTCTGTCTAACTGTGTGTACCCATTAACCATTCCCACTTTATCACCCATTCCCCACTACCTTCTTCCCCTATTTGTGAGTTCCCAGTCAAGGAATGAAACAAGCAGAAAACAACGTATCACATTATTTTTAAGTCGTGATAAGAAAAGGTAGCTTGGTCTATGTCAAGACTGCCTTCCTATTATGTTTCTCCAAGTTCAAACTTGTTATACAAAGAATACCTTAACAGATAAATATATACTGCATAGATTTGAAAAGTATTCATATTGCTAACATTCTCTCTTCCCTGACATGCTATACTTACTAATACAGTAAAGATTCACTAAATAATAATTGAACAAAAAATTTACAAATGAATATATGGATAGGTGAATGGATCTGGACTTGAGAAAATGAATCTTGTTTAGCTATCTGGGTAATAATAAAAGCCATAAGATACTTGAGGAGTTGGTGCAGATGATAAAGAAGACATCATCTGGCTGGAAGTGAGAATGAACCTGGAGAGGTAGCACACTGGGTGGAAGGAAATTCCAATGTACTGTGGATAGTATTGGCAAGGTGTGTTATTAAATTATTTAGGAATTTCCCCTCACCTAGTAAGAAAATTAATTGCTCCTCAGAGATGGGAGGGGGTCAAGTAAGAGGATAATCAAAGGTAAAATTAAGGAAGTTAAAAATAACCCACCCACATTTCTTAATTAGCTTCAAGGGGGAAATTACTGCCAAGAATAATGATGCAGAAGTTAGAATGTCTTTATCCCGCAGGGGGAAAATAATTCCTCCTTCTGCCACCTTTTTTTATCCAATTTAATTGGCTTATATTTGTCTGTCAGTAATGTAGGCAATTCCAAACCAAATAGGTTTAACTTTCCTTATAAAAGGACCAAAATAGCTGCAAAAGGCTAGACGTATGTCCATCACACAGTCTTGGCAAGCAATATTTGCCACATGAAACATGGGTCGTTCTCCCCTTCTGCTCAGAACTTTAGGCCACACCTTTCAAAATGCAATGAAATGTTTGGAATAGTTGAAATTGACCCTATAAATACTCTTTTAGGTATTTCTTCAGTAAGCAAAAGAGGAAGGAAACCCACCATAACAGTAATGTGGAATGGTGACCAGGTTTTTGCCAGTAATAGAGAACACATACATCGCCACGGCCTTTATTCCACACACCACCCACTCTACCCTACTTTTAAAACAGCAACTGGGTGATGCAATGAGTAAAATAAAAAACACACCATATGAGAAAACCATGGTGGGTAGTGGATATGTCACCATCTTAAATGTAGTGAGTGTTTCACGAGTGTATACACGTGTCAAAACTTATCCATGTGTACATTTTAAATACATACCGCTTATTTTATGTCAATTATACTTCAATAAGCTTGTTTAAAGCAAAACAAAACAAACAGAAAAATATCATATAAAATGGAAGGATGGTCCTGGTAAGAAACTAGGAGTTGAGAACTTATGTAGCTGCTTAGATAGGCCCAGAATATATATAGCTTCCGGCTATATTATCCACATTACTTACAAAGCGGTCCTTTAAAAATCTAAGTCAGATCATATCCCCCTCTGCCTAAGACCCTCCAGTGGTTTCCATTTCTCCTTGAGTGCAAATCAAAAGCCTCCTTATTCTCCTAGGGCACCGTAAGGCCCATCTCTCCAGCCCATGTGACTCCTCTGGCTTTGACATCTATTACTGTCCTCTCTTCAGCCACACTGGCCTCCATGTTATCCTTTTTTTTTAATTTTTTCATTTTTATGGGTACATAGTAGGCATATATATTTATGGAGTACATGAGATATTTTGAGACAGGCATATAATACATAATAAATGCATCAGGGTAAACGGGGTATCCATCACCTCAAGCATTTATCATCATTTGTGTTACAAACCTTCTAATTACACTCTTAGCTATTTTTAAATGTACAATAAATTATTATTGACTGTAGTCACCTTGTTGTGCTATCAAATACTAGATCTTACTCATTTTATCTAACTATATTCCTCTCCCTCACCTGCCACTAACCTTCCCAGTCTCTGGCAGCCATCATTCTACCCTCTATCTCCATTAGTTCAAAGGTTGTAATTTTTAGCTCACACAAATGAGTAAGAACAGGCAAAGTTCATCTTTCTATGTCTGGCTTACTCCATGTTATTATTATTCTTGATCAAGCACAGTAAACTTACCTTAGGGCCTTTGCCTTTGCCAGCTCCTCTGCCAGAAATGTTTCTTCTTCTGCTACCAAACATGCATAAAATTTACCCTGGCTAGTGTACTTCTTGTTACTTTGTATTCAAATTTTACATCCTTAGTGTAGCCTTCCCAGATCTCACTATAAACATGTCACTCTCCTTCCTCACCTTCACCCCAGCATTTCCCATTTCCTTGCCCACTTTACTTTTCTCCATAGTACTTTATCATCATCTGCTATTCTCCATAATTTACCTAGTTATTGTTCATTGTGTTTCTCCCCCCCCCACTATAATATAAAAGGCAGAGATTGTTGTCTATTTTGCCTACAATAGCACGTACATATGCATGCACTCAATAGAAAATTTAAAAATCATTCAGCCAAAGCAAACATATTCAAATTATGATGGATTTTATGTGCAATAATAAATAATAAGTATACTTGTATTTATTTATAGAGGATTATTCTCACCTCTTCTAAAAATTCTCTAGCAATATATGTCACTCCTAGACTCTTGAAGTACAAAAAATAGAGAAACCTTAAAATTCATCTAATTCAGTCAGACAGTTGAATGTCATTTAAAATATATCAGCCCATCACTATTGAGTACTATGCTCAGTCCTTGATCTGGGTGACCAGATCAATCATACATCAAACCTCAGCCTCATGCAATACATCCAAGTAGAAAACCTGCACATGTACCCCCTGAATCTAAAATACAGGTTGAAACTATATTGTAAAAAAGTCTCAGCTCATCTTAACATGAATATCTCCAGTATTGGGTAACTCTCTGATCATTTACTCCTAAAGCATTTATAGTTACCATGAGAGTTGATTTTATGTGTCAACTTGTGAAGTTGTGGTACCAGATATTTGGTTAAATCTCATCTAGATGGTCCTGTAATTTTTTTTCTTTTTTTTAATGTGATTAATATTTAAATTAGTAGACTTTGGGTAAAGCAGGTTACCAAAATAATATGAATAGGCCTCATCCAATCAATTAAAGGTTTGAAGAGAAAAGACTGAAGTTTCCTGAAGAATAAGGAAATCTGCCTTTAGATTGTCTTTAGACTCTAGACTGCAATATTAACTTTTCCCTGGGCCCCAGCCTGCCAGCCTGCCCTGAAGAATTTGGACTTGTCAGCCCTCACAATTGTATGAACCTATTCCCTACAGTCTTCCCCCACCCTCTCTTTCTCTCTCTCTGTCTGTATGTCTCTCTCTTTCTGTAAATATATACGTATAAAAAATGACATATAGAACATACATATATGATATATATTATGTCATATATACTTATATATGATATTTATATTATGATATATACATACATATATATATAAATAAATGATTGGTTCTGTTTCTCTGGATAACCTTGACTAATACAGCTACTCAGCCACTGCTTTGAGCCAGACACACTTCTAGGCATTAGGATACGATGGTGAATAAATAAGTAAAATGTTAAGGACAGCTTTGAGATACTGAATGTGCTCGAGAAAACTGCCTATAATGTTGCCTTTTAAAACTGAGTTGAAATCCCTTTCTCTGTAGTTTTCATCTATTGGTCCATTTTCTTTCCCCTGAAACTGTGGAGAACTCATCTACTCCCCTTTTCACTTCACAGCCCTTCCTACACTTAGGGTGGGCGTAGTCATCACATTCCTGGCCCCAGTCTTTCCTTTGTTAAACATCCTTAGTTCCACTCACTGATTTTCCTGTGCAATGGCTTCCAACCTTCTCACGATCTCGGAAGCCCTCCTGAAAAAAGCTAGGTAATTTCTGTTTCTCTCGGCCTACTTCCCAGAATGAACCTAACACCAAATATGCAGGAGCCAATTCCCCACCCTGCTCTGGTTTCTGCACCTCTATTTAGGCAGCCTCAATGGACTACACTGGAGAACTCAAATCTTAGCCTGAGTAAACTCTATTAAGATGATGGGTGCACATTCCATCTTACCTCTATGAGGACCCAGTCTTTAAAGCTATTTTTTGGCGAGGCGCAGTGGCTCACGCCTGTCATCCCAGCACTTTGGGAGGCCGAGGTGGGCGGATCACGAGGTCAGGAGATAGAGAACATCCTGGCTAAGGCGGTGAAACCCCCGTCTCTACTAAAAATATATAAAACAAAATAAGCTGAGCATGGTGGCGGGCGCCTGTAGTCCCAGCTACCCAGGAGGGTGAGGCAGGAGAATGGCGTGAACTCGGGAGGCGGAGCTTGCTGTGAGCCAAGATCGCGCCACTGCACTCCAGCCTGGACATCAAAGCGAGACTCCATCTCAAAAAAATAAAATAAAATAAAGTCATTTTTTTCCCCTCATATTTAGGAGAATAGTCATTTTCCTAAAATGTTTAGAAAAATGTTTATTATGTTTGTTTTATTTATTTTTTATGGTTTCATAATTCATAATTTAAAAATCTGATCATATTATCACCAGCTTCAGTATTGCTGTAGATTTTGTATGTATCGATATCATAAGGTACAAATTCCTTTAATATTAATGACTAACATAAATCAAGCCTATTACATGTGAGGCAAAATTCTTAACACCTTACAAGTATTACTTCATGTCCTCCTCACTGCCTGCTGAGGGAGATGCTCTAAGACAGAAATCCCCAACCTTTTTGCCATCAGGGATTAGTTTCATAGAAGACAATTTTTCCACGGATGGAGTGGAAAGATGGTTTTGAGACCAAACTGTTCCACCTCAGATCATCGGGCATTAGTTCAGCTATCATAAGGAGCATGCAACCTAGAACCCTCACATGTGCAGTTTACAGTGGGGTTCACAGTCCTATGACAATCTAATGCCACCACTAATCTGGCAGGAGGCAGAGCTCAGGTGGTAATGCTCACTCACCCACCACTCACCTCCTGCTGCATAGCTCAATTCCTAACAGACCACAGACCAGCACCTGTCCTCAGCCTGGGGGTTGGGGTCGCCTGCTCTAAGACTATCTGAATTTGACAGATGAGGAAAATGAGGCCCAGAGGACTGGGTAACTTCCCAAAACTACTCAGGTACTTATTGGAAGAGCTGGGATTCACATCTAGGCCCTCTGGTTCCAGACTCCATGCTGTGGATCCACTGTGAGATACTACCTCTCCAGATGTCATTCATGGCCCCAACCAAGCTTTCCAACACCATGGTTCCTAGGGGCAAGCCCCTGGTCCCCACCATTGGGCCACACTCATGAACTCTCATGCACACACAACACTTAGGTTCACACAATATACACTTGTACAGACACTCCAATCACACGGAATTTTCTGTCCCTGCTCGGATACCATACTCTTTCACATGCCACAGGCTATTGTTCACATGGTTCTTTAAGTAAGAAATATAATAGTTCTCCCTTGAGCCCTTTCATAATAATAACAATAGTAACAACTGACATGTATATATAGCTACATACCTTGAACTATGCTAAGCGCTTTACATATATTGAATCATTTAATCTCACAACAAGCAACCCCATCAGGTAGACACTGTTAAATTGAACTAAATACGACCTGGAAAGCCTCTGTACTTCCACAGTTGAGTCCTTGTGGATGAACCATAGCCTAACTTAATAAGTAGATAAGACTGACAACCTAACTTAGAAGCACGCTTCTATAACAATAGCTGAGTCTCAGCCACTCCCAGCAGCCATACTTCAACAGCCCACAGGCAGCTAGCCGACTGTTCAAACTGCTTTCAAATGAAGCGAATGCCAAGCTGTAACCAATCCAGCTGTTTCTGTATCTCAATTCCATTTTCTGTTTGCCACTTTCCTTTTTTGTTTATAAATGTGCTATAACCATGAGGCATCGTTAGAGTCTCTCTGAATCTGCAATGATTCTGGAAGCTGTCTAATTCGTGAGTCTTTTTCTTCCTTGCTCAGTTAAACTCTGTTAAATTTAATTTGTCTAAAGTTATTCTTTTAATAACACATTATTATTTTTTCAATAATATTATTGTTTTTCAATAATTTCCTCCTTTCACAGATGAGGAAATTAAGACAGAGAGATAAATTAAGACACAGCTAATAAGAGGTGGAGACAGGAATCTTGTGCAGGTAGCCTAGTGCCCTCAACCACTCACCTTCTTTTCTTCAGTCCTTTCTAAAATGCCCCAAATTCTGCCAACCAGAGACACTTTTAAATTTAATTTAATTAATTAATTTATTTATTTTTATTTGTTTATTTTTTTCAGACAGAGTCTCACTCAGTTGCCCAGGCTGGAGTGTAGTGGCGCGATCTCCACCTCCCTGGTTTACACCATTCTCCTGCCTCAGCCTCCCGAGTAGCTGGGACTACAGGCGCCCCCATCACTCCCGGCTAATTTTTTGTATTTTTAGTAGAGACGGGATTTCACAGTGTTAGCCAGGATGATTTCGATCTCCTGGCCTCGTGATCTGCCTACCTCGGCCTCCCAAAGTGCTGGGATTACAGGTGTGAGCCACCGCGCCCGGCCCAGAGACATGTTTTTTAAGTGTTTTCAACTTTTGGTTGTAATTATTTATTATTTTCCCCAGTAAATTATACCATCTTCAGGGGCAGGGCTTGCAGCATCTAGTACAATGTCTGAGACTCAGTATGTACTTCCTAAATAAATGTATGAATGAGATATTGAATCAGTGACTGAATGAAGGAGCATGGGCGAAGTCTTTTGCAATTAAAGGTAAAGAATGAAGAAGAGAGATTGTTCTTTAAACCTTTTCCAGAAAAATCAGCATACAGGAACTTCCAAGAATCCAGGAAGAAAACAAACGCAAAAGAGAGATAAAAACCAAACCACAAATAAAAGAAACAAAAATCTCTTAGCTAATAAAAGACCTAGAAAGACTTTAATAAGACTTCTTTATTAGAACTTTGGTATAATATTTCGTATTGTAATATGGAGCTCTGCAACACTCCCTTTCTTACATTCATTTTCTTACTTCATTTCCTGTGCTAATATTTCCATGATTCTGAGTTTGTACAACTCCTTTTCTGGGCCATGTGTCCATCTGGGGCTAATAGCCCCTTTTAAAATGGGATAAATACATGAGAACTTCGGTTATAATTTCCTGAGCCAGGAAGGCCAGCCATCAGGGACAGAAATTCAGAAGCAAATGGCTTGTTAAGTATTCTACTTTGTCAAGTGACTTAATAAGAAAGCCACTATAAGTGCAGAGGTCCTCAAAATTTAATCAGAAGAATCATCTATATGTTTACGGTGCAGATTATTCGGCCCAACCCCAAGAGATTCTGATTTAGTATACTGGGGGTGCGGCTTAGGAGTGACAATTGTTATCAAGTGTCCTCAGTGATTCCACTGTAGGTGGTCATCAGACCACACACTGAGAAAGGCCACGGTGATGGAAAGAGCCCAAACTTTTGGATTTTTAGAAACCTCACTGCATGCTAAATAGCATTTAAACTTGGGCAGCTTTTTAAAAGTCCCTTAGCTACAAATTCTTTAACCATTAATAGGAGACAATAATACATACACCAGACTACTAGAGCATCAGGCCATATATCCATGGAATGGAAGATTTAATAAAGCTGTGTGAACATGTCACTGGGTTTGACAGCTAGCTGTGGTATAGAGAAAGGGTGGAGCTGAATTCAATCTAATACCACGTTTATGAACAAATATATAAACCCTCAAACCACCATACAAATACCCAAATACCTCTGACAAACATAATTTATCATAAAGAATGAAATAATTACAAAGAATAACATTATGTTAGTACATTTGCAAACTTAGTTAAAATAGATGTATCCAGGAAAAATATAAATTATCTAAATTGACTCAAGATAAAATAGAAATCTAAAATAAACCAATAGCCATTAAAGTTAGACTGCAACCAAAATGACTCCTATATAAAGCAAAAACAAGATCAGATGTAAACATGCTAAATAAAATATTAACATGAAGATTTCAGCCAAGTTAAAAAACAATACACCATAAGCAAATAATGTTTATTTAGGAAGCAGGGAGGTTCACCACAGTAAAATCTATTATATAATATACAATACTAATAAGAGAAACAGTAAACAACTATCTCAATGGATATAGAATAAACATTTAAAATGTTCAACATCCATTCAAGGTGAAAATAAAAAAAGTCTCATAATCAACTCTGATTAGGAAGAAAATCGCTTAACCTGTTGAAAATATCTGTCAAAGCCTACCAAACACAATACTTACAGTGAAACAATAGAACCATTTCTGCTTTTAGTCAATATTTTATTAAGAGCCCTAAATAATACAATGTGAAGAAAGAAAAGAAGATACAAATTATAAAGGAATAAAGATAACTATCCTTATTTGTAGACAATATAATTATCTTGTAAAAAGTCCCAAAAGATTCATAGACACTATGTTAGATCTAATTAATTCAACAAAGTTGATTGATAGAAGATATATATAAATCAAATATACTTTTACACAAATGCAAAAATTAGAAAATATAATAGAAAAAGAAAGATTTCATTCAAATAGTATTTAAGAAGTTTATATTATATAGGAATAAGTATAATGAAAATATATTTATGTCTATATTAAGAAAATTATAAAGAATTATTGAAGGATATAAAGAAAACTTGAATAAATGAACATGTATATTAAGCTTATGGTTGAATAGACCCAATATACTAAAGTATGTCAGTTCTCCATAGTTAGTTTGTAAATTCAGGTCACTCAAAACCAAATCTTAATGGTATTTCTTTACTAAATTCAAAGGGCCAAAAATAACTAAGAAAAAGCTGAAAGAACAAAACAAAGTGCTGGTAGTTGCTCTACCCAATATTAAGCTTTATTATTAAGACCTAGTAATTAAAACCATGTGGTATTAGCACAAGCCCATAGACAGACCAATGAAAAGAATACAGAGTTCAGAAACAGAATCATGTGCATATAGAAACATCATATATGACAGCTGTAGCATTGTAGATCAATAAAGTAAAATATGATTATCCCAATAAATAGTATAAATGCAACTCTATATACTTTCAGAGAAAAAAAATAGTTCCCTACCTCACATCATACCCAAAAATTTATTGGAAGTGAATTAAAGTCATAAATATGAAAAGTAAAACTCTAAAACTTTTGAAGAAACCATAGCAAAGAATTATTAAATAATACAAAAAAAACCTGTGAACCATGAAAATTGACATAGCTATCCACATTTAAAATCTTTTAAAATTATTAAACAAAATACAGTGTAAAGTGAGAAGAGCAACAAGATATTCGGAGTAGATATATGCAATAATATAATTAGCAAAAAATTAGTACAAGAATATTCAAAATATCCATATAAATTGACAGAAAAAGAAACTCAATCTTAAAAATTGTCCAACGACATAAGCAGAAGCAAAAATGGCCAAGAAACTTAGAAAAAGATGTTTAGTTTTATTAATATTCAGAGATATGCAAATTAAAGCCACATTTTGATTGTATTTTACATCCAGATTATCAAATATTAAAAAGCTTGTTATTTCTGAATATCTGTTTCTGGTTATGATAGAGTAGCTAAGAACAGACTTTTTCACTATGAAAACTAGAAAGATAGTCAAATGTAATTATTTAAAATGTTTATGTTTAGCAAATGCAAACCCACTGTTTTAGTAGAGAGATATTAAAGGCAAAGAAGAGTTCCAGAGGGATGAGAGCTATGTAGAGGAAAAGCTCCAAAACACTACACAAAGGTGCCTTTTATTATTTTGCTCAATATAAATTTACTGATGTGTAGAGTGAAATTATATGAATAAGGGCAAAGGGACTGGGCATGGTGGCTCATACCTGTAATCCCAGCACTTTGGGAGGCCAAGGTGGGCAGATCATGAGGTCAAGAGATCAAGACCGTCCTGGCCAACATGGTGAAACCCCATCTCTACTAAAAAAATACAAAAATTAGCTGGGCATGGTGGTGTGCACCTGTAGTCCCAGATACTCAGGAGGCCGAGGCAGGAGAATCGCTTGAACCCAGGAGGTGGAGGTTGCAGTGAGCCGAGACCGCGCCACTGCACTCCAGCCTGGCAACAGAGGGAGACTCTGTCAAAAAAAAAAAAAAAAAAAAAGGTCGGGTCGGGTGAGGACAAAGGACAACTGGGAGTGTGCAAGCTGAGAAATTCTCAAAGCTCATCTAGAGCTGGGAGATTCCAGGCACCAAACAGTCAGAATGAAAAGACATATGTCATACCTGGATCATTTGCTTGAGACCCAAGAAGAGTTACGCCTTAGTCTAAGGATTAAATTACACCCAGGGTAAAAGCATACCTTGAAACTTTAAAAAATAAAACCTCAAATAGTAATGCTACTCTGAAAGGAAAGTAGCCTTAACCACTTGCAGAATAAATCAGAAAATTCTTCCTTTTTTTTTTTTTTTAGATGGGGTTTCCCGTTTGTCACCCAGGCTGAAGTGCAATAGCACACAATCTCAGCTCACTGCAACCTCTGCCTTCCAGGTAAAAGTGATTCTCATGATTCTCCTGCCTCAGCCTCCCGAGTAGCTGGGATTATAGGCACCCACCACCAGGCCTGGCTAATTTTTGTATTTTTTTTTAGTAGAGACAGGGTTTCACCATGTTGGCCAGGCTGATCTCTATCTCCTGACCTCAGGTGATACACCCGCCTTGGCCTCCCTAAGTGCTGGGATTATAGGCATAAGCCACCACACCCAGCCTGAAAATTCTTTTAAGGAAAAAAATGAATCCAGACCCTCAACAATGTGATAATCATAACAGCCATCAGCCAATCAAAAATTGATAGGCTTCAGCACAGGAATTCAAGATTGCAATGAGCTATGATCACGCCACTGCACTCTACCCTGAGCAACACAGTGAAACTCTGTCACAAAAAAAATTAAAAAAAAATTAATACAGAGGACCAAATGCAGGAAAATACAACCCATAATGAGGAGAGGGAAATATCCAAGGGAAACATACTCAGAAATGATAGATATGCTAGAATTAGCTGAGAACGAATTTAAAGAAATCATTATACCTGTCTCTACAAAAAATACAAAAATACAAAAATTAGTCAGGTGTGGTGGCACATGCCTGTAGTCCAAGCTACTTGGGAGGCTAAGGTGGGAGGGTCACTTGAATCCAGGAGGCAGAGTTTGCAGTGAGCTGTGATTATGCCTCCACACTCCAGCCTGGACAACAGAGCGAGACCTTGTCTCAAAAAAAAAAAAAAAGAGTTATACATAAGTGTGTGTGTGTGTGTGTGTGTATACATACGTGTGAATGTGCATGTAGCAGAGGTTTTAAGGAAAAACACAATAAAGAGAAAAATTGGAGATATAAAATAAAAATCCAAGTGGAACTTCTGGGGATAAAAATGTCATACCTAAAATTAAAGTCTGATTGGATGGACTTCATAGCAGACGGAACATAACAGATTTTTAAAAAGCAGTGAATCTTAAGAATTGATAAGAACGATCAAGACTAAAGCACAGAGAGAAAGATTACAGATTCAAAAAATAAACACAGCCTTGGTAACGTGGAGAAATATCAAGTGGTCCAAATAACTTGTAATTGGGAACTCAGAATGAATGAAAGGACCTCAAGACAGAAAACAAAATTTAAAAAATAATTACCATAAAGTTTCCAAATTGGATGAAAACTAGAAACTCGAGAAAATTAAAGAATTTCAAAAGGATGAGAATAAACATTCATGTACACATACACAAAGGCATACCATTATCAAATTGCTAAAAATGAGTGACTTACTGTAAGAAGTTATGCAAACTAAAACACAATAAAATAGTATAATTAAATAATAATAATAATTTTTTATTATACTTTAAGTTCTGGGGTACATGTGCAGAATGTGCAGTTTTGTTACATAGGTATACACGTGCCATGGTGGTTTGCTGCACCCATCAACCCGTCATCCACATCAGGTATTCTTCCTAATGCTATCCCTCCCCTAGCCCCCAACCCCCGACAGGCCCCACTGTGTGATGTTCCCCTCCCTATGTCCATGTGTTTTCATTGTTCAACTCTCACCTATGAGTGAGAACATGCGGTGTTTGGTTTTCTGTTCTTGTGTTAGTTTGCTGAGAATGATGGTTTACAGCTTCATCCATGTCCCTGCAAAGGACATGAACTCATCCTTTTTTTATGGCTGCATAGTATTCCATTGTAGGACTGAAAGAAAAAAAATCTATCAACACAGAATGCTGTAACTAGTAGAAAGGTCCATCAAAAGTGAAGGTAAAATTTTTTTTGAGGTAAACAAAAGCTGAAAGAATCTGTTTCCAGCATAATTCAATGACAAGAAATGTTAAAGAAAGTTGTTCAGGTACATGGAAAATAATACCAGATGGAAACTTGGATCTGCAAAAATAAAGAAAAGGCAACAGAGATGGTAAATATATTCTTATATAGAAAATATTTTCTTATGAAAATTTAGAGAACAAATAATGTATATTGGAATTCATAAAGTATATATAAATAAAGTATATGACAATGATGGAAAAGCACGGGAGCAACATAAGAGAAGTATGCAGTTTTAAGGAGTGTACATTAATTGTAAAGTAGTATAATATTACATAAAGTTAGGCTAATGATTTTGTAAACCTTATAGCAACCACAAAAATAAATAAGATGAAGCTGGATGGCTAATATTCCAATGATGGAGATAAAATATGTATCAGGGTTCTCTGAAGAAACAGAACCAACAGGGTGTGTGTGTGTGTGTGTGTGTGTGTGTGTGTGTGTGTGTGTGTGTGTGTGTGTGAAGTGATTTATTATAAGACATTGGCTCATTTGAATCATGGAAGCTAAAACGTCCAAAATCTGTAGAGTGATCCAGCAGTAAGCTGGTCCAGCCTGGGCAACAGAGAAAGACCCTGTCTCTAAAAAGAAAAAAATACAAACACAGAGATAGATTGGAAGTAAAAAGACAGAAAAGGATATACCACAAAAACGCTAAGCATAAGAAAGCTGCAGTGCCTATATTAGTAACAAAGACTTCAGAACAAGAAATATTACCAAAGATAGAGAAATTTCACAACAATAAAGCAATTAATTCATTAACAATTCTTAACTCCTAAATGTGTATGGGTCTTATTTTAAAACTTTGAAATATATAAGCAAAAACTGCAAAACTTCTCTTGACACAATTGATAAAACAATAAATAGAAAATTAGTAAGGATATAGAAGGTTTGAAAAATATTTTCAATGAATTTGTCTTCATTTACAATTGTAGAACACTGCACCCTACAACAACATAATATACATTCTTTCCAGGTGTACACAGAAATTCACCAAGATAGAATATATACCAGCCTGTTTAATAATTCTTTAAAAAAAATGTTAAAGGATTAAAATCATACGGAATATTTTCTCTGGCTTCGCAAACTAAATTGGACACCAATAACATAAGATGGCTTTATAAATCCCCAAATACATGGAAATTAAATAATACAGTTTAAAAATAGCCCATGAACAGAAAAAGAAATCAAAAGTGAAATTAGGAAATACTCTGAATTGAATATAAACTTTTAAAAAGCATCAGTTTTATGAGATTCAGCTAAAGCCCTGTGACAGGTCTAAGATTTAACCCTGTTATGAAAGCTAGTAAGTGAGTCAGCTATCATTTGTAGATACTGACAGAAACCTCGTAATTCTTGGGTAAGAGATCAAGGGCAGAAACAGTAGCAAACACAATATCAATATTTTTCTTGTTCCAGTTCCCTGACTACCAGTCCTCATAATGTGATACAAATAAAACTTTAGTGCACGTTTACACACAGTGGGGTGAAGTACAAAAGAGAAGCCCCGGCTTTGCATCTTTTATAGTGGTCAGCAAGCACATCTGTCCTTTGCTTCAGAAGCAGATATTATCTCTAAATTTTAAGGCTATAAACAAACCCACCCTTTGCTTTGGAGGAAGATGCTTCCTCTATCTTGTAAGACTGTCAGATAAACATACTTAAAAAGACAGTTTCAAAAAAAAGCCATCAATGCCATTTGCAAGAAATACAGAGATGTTAGAGATGTTGGGAGAATTGTCTCCTAACAATGCTTAGAGTGAAACTTTTAGTTTAAATACTACATCACAAAAAATCTAAAATTAATCATCTGAGTTTCCATCTTATGAAGTTAAAACAAAAAAGGAAAAAAATCCTGAGTAACTAGAAAGCAAAAAAAGTGGAAATCAATAGAATGGAAAATAAAGAATAGATAAAAATTAATAAAACCTAAAGCTGTTTGTTTTAGATGGTCAATAAAATTGATAAGCCTCTAGCTACAGTGATCAAGAAAAAAAGAAGGAAGATACAAATAGTCAATATTAGGCATGAAAAAGGGGACAACACTATAGATCCTACAGACATGAAAAAGTACAAAAAGGGAATATTACAATCTAATAAACGACTTTGATGAAATGGCCAAATTCCTTGAAAAACACAAATTACCAAAATAGACTAAGAATGAATAGAAAATCTGGGTATCTTGAAATCTATTAAGTAATTTACATTTATAATTAACAATCTATCCACAAAGAATCCTGATGCCCAAACAGCTTCTCTGATAAACTCTATAAAATATTCAAGGAAAAAAATAATACTGATCCCATATAAAATTTTTCAGAAAATAAAGGAGAATTAAACACATCTCAATTCATTGTATGGGGCTAATATTACCCTTATGGAGAAACCAGACAAAAATAATTCAATAAAAGAAACTATATTATGCTAAGTGAAAGAAGTTGGACAACATGGGTGCATGTTATATGATTTCATTCCAATGAAATTCTAGAAAAGTCAAAACTAACCTATAGTGACAGAAATCAAATGAATGGTTTCCTGGAGACAGGACTGAGAGGGAGTTTTTATGTGAAAAGTTCACAGGAAATTTGGCGGAGTGGGGGTGATAAAATTGTTCTAAATTTGTATTGTGATGGTGTTGTTCACAGATGTGTATACATTTGTCAAAACTCACCAAATTGTTTCCCTGAAATAAGTTCGTTTTGTTATAAATTTTACCGCAATAGAAGTAAAAATTGATTTTTAAAAATTTAGTTGAGTTTTTAAAAATTTAATTACTCTAAATATAAATGAATACATGAGCAATCAAATGTTCACACACTTCTAATTGTAATGTCAATTGGTCTATTTATTTAAGATAAGTACTTGGTCATATTAAGTTGAAGATGCACATGTTCTTTGACTCAGAAACATGCACACATGAACAAGAAATCGTGTACAAGAAAGTTTATTGCATCATTGTTTAAAAAGTTTAAGTAGGAGGTAACCTAAATGTCCATCAAAAAGATAATGGAAAATAAATTATGCGATATTCTTCTAATTAAATGCTATTCTGTAGTTAAAAATCATTGCCTAAAGTTACATATTTTAGCAGGACAAATTTCAAAAGCAATGTTAAAGGATAAAAGCAATTGACCACATATGTGCAGTACAATGCCATTTATGTAAAATTTGAAAGCATACAAAAAAGGCTACACATTTTTATGAATATATACTTATATAGTATTTATATGAAAGCATGGGAATAATAACACCAAATTCAGAAATAAAGAGGGATAACAGGACTTCAACTGTATATTTTCACTTTTTCATGATAAGAAAATGCTGATGCAATAATGAAATAAAAATGAAAAAATTTTCTAGAATCCAGAAAATAAGAGAACGAATACATAGGTATTTATGTGATTTTTTTATTGACTCTATTTTTGAAATTGTAATAATAAAAAGTACAATGTTTAAAAAATAAAGTTATCTTTGAATTAATGAAAAAACAAAACAAAACCTAGACAAGTTTTGACCATCATTTTAATTTCATTCATGCATTTTTTTTTTACCTTTGATCCACAAGTAATTTCAAGCATCTACTACATGTCAGCTACCAAGCTGAGCATTGGTAATACAAAAATATATGTATACAATGTGTCTTTTGCCCTTTAGTATCTCACAGTCTAGCCAGGTAAGTAAATATACCACTGATATAGATATGGAAACTACTATAATTGAGCAAAAGTGTCATGCTGATATAGATAAGAGAGTAATGCATTTTACACAGTAAATTTAAGTGAGCAATTGCAAGATGATTGGAGTTTACCAACAAAGACAACAGTATGTTTAGAGAAATGGAGGCATAACCTGGTATGACATTTCATTTACTGAGGCTAAGGGAGGATGTGAGGTAAAATGGTGATAAGGAATAAGGCTGGAAGATGTTAGCAATTGATTGAATAATGGGTTGGAGAGCTTGGACTTTATCTTTTTGTCTGCTGACAGTTACAGGAAGTGTATAAAGCAAAAAAAGAGGCATGATTAGGCCTGTGTATCAGAAACATAACTTTGACCATCTGCTATATGGAAGATGAAGTAGGACTGGATTGAGGAAGAGGAAGAAGTTGGATATGAATATGGAGTGACTCATAACAAATCAACTGAAATAATCCAGGGTGGGGTCATGAGGGCCTGAACTGAGGTACCTAAGAATTTAAGTGGTGAAGGATATCTTTTTTAAAAATCAGAAGTTATGTGTGTGAATCCATGCTCTTCCAATTACTCAACATTTACCCTTGAGCAAGTTGCTTCACTGTTCTAGGCTTTAGGAAGATCTGTAAAATGGAAACCACCAATGACAAGAACTGTCAGGGAAAGTCAAGCTTGTGCCATCTTAGAAATCTTTGTGACCTGCTCCAAATATCTGTTCCCTCTGCTGGAAATCTCTTTACCTGCATCTTCATATGGTTGACTCCTGCTTATGTTTCAGATACGGAAACATTCTACCTCTTCACTAATGGGGCTTTCTCTCACCTCCCAATCAAACTGCTTCCTTGGTCACTGTTTTCACTACATCACTTGAAAATGTTTTTCTCAATAGCGTTTATTAATATCCAAAAGTTACTTAACTGCTTGTTGCCTTTTCATTCATCTATACGCCTCTAGAAGGAAAGCTTTGTGAAAAAAAAGAGAGACTTTACCTGCCTTATATCCAACCATACTGCCAGTATCTAAAACCATGCTCATTGAGGACATTCATTAAATATTAGTTGAGTGTTGAATATAATAAAACCCATTTTTAATAAATGTCATGAGAGTTGCCTAAAATCATACAATTCATAAATAGTAGAAAAAAATGAAAATTCTTGTCTTCTGATTTCCTGGTTCACTGATCTTTCCATGCATAACATCTGATCTCTTACCTCATAGTACCATTGGGAGGATCGAATGAGAAGATAAGTTTTCCAAAAATACAAGGCTCATGATTTAGAAGTTGCCCAAAAAGGAAACAATGACTCAGTGCCTCTAGAGACTGAGACCAATTCACAAAAGACTCTATATGGGCTGAGTCCAATCTAAGAAGTTTGGAAAAGGCCATTCTTTGTTTTTGCTGCTATGTTAAGGCTAGCATTAGGTGCTGTTGTGAACCAGATAGAGATGTATGATATAGGAGGCTGGTAGATGGGGAAAAGGAAGTAGATATGGGTCTGTCTTATTAAAGGCAAGGAAAGTTTTGAGGTAGTCAGGATTCCCAATTGCTCACCTATAATATCTTTTTCTCTTTTAGTTCTGACTAAAAGATTATATATCCTTTTGGATTTCTTCCTCTTAAAGGACTAAAGAGATAAAATCTATTTGTGTCTGACAAAGATAAAAGACATACAGTTGTCAAGGGATGACTAATAATTAAATTTGATTTGATGAAATATATTTATGCAACTGTCACTCATCCATTATTTATTGAATTATAAGTGGATTAATTAATGATTAAACAATGCCAAACACTATGCTAGTTTGCTAGGCAGGATGATAAAGAGGTAAACAAAATAGATATGGACTTGACTTTAGGGAACTTGAAGGTAAATGACAAGCTATATTAAACAAATGGAAGTGTGATGAGTTTCTGCCTTCTTGAGTTGACCCTGGAGAAATCCCTTCTTCTCAATAAAACTTGGGGCTAAACAATAAAAGATAACTATGAAAGGTTTTTTATTGTTATGTTTGCATTAAACATGTAGAAATATTGATATAGGAAAATGTCTGGCTGTGGTGGTTGGGGTGACTCAAGTCCAGGGGTTAATGGACTCTGCTGTTGAGGTGCAGCTGATTTCCAAAAGTGACTTTTCTCACTCCAGTAAATTAAGTCAGCAGGACTCTTAGTAATGGCATCTAAGTGTCAATACTCAGTAGAATTCTTCTCTGAATATTTCTGGATGGCTGAGGCTTTGTGGAGGGTCTTCTTTATTTGTAGCTGTTTTTGTTTTCTTTTTTGTATTTGGTTTCATGGAGGGTATGTTATCAAAGCATTTTTTTGGCAGCGGGGGCTGGAGGGGCAACAGATTCTCACTACGTCACCCAAACTGGAGTACAGTGGCATGATCATGGCTCACTGCAGCCTTGAACTCCTGGGCTAAAGTCATTCTCCCTCCTCAGCCTCTTGAGTAGCTGGGACTACAGGCCAACTATCAACACACCCAGTTAAATTTTGTATTTTTTGTAGAGATGGGTTTCTATATCTTAGCAAGGGTGGTCTCAAACTCCTGAGTGCCAGTGATCCACCTGCCTTGGTATCCCAAAGTGCTTGGATTACAGGCATGAACCACTGAACCTGGCCAGCAAAGTATTTTAAATGTTGATGTTTTGGAGCATGAGCCAGCAGGTGGCGTTTAAGCATAATGTTCAGTAGGTAGGCTCTTGCTAAGTCACATAGCCTACCTACTGACCATTATGCTTAAGAAGAGAATGAGGGCACATTCTCAATATTCTTCAAGAAAAAATCTCCAACCAAGAATTTAATATCCAGCCAAACTAAGTTTCATAAGTGAAAGAGAAATAAGATCCTTTTCAGACAAGCAAATGCTAAGAGATTTTGTTACCACAAGACCTGCCTTACAAGAGCCCCTGCAATATGGAAAAGAAAGACCATTGCTGACCAATACAAAAACACACCTAAATACACAGATCAGTGATACTGTAAAGCAACCACACAAACAAGTTTGCATAATAACTAACAACAAGATGACAGGATCAAATCCACACATATCAACACTAACCTTGAATGTAAATGGGCTAAATGCCCCAATTAAAAGGCATAGATGAAAATCTGGATAAAGAAGCAAGACCCAATGGTATGCTGTCTTCCAGAGCCTTTATTGAACCTATGGGTGTCATTACATGCAATGGGAATAAAGGAATGGAGAAAAATCTACCAATCAAAAGGAAATCAGAAAAATGCAGGAGTTGCAATCAGACAAAACACACTTTGAACCAACAAAGATAAAAAAGACAAAGAAGGGCATTACATGATGGTAAAGGGTTCAATTCAATAAGAAGGCCTAACCTAAATATATGCATCCAACACAGAAGCACCCAGACCCATAAAGCAAGTTCTTAGAGACCTATAAAGAGACTTAGAATCCTACACAGTGATAGTGGGAGACTTCAACACCCCACTGAAAAGTGTTAGGGAAATCACCAAGGCAGAAAATTAACAAAGGTATTTAGGACCTGAACTCAACACTTATCCAAATGTACCTAATAGACATCTGCAGAACTCTCTATCCCCAAACAACAGAATACACTCTTCTCATCACCACATAGCATATACTCTAAAATCAACCACACAATGATACATGAAACAATCTTCAGCAAATTAAAAAAAATCAAAATTGTACCAACCACACTCTCGAACCCCAGAGCAATAAAAATAGAATTTAACTGAAGAAAATTGCTCAAAACCATGCAATTACATGAAAATTAAACAACCCACTCCTGAGTGACTCTCGGGGAAATAATGAAATTAAGGCAGAAATCAAGAAGTTATTTAAAGCTAATGAGAACAAAGATACAACATACCAGAATCTTTGGGACACAGCTACAGCAGTGTTAAGAGGAAAATTTATAGCACTAAATGTCCACATCAAAAAGTTAGAAAGATCTGAAATTAACAACATAAAATTACAACTAGAAGAACAAGAGAAGCAAGAGCAAGTCAACACCAAAGCTAGCAGGAGACAAAAAATAACCAAAATCAGAGCTGAACTAAAGAAGATTGAGACATGAAATAAAACATACAAAAGATCAACAAAACCAGGAGCTTGTTCTTTGAAAAAATAAGATAGATAGTCCACTAGCTAGACTAATAAAGAAGAAAAGAGAAAAGATCCAAATATTCACAATCAGAAATGACAATGGGAACATTACCACTGACCCCACAGAAATACAATAATCATCAGAGTCTACTGTGAACACCTCTATGAGCGCAAACTAGAAAGTCTAAAAGAAATAGATAAATCCCTGAACACATACACTCTCCCAAGACTGAACCATGATGAAATTGAGACCAATAATGGGCTCTGAAATTGATATTAGTAATAAAGAGCCTACCAACATAAAGAAAGCTCAGGACCAGACAGATTCACAGCCAAACTCTACTGGACATACAAAGAAGAGCTAGTACCTTTCCTACTGAAACTATTCCAAAAAACTGAGGAGGAGGGACTCCTCCCCAACTCATTCTATGAGGCCAGCATCATCCTGAGACCAAAACCTGGCAGAGACACAACAAAAAAAGAAAATTGTAGTCCAATATTCTTGATGAATGTAGATGTGAAAATCCGCAACAAAATACTAGCAAACTGAATCCAGCACCACATCAAAAAGCTAATCCACAATAATCAAGTAGGCTTTATGCCTGGGATGCAAGGTTCATTCAAGACATGCAAATCAATACATGTGATTCATCACGTAAAAAAACTAAAGACAAAAACCATGTGATTTTCTCAATAGATATAAAAAAGGACTTTTGATAAAATACAACATTTGCTTATGTTAAAAACCCTCAATAAACTTGGCAGTGAAGGAACATACTTCAAAATAATATGAGCCATCTATGACAAACCCGCAGCCAACATCATACTCAATAGCCAATAGCTAGAAGCATTCCCCTTGAAAATTAGCACATGACAAGGAAACCCTCTCTTACCATTCCTATTCAACACAGTATTGGAAGTCCTGGTCAGAGCAATCAGGCAAGAGAAAAAAATAAAAGGCATCCCAAATAGGAAGAGAGGAAGTTAAACTATCCCTGTTTGCAGATGACATGATTCGATATTTAGGAAATCCCATAATCTCTGCCCAAAAGACCTTCAGCTGGCAAAAAACTTCAGCAAAGTTTCAGTACACAAAATCAACATATAAAAATCAGTAACATTCCCATACACCAACACCATCCAAACCAAGAGCCAAATCAGGAATGCAATCCCATTCACAATCGCCATAAAAAGAATAAATACCTAGGAATACAGCTAAGGAAGTAAAAGATCTCTAAAATGGAAAATTACAAAACATTACTCAAAGAAATCAGAGATGACACAAAGAAATGGAAAAATATTCCATGCTCAAGGATAGGAAGAACCAATATTATAAAATTGGCCATACTGCCCAAAGTAATTTATAAATTTAATGCTATTCCCATCAAGCTATCTGTGACGTTCTTCACAGAACTCAAAAAAGCTATTCTAAAATTAATATGGAACTGAAAAAGAGCCAAAATAGCCAAAGCAATCCTAAGTAAAAAGAACAAAGCTGGAGGCATCATATTACCCAACTTCAAACTATACCACAGGGCTATGGCAACCAAAACAGCACAGTACTGGTACAAAATCAGACACATGGACCAGTGGAACAGAACAGAAAGCTCAGAAATAATACCACATACCTACAACCATCTGATATTTGACAAAGCTGACAAAAACAAGCAATGAGGAAAAGACTCCCTATTCAATAAACGGTGCTGGGATAACTAGTTAACTATATGCAGAATTTTGAAACTGGACCCCTTCCTTATACCACATACAAAGTCAATGTAAGATGGATTAAAGACTTAAATGTAGAACACCAAACTATAAAAACTCTGGAAGATAACCTATGAAATGCCATTTTGGATATAGGAAGTGGCAAAGATTTCATGATAAAAAGTCCAAAAGCTATTTCAACAAAAGCAAAAATTGACAAACGGGCTCTAATTAAACTAAGGAGGTTCTGCACAGCAAAAGAAACTATCAACAGAATAAACAGACAACCTACAGAATGGGAGAAAGTATTTGCAAACTGCATCTGACAAAGGTCTAATATGCAGAATCTATGAGAAACTTAAATTGACGCACATAAAACAACCCCATTAAAAAGTGGGCAAAGGACATGAACAGACACTTTTCAAAAGACATACAAGCGGCCACCAAGCATATGAAAAAATGCTCAATATTAGAGAAATGCAAATAAAAACCATACTGAGATACCATTTCACACCAGTCAGAATGGTATTATTAAAAAGTAAAATATAATAGATACTGTTGAGGTTGTGGAGAAAAGGGAATGCTTATACACTGCTGATGGGAGTGTAAATCAGTTCAACCATTGTGAAAAGCAGTGTGATGATCCCTCAAAGAACTAAAAACAGCATGACAATTTAACCCAGCAACCCTGTTACTGGGTCTGCACCAAAGGAATATAAGTTGTTCTGCCATAAAGACACATACACACATGTACATTCATTACAGCCCTATTCATGAGAGCAAAGACATGCAATCAACCTAAATGCCCACCAGTGGTAGACTAGATAAAGAAAATATGGTACATATATACCATGGAATACTATGCAGCCATAAAATGAATGAGCTCATGTCCTTGATAGGAATGTAGACGGAGCTGGAAAACATTATCCTTAGCAAACTAACACAGGAACAGAAAACCAAATACTGCATGTTCTCACTTATCAGTATAAGTTACATAATGAGAACCAATGGACACAAAGAGGGGAACAATAGACTCTGGACCTTACTTGAGGGAGGGGTGTGAAAGGAGGGAAAGGATCAGGAAAACTACCTATTGGGTACCGTGCTTAGTACCTGGGTGATGAAATAATCTGTACACCAAAATGCATGACATGAGTTTATCTTTATAACAAATGTGCACATGTACCACTGAACCTAAAATAAAAGTTGTTTCTTTTTTTTTTAAAAAAAAAAAAAAGGAAATATTGGGCAGGCCTCAGTAACTCATGCCTGTAATCCCAGCAGTTTGGGAAGCTGAGGTGAGTGGATCACTAGGTCAGGAGTTCAAGACCAGCCTGGCCAAGATGGTGAAACCCCATTTCTACTAAAAATACAAAAATTAGCCAGGTGTGGTGGTGGGCATCAGTAATCAATCCCAGTTACTCAGTAGGCTGAGGCAGAGAATTGTTTGAACCCGGGAGTTGGAGGTTGCAGTGAGCCGAGATCATGCCACTACACTCCAGCCTGGGAGACAGAGAGAAACTCTGTCTCAAAAATAAAAGAAATATTGTTATAATGAAATTTTATTTTAATACAAAAGTTTGATTTTGGAACCAATCCTAAATTTGAGATGTAGTTTTAGCTTTTATATGTATGTGTGTGTACATATATATATATATATACACACATTTATATATATATATATATATACACACATTTATATATATATATCATTTTTCGTTAGGAAGATCCAGTCTCTGAATGTGGGCCACTTCCAATTTAATTAGGTATTCTACTTGGCTCCTGTTCCTTAGCTTATCTAATCAGATAAAAGTGAGGATAAAAGTGAGAAGAATGAGATATGCACTAGGTCTGTACTCTCATGGGGCCAGTTGGGATGGAGTAATAGAGGTCAGGTAGTGGTACTAAACTGCCAGAAACCAGGAGTTTGAGGTTACCATAATAATTGCTAAATTTGGAGTTTCAGCCAAAGGGGCTTGAGCCATACAGGATTGTGGAGATGATTAAGAGAAAACTACATTGTTAGGGGCAAAAAAGATGGTCAGTCAATGAATGTTCTGCTTAATACATATAAGGCAATGATAGCAAAAATGGAGGAGGAAAAGGCTGGAGGAGTTTGTCCTAGTCCTTTTTCTACTTCTCATACTTGACTCAGTCCCCAAGAGGAAGGGTGCTGCCACACCACAACACATGTATACTGTGATAGTTCCCAGCCCTTCCTCAAAGAGAACTCTAGCCATTTACTCAGTTGCCTGGGGAAAAGGGGAACTCTAAGAAACAGAGAGAGTTCTCACAGATCTCCTTTGACAGTGATAGCATATAAGGGCCCTGGAAATGGAATCCTGGCCAAAGGTTGGTTAATAAGCCATCCCACATGGTTTTTATTTCCTCAGTCCCTGAATGCATACATGGAATTGGCATATTTGGCAGTTAGAGTAACCACTACATTGGGTCTGCGAAGCAGGAGCTATTATAATGGTGAATCCAAGGAGAAGCTTCTGACATATGTGCTTCTCACCCTGACTAAGACAGTAAATCAAAAACAATATCATATCTCCATGGGGATTAGAAAATTAGTGTTACTCCTAAAGATCTCAAGGACATAGGGGTAGTGGATCACACCATATTGAATTCACCAATCTGGTCCCTGTCTAAACCAATGGATCCTAGAGAGCAACTGTAGACTACTGCAAGCTCAGTCAGAAAGTAACCCCAATGCTGCTGCTGTGCTAGATGTGGTGTCTTTGATTCAGACTAACAAGGACTCAAGAGCTTTGATTTGGCAAGTGTTTTTTTTTATGTATTCCAATCAGAAAAGGCAATTTTGAAACTTTAGCCTTCAAATGAGAGAGACAAAATATTCATGTGCAATGTTGCCCCAAGCCCATGTTAATTTGTGCATTGTCTATTATAATACAGTCCAAAGAGATATAAACCTCCTGGACATCCCATGGAACATCATACTGAAGCATTACATTGATAACATCATATGGATCTAGCAAAATAATGAAGAAGTATCCAGCACGCTTGAGGCCATGGGAAGACAAAGGTGCTCCAGAGGGTGGGAAATAAAACCTACAAAAATTCAGAGATATGTCAGTGTAATGAAGTGCTTAAGGGTTCAGTGATCAGGGGCATGCTGGGACATCTCTTCCAAAAGACAAAGTGCCCGATCTTACATCTGCTACCATACAGTAGGAAACAAAACACTTGGTAGGATTCTTTGGGTTCCAAGGGCACACCTAGGAATCATGCTCTGGACATATACTAGGTGACTTGAAAGGCTGCCGGCTCGATGATGGAAAGTCAAGTAACCAATGGATGTGGGCTTTACCTTAGGGGAGCTCAAAGGTAAGTGGAGAAGACAGGTACTAAATAAAAGCAAGTGTGATGAGCACAGGTCTCACTGGGATAATAATGCTGGGGAAATCCCCTCTTTTTAACGAGCCAATGTTACTCCATAAAAGATAACTATGAAAGAGGGCCTATGTCCAGGATTGCCCCCTAGTCACTAGACATGAGCAGCCCTGGGAAAGGTTTGACCTTGGGGAAGGTGGCTCTCTGCAGCTGACATAATCCCCGAGGGGGCTGACAGTACCCCCCCAGCAGCTGGGACAACAAATCCTTTCTTGAAGGGGAGATAAGGACAGCACATCTCCATACTTACAACATCCAGTATGGTATAATCACTTAGAGCCAGGACATCACAGTTGAACGACTCAAAGTGGAAAACTGACTCCTGGACTTTCTAAATGTGTTAGTTCGGGAAAGCTGTTTAAGGTCTCAGTTTTATCATTTGTAAGCTAAGAATAATCATCATACTTAGATTACAGGGCTATTGTTACATATGAAGGGGGTAATAATATACTAAGAACTTAGCACCATGCTGCACCCAGCTATGATTGCTATCATTAATTATTTGTAAACCAAGATTGAGCAGTTAAAATAATGCATGTGTCAGCTATAATCATGATTAATTATGCCCAGTTTATTTCTCCTTTTGTTTCCTTCTGAATGTTTTCAAAGTCCCCATGTGGTTTTCTTTTAATAAATGTTTGGCACTGAGGAGAAAGGTAAGATCGGTGAAGGATTAAAAAGGGAAAATTCTTTATTGTGTTTGCTTACTGTATCAGTAGCCCTAGCAACTCAGCTACAGATCAGCTCTGTGAACACCCCACTTCTATTTAGATTTATGCTGCACAGGTTACAAACATGTATCAGAGTGAATGCCCTAGTTTTCTTCCTGTTGTAACACTCTTCTAAGACACCTAAATATTCTCATTGACAGCTTCCACTTGCTGAAGAATATGACCAAATCTAATTTTTTCATGAATATGGGTGTGTTTTCATTTCTCCTTCCATAAAGGAAAAATAGAACAAGAAAATGGAGGAAAGTTAGCATATGTTATTTCTTTGCTGCCATCTGAAACAGCCAAGCTGAGAGCCAATTTATTCAGCTTAATTCACTCCAGATTTCTCAAGGAATAAACAGTATTTCTGAGAGTTCTCAGATGTATGGCCAATAGAGATCCAATTGCCCAGGAGAGCTAATGTCGAACATGCAGGTACCCCTCAGTCAGAGCACAAGGCACGAGGGACAGGGGGGTGAAGCTGAGATACTTTCTGGGAAGCCCCAGGACTGTGTGATGTGACAACGGCTTTGCAGACCCTAAGCCTTGGCTTAGGAGAGCCCATTAGGGTCCCTGGAAGCAATATTATGTTTCATTGCTCAAACTCAAACAAATCTGCAGAGAGAAAAGGTTTCTCGGAGAAACAAAAGGAATGTTATTCATGCCCTTTCTCTATGAGTCTCACATGTCCTTCAAGACTCCTGAAAAGCCCTACCTTTTCTATTAAGCCTTCCTAGATGATTCCAGCCTATGCTGATAAAGGATTCCTATAGGAGTTGTCCCAAATTCCATTTTTCAGATGAAGAAATAGACTTTGCTGTTCCCTGAACACCCGTTTTTCTGAGATCTTGCAACACCTAATGCTAATGTATACAGAAGAAAGAGTATGTCCTTTGAAGGTATATGGTTATGGGTTCCAATTTTACTTCATTTGACTTGCTGTGTGAATTTGGGCGAGCCAGCTCTCTGTGCCTGTTTCTTCATTCTAAAAAATAAGGAAGTAATTTCTAGGTCTCAGCTAATATGCACGAATGAAACTCATTTTATTTATTTTTTCTTGCTTCGTCAATATGAGCTCGGTTTTCTCCAGTACAATGTAAGCTCCTTCAAGGAGTACTGAGCACCATGGTGAGCAGGCCAGTCAGTGTGCTGCTTGTACTCAGATCCATTCCTCATCCTTCTCCTGCTTTGCTTTGTGTCACTGAGGATGACCCTGGAAGACTGCATTTCCCAGGCTCCTGGTCAAAGAGCTCCAAGTAGGTTCAAGTCAGAGATGAAACAGAGGAGGAAAATGTCCAGGGCATCTATCCTGCCCCTTTCTGGATCAGGTGGTATCTCTTGCTCTGGTTGTGTCTCCTCTCTGGTCACCAAACATGCTTTAGTAGTTCTATTTTCCTGCAGGTGACTCTAAACCCTGGGATCTGGCAATCTCAGCTTCTCTTTTGCCTCTGCAACCTAGTGAGTAATATTGGTTTCCTACTATTGCTAATCTCTGGGCATCTCACTGCCCCCATGATTGGCTTCTTTGTTCTTCTTTCACCAGTGTAACCAGTTTCCTCTGTGCTTAATATTGAGTGCTTCCTGGTTGAACCCTGACTCATAAACTAAGTATGGAGAAGGTACTCAATAAATAATTGCTATGATTTTTTAAAGGCATTAAGGGGTCCTGCTAAATATAGATTGCTAGAAATCAGTGCATCCAAAGTATATAGAAAGACCCAACATCTTCATATTATAGATAAGGAAACTGAAGCCCAGAAAAGGGAAATGGCTTCTCCAAGGTAACACAACTAGGAAAACATGCACCATGCATGCTCATGTGAAAAGCATTTCTATGAAAGCTATGAAGCAGATAATGTAGATTGTATGTTACTTGAGGACACGGATTCCTTTTGTATATTGACAGCTCTTAGTGTATAACATGATATGGAGTAGATGCTTTGTAAATGTTTGCCAAATGGAACTCACGAACTAGCCATTGCAAACTTTTTGCAATAGGAAATAGAGAAGCAATAAAGACACTGCTACATATTATAATACCCAGCTTATGCTTAAAATATTAGCATTAAAATTTGACATATACATATTCTGCCAATACTGTAGAAGATGAATGTCATAGATAGTGCAGAAAATAATTTCTCACACAAACCACAGAGCTGCTTTGTGGGGGTTGTAGGCAAAATCCATGCATATTAGACTCGTTCTATAGTTGAGAGGTCTAAAGTTTTGGAACTTCAAGTGACTTGCTCAAAGCAAGGTCCCAATCTGAACTCAAATAGATCTTCTAATTTCAAAATGAATACTGTTTCAACTACACTATCCTGTGCTCCCTATCTAACATCTGAAGTAGATACAACATCTGGAAGCCATAATTTATTTAGCTGTTATGGCAGCATTAACCAGTTAGAAACATTCTTCTCAAACTGGGATACTTACAGTCACAGGGAGTACACAGGGTGTACTGAGGCTATTTGTAGCCAAAAAATAAGCCTGCTGGATCTTCCTGAGCATGGAATTTGCTTGAAGATTTTGGTGAATATGGAATTTGCTTGGAGATTTTGGTGAATGTGTAAGTACGTTAAATAAATAATTATTTCACATTAAAACTAGCATGTTAATGAATATAAAATTCTCATTTTATTATAAAATACATATATTATACAAATATATAGAAAATCTAAAAGCATGTATTTTTTAGAGACAGAGTCTTGCTATGTTGCCCAGGCTGGTCTAGAACCCTTGGCCTCAAGCAATCCTCCTGTCTCAGCCTCCCAAAGCATTAGGATTACAGGAATTCACCACTGTGTCTGGCCATAAAAGCATTTTTGGGTTTGTTGTTACAGCTTTAGGCCATGCCAACATTTCTGGGTATGTGTCTTCATTCCTCACTTCAGAGGTGTTTCATTAAGAGTTTAAGAAACACTACTATATCTGAAAAAAAAGTATCTTTAAAAAAAAAAAAAAACTCAAAGTAACACATGTACATAATTAATAAATCAAATAGTATTCAGGGATTATAATGAAATCCAACAGTTCTCTTCTTCATCACTTTCCCATCCACCATTATCTCCATTCCTACTCCCAGAAACAGTGGTTTACTACGTGCTTTTGTACTTTCCAATCTTTAAGTAATGTATGTATTATTACTTCTTTATGAATCAACTTTAAATAATACCCATAAACTTTTGCCCATGAGAGTGAGGATTTAGCTTACTTAGACATCCCTAAAAATTTGGCTTACCCTATGTGAACTTGCTTGTTCATACTTTTAATGGTGGTTTTAGATGAACAATATATTAGTATTGTTGTGATCAGACTTGCCAGTCTATTTTTTGTTCCCTGCTTAAAAATACTTTTCCTACTTCGAAGTCATAAAGATATTTTCCTATATTATTTTTAAAAATTGCATTGCTTTCTATTTTTAATTTAGACCCACTAATCTACCTGGAATTTATTTCTAAATATAATGTAGAGTAAGAAACAACTTTATATTTTCACAGAGTAAAAGACTATATTGACAGCATATATAAACCAACAAAGGCTCACTTTCATTATATATAACTAATATCCACACATCAATAAGAAAAATGCTGAAAATCCAATAGAAGCATGCAAGGGTATAAAAAATGACTTCACTCCAAAGGATATTCTAATTACCGATCCATACATGAAAAAGTACTTAATCTCATTTGTATACAGAAATTAAAACCATAGTGAGAAACCATTTTCTACTATTGAATGACAAAAATTAAGTCTGACAACATTAAATGTTGTCAAGGATGTAGAACAACGGAGACATTCTCGAACTGCTAGTGGTAATACAAATTGCTAAAACCACTTCAGAAAACCATTTGACATATCTACTAAAGTTGATCATACACAGAACCTATAACCCAGCAATTCTATTTTTTGGTATATACTCAACAGAAATGTATGCATATAGGCACTGAGAGAGGTGTGCAAGAATTTTATAACAGCATTATCCCTAATAGGTCCAGAATAAAAACAATCCAAAAGCTTGCAAACAGTAGAATTGGTTAATACATTATTTTAGCATATGTTTATATATGTTTTAGAATATGTTTATAGCAAATAAATAGATAAATCTCACAAATATAATCTTGAGTACAAGAAGCCAAACAGACATATGCGTGCACACACACATGCACACAAATATAGTTTTGACCTATGCAGTTCGAAAAACACACAACATAAACTATGATGTTGGAGGAAAGTACAGAGGTTATCACTACTGTGTGGGGAGGAAACCACTATAATAAGTGTATTCATTTGCTAGGGCTGTCACAACAAAGTACCGCTTTGGGTGACTTAAACAACAGATGTGTTTTCTCACAATTCTGGAGGCTAGAAGTTTGAGGTCAAGGTTGTTGACCCAGTTGGTTTCTTTTGAGGCCTTTCTCCTTGGCTGGTAAATATCTGTGTTCTCCCTGCGTATTCACATGCTCTTCCCTCTGTACATGTATGGGTCCTAATTTCATCTTCTAAGAATATTAGTCATACTGGAGGAAAGTCCACCCTAATGCACTCATTTTAACTGAATTGCCTCTTAAAGAGCTGATCTCCAGATGTGGTCACATTCTGAGGTACTGGGGGTTATGACTTCCACATATGAATTTGTGGGGTGTACATAACTCAACTCATGGCTGTGAGGAAGGGGTCCGATCCTGTTTCTGAGGGCTGGCAAAATTTTGACTTCTGACCTGGATGCTGATGATCACATCACATAGGATTTAACCTGGTGATAATGTATGGCAGGGAACAATTGTGTCCTTTTTTAGATACGTTATACTTCATGATACGAGGGTAAAAAACAGAGATACAATTAACACTGTTAACTAGTCAGCTTTGAAAAAACAATATTCACAAAGTCTCAGTAGCTTATAATAGAAAACATTTATTTCTCACTCACATTATTTCTTGGTGGCTGTGAATCTCCTGGGCCTGGACTGAAGGAACAGCCTTTATCTGGGACACACCATCCTTATGAAGATTAATGAAAACAAAAGACTTGGCAGAAACACATGATGCTCATTAAAGTAAAACTTAAGTGTGAAATATATCAATTTGTAAAAACATTAGTGATCATTTTTAAGCACACATCAATGGGGACAGGTATAGACTCCTTCCCTGGGTGAGAGGTGCTGCAGTTCACTGGCAACACTTTAAGATGTAAAATTATCTTACAGAGACCAGGGGTCAAATAACTTGGGACAATAAAATAATCTACCACAAAAACTCAATAGAAAATTATAGATGTGGAAAAAACTATTTGAGATGCAGATGACAAATTTCTGATCAGAATGTTTAAATACTTTAAGTATGAAACTACAGAAAAAAACTAATTGGAGAATTCGTTTTAGAAAGTTGAACTAGGAAAAGTCTAAGTTTGACATAAAAATCTGAAGCCATAAATATGACTATATAAAAATAAAACACTCTGAGTTAGAAAAATCACAATACACAAAGTTAAAAGACAACCTACAAATATTTGAAACTCAAAACATGAGCAAAGGGACAATTTTTCTGAGATGATGTGCTCTACAAGTTAATAGGAAAAATTCTCACAGCTTGGCGTATTTTACCAAAAGAGCATGAAAATATACCCATGTGTCATCTTTATTCCTAAGACCTGGACCACCCAGATGGACAGTTTCCAAAAACAGAAATAAAAAACTCTCAACCTCATGAGAAGGTCCCCAGCTGCATTTAGAATAAATGCAAATTGAAACAATGATGAGACACCTTTTTTTTTTTACCTATCAGGTGGGCAGAGATCACAAACATGCCAATCTGATAAGGAATGAACTCTGTGAGCCCTCAGCTAGTCTTATATGTTGTTGAGAGGAGTATAAATTATTGCCCCAATCTCTGTGGAAGGCAGTTTAGCAGTATCTATAAAAGTTTATTAAAGATAATATCTTTTGAGTAAGTGGTTCCATTTCTAAATATGTATCCCACAGGTAGCACATACAACAAAAAAAAAAACAGCAAGTAGAAAGATATTTATTACAGCATTGTTTGTAAAAATTACAAAAGAGGAATAAAAACCTAAGTATAATTCTATAAAGCACTGGAAAAATAAATTATAGTGCATACACGCAACAGAATAATACACAACCATTAGAACAATGGGACACCTATATGTTTACTGAAATGGGAATTTTCCAGCATATATGAGGTGAAAAAAGGGAAATGTAGAAAAATTTTCATAGAAGTCTACCTTGTGTGGAAAAGAAAATGAACAGAGTGACTGAAAACTATTAACTGGCTGATTGTGTCTAGGGAGAAAAGCTCAGTGAATGGGAGACAAGCAATGGAGGGAGTCTTTTTCTCTATTGTACCCTTTTAGCTTTGTATCATGTGCCCAAATTATCTAATTCTGAAGAACAAACCAACCAACAATCTAACAAACATGAAGAAACAGCCCAGAAAAACTTAGAGGAGTATAAAGAACTGAAAAGATACCAGGATTTGTAATCAAATGGATCAGAGTTCAAATCTGATCTAGCTCTACCTGTGGGACCATTGTTTCTCCAAGTTCTGTAAAATGTAAATCTGTAAAATAAGTATCATAATGTCTAACTAGCAGCATTGTTGAAAGAATTAGAAATAAGGAGCAGGAAGTCCTGGCTCAGTGAATAGTAGCCATATTGAATTCCCAGAGTCACTTAACAGTTGGGGAAATTAACACCCACAGAGAAGATGAAATTTATTTCAAGTCACATAGGACGTTTAACACCTGTTCTTCCTCCAGGGGCCGATTCAAACTTTAGATTACTCTCTAGACTCTGCTGAAAATGAAGGCAACTCTCTTCAGGGCAGGGCAGAACTGGATCTTTGGGTGGTTCCAAGTTTCAGGTGCTACAGATGAGGGGCAACGTGGGTCTTCTGGCCTTATTTTCCTCATTATCATCGCAAAAACTCAACCAGCATTTGGCTGGGGGTTAGTGAGGGGGCCTTCCGTTTGGTCTGGGGCCCCATGAGTGGGATGCCTGGTTAAATTTGAATTTTATATAAACAACAGGTAAGTGTGCAATACAAGTATATCCCTAGTGGAACAGCAGAGGTTAAACAGGGCATAACTGTGCCAAAAAAAGTATTTGTTGATTATCTGAAATTCATGTGTAATTGGATATTTCATTGTACTTTTATTTGCTAAATCCGGCAATCCTATCCAAGAGTGGAGATGCCCACATGATAATTCTTGCCTTCACTTAGTAAAATAATGTCAAGCTTTTCAGAGCTATCATTTAAGAGCCACCCCTCCATGGACACTCTGCAGCATAAACCTGGAGGCAGAACTTGGGGCAAAGATTGAGAAATGAGAGAGGAAGGCACAACTGTGCATAATTAACCCACCACCTAAAACTGCTGTCTCAGTTCCTCTCAGCTTTCCTTTTTCTTCCTTGATGAGGTGTATGCCTTTGAAGTGAAAAGTAGGAGGGATGAGAAGACAGGTGTTTTGGGCCTTCCTGTGATGACTCCATTTCCTGTGGCGCATGCGCCAATGATGCTCACCTTTAAAAGTGAAGCCTGGCGGAGCAGTGTTGGAGCGGAGTCGAGTGGAGTGGGGTTTGGGGGGGAGAAGCTTTTTGCTTTCTCTTGGGTCAGTGTGGTTCGCTACTCTAGGCTGGCAGATTTGTAATAGGATGGTGCCGAGGGAGAAGCAGAAGTGGGAGAGAAGTGAGATGGTATTTGAGTTTTTATTTCAGCAGAACTCTCATTCTCTTAGTCCTTCCTCCAGGATATGGAAAAATGTCTTGTTAACTTCTGTTAAAATTAGTAAAACTCTGACTTCTTCCAAAAAAAAAAAAAAGTGGGTGGGGGGGAGTAGAGATGTTATATTTTCACTTATTCAGGAGAATTAGTTCTTTACCTCATCTCTCTACCATAATTCCAAGTATGCAGTTCTGTCAAGCATTGGGAGGCTGCATAGACTTGAGATATTTCCTTCTTCATTTTTATCTGTAGTTTTTCCAGCCTGCTTTAAGGGAGGTGGAAACTTGCTTGCAAGAGTTCCTTCCCAGTTCCCTAAACGGAGTCTCTCTCGGCTCTCAGTCGTTACTAAGAGAACCTATGCTCTATCGTGGCAGCCGCTGATGATCTGTGATTACAAGACAAAAAGAAGCTACCCCCAGCTTACAAGAGGCTTGAGGTAGGGCTGAGCTGTTACAGGAAAGCTGTTTCTGACTACATCTGTGTAATGTCTAGGCTGTCTTATACCAGGGTTTCCAAAGCAAACTCGAGGTCAGGGCTTGGGCACTTCTTTGGTGCATTCTGTTCTTCTGGGTTAGGGTTTATCCATATACGGAGCAAACGAGAGCTCAAGTTGAACTGGGACTAAACCATACTGCTTTGGGGTTTTACTAAAACGTGCTGAAGGCCAGCTAAAATGTTAGGCTGATGCTAATGCTCCAGTCCGTTTGTACTCAACAGTAGTTAATGGCCACGTACCAGCTGACGGAAGGGAACAGATGAGGTACACCTGCTGACTTTCATGGACAGGGAAGAGAAATGATTTGGCACTTCTGACAGGCAGTCTGCTATTCCTTAATTTCACTATGTCTTACAAATGAAGATACTGCGAGTTGGACATGAAATGACTCTCCAAACACTATGCAGAGCAAAGTGACCAAATTCAGGTTTACTTTGGATAATTTAAGTTTAGCATAAGCTATGATGCCCGGGTCTCTACCCTTGACCAGCAAGTCGCTCAATCATTAGGCATTTGGTGTTAGGCATGTCAATCTCATAGCCACATATACAGGCTGCTTCCACCAACATGAAACAAATGTTAAGAGCAAACTTTTTTCAACTTTCCTATTTACCCTAAATCTATCAAAATTCAGGCACCTTAATTCCATCCCTTATAATCAAGGACCTAAAGTACATGGTCTCAGAGGTTGTAACTCTTTCCAGCAGTCGGTACCTCAGCTGAGCTCACAAGGGCAGCCCTTAACTTTGTAAGGTGCTGTAGTTTCTTAAGCCACCTCCTCATTGAGAGGGCTGAGTGAATTTATCTTCACCTGTGACTCTAGGCAAGCACTCAAGCCTAATTGAAACATTGAATCCAGCAGTGCATGGTCTGTAGTCCTGTTAGGAACGTTTCTCTAACCTGCTTGAGAAATGGTAGCTTATGAATCTAAAATCTTAAGGCAAATGAGCATAAGTCAAAGATATAAGCCTTCCAATAGTCTTTATCTGGTGTCAGAAACCTCTCAGAGGTTGAGTTTCCCTTTTTGACTCTGCCTCTCCACTTTACACAGACTCAAGTTTCTATAGCCTGTGGCCATGAGCCCCTCCAATGATTTATTTCTGCCACGCAGTTAGGGCAGCTGGTAAAACTATTTAAGAAGGACTGAATTGATTGTCATGACATGAGGTGTTGTAAGACTTATAAGAAGTTTATGGACCTCTGTGGAAATCTGAGTCATTTTTCTTATCACCCATATAAAGATTTTAGGGCAAGCAGATGAATTGCGTGGAGGTGGTTATTTGGCAAATAAGGGACATCTGGGCTGTAGTAACAACAAGTAAACCTCTTTATCTGGGGAGAGGGGGGAGACTCTTGAATTGCTTTCCCAAATTCAGCTTGGTCCTTAATTTACAAGGACTTTGGAAAACATTTGGGTTAACTTATCTCTTTTGTAATAGGGGCACAATAACCGAATATTCAAAGCTCAAACACTGCTTACTGGATGACAGCATCTAGAAAGTTGCCTGAAGCTTTTAATCATCTTAGATGATTTAAATGCCCAGAGTTGAGTATTCCCCAGGGTGCTTCCCACAAACAAGTCAAGTCCCTATTCCAAGAGAAAAGATCCTATGAACTGTGTATACATTAGCTCTTGATTATATGAAAGAACTTGATAAAAAGTTGATAAAAAATTGAAGTAAGCTGTCAATTGGGTTTGCAGAGGCTGGGGTAGAATTTACCCCTGGGCACAGACTAGGTGGGAAGTAAGAATAAACGTGTAGGAAGGAGGCTGAAGTGTGGGGTGCAATTTGGCACCCATTTTTAAAGCTCAGTGCTAAAAGCTGTCTTCACCTTCTGGTAGTAAAAATGCTTTCATCTGTTAGAACGTTGAGTCAACTTTATTTTCATTGTAGTTGGCTCCAGCCTCAGAGCTAGTCATGTTGCCCTGAATACACTGTAAACTCTAAATCCTGTGCTTCATGTCAGTCTATTATTCCTGCTTGTAAAGCTCTTTCTGCCTCTTCTCCCTGGTACTCCGCTCACAATTTGGTATTTAGTTCCAAAGTGGTTGCTTGGCTTTTCTGTGGTCACTGAAGTGTATGAATATAAGCATGAGATTTGAAGTGATCTCAGTGCAAATCTAAGTGTTACTCTGGGTTAATCTCAAATCATTTTTCATCTATAAAACAAGAAAACCACTTTGGAGGTTATATTAGTCGGGATTCTCTAGAGAAAGAGAGCCAACAGGATGTGTATAGAAAGATTCATCACAAACTGGTTCATACAACTATAGAGGCTGAGAAGTCCCAAGATCTGCAGTTGGCAAGCTAGAAACCTAGGAGAGGTGGTCTACTTCCAGTCCAAGCCAAGGCCAGAGAACCAGGAGATGCAATGGAGTAGTGCTTGTCTCAAGGCCAGCAGGCTTAAGATCCTCTAAGAGCTAACGTTTCAGTTGGAGTAGAAGGCAGAAAAGGGCTGAAGGAAGGTCAGGCAAGAGTCAGCCTTTTTTTTTTTTTTTTTTCTATTCAGACCCTCGACTGATTAGATGAGGCCCATCACATTGGAGAAGGGCAATGTGTATCTTTCGGTCTACCACCATGCCCCGCTAATTTTTCGTATTTAGTGGAGATGGGGTTTTCACCATGCTACCCAGGGGTGTGGTCTCGATCTCCTGACCTAGTGATTTGCCCACCTCGGCCTCCCAAAGTGCTGGGAGTACCGGCATGAGCTACCGTGCCCAGTCTACCAACTGAAGTTTTAATATCCGGAAATACCCTCAGCCATTATTTTGACCACCCGAGTATCCAGAATGTTTGACCAAATACTCGGGCAGCTCATGGTCCAGTTAAGGTGACATACAAAATCATCACAGTGATTGTCTTGAGTCTAAAGCACCTATTTTTGTACAGTACAATATTATATGACAGTGTCTGCTAACCAAGCTGATCTGTTATGGAAGGGAACGCTTTGCCTTTTGCTGCCACTACCTTGCATCAGTAAACACCCAAAACTGTATCTCTGACTTTTTGAAGTTCTAACGCCAAATTAGTTTGAAAGTAGAGAAGGGTACACTGTAATTTAAGGGCAGCACCTAGAGTTTTTGTTGTAAATGCTGATGCCTGCAGACAGCATATAGGTTACAACGGCATGGAACAGATCTATAGAAGACCATGTAAGCCAGGTGTGGTGGCACATGCCTGAAGTCCCAAATACTCAGGAGGCTGAGGCTAGAGGATCCCTTAAGCCCAGGAGTTTGAGGCTGCAATGAGTTATGATTTTGTCACTGCACTGCAGCCTGGGTAACAGCAAGACCCCATCTCTAAAGAACTTGGTAACTATCTGTGTTGCTCTAATAGAAGGATAAGGAATCTATAATTGCCTCAAGCTACAAAGATTATACAAAATGGACAAACTGTTTCCATGTTCCAGAACCTACAAGGAGCTATTGCCCACCTCTGTTCCTGCATACCTGTCAAAGCTTCCCTACCAAGCTGAATTTGGGAAAGCAATTAGTCCCTTTCTATTCTGTGAGAATGGTTGAGTGGCAGGCCCATTGAGATGTCAGGTACAGTCTAGTTCTAGCAGTTTCTCCAGCAGTGGCAAAGTCAAGATGGTAACATGAGGACATTACCCTCAACATCCTCATGTGGCTTTGGGCCTCTTTGAAATAATTCTAAAAAAAACATTCAATTGGCATGCAGTGCCTCAGCTGACACCAGATATGGTGAGGCTATTCAAATGTCAAGAAACCACTAAGTGTCTAAACCTGAGATCCAGGCCAAATGAGTGCCTGCTCCCCACTTTCTTCCTCCCATTGGCCTAGCAGCTGCCTCACTATGCTGCTGTGCCTCAGACTCTCAGGAGAATCATTTCTCTGCAGGTGACTAAACACAATTTACCTGTGCTAAGTCAAAAAGACATTGCCAATAACCATGCACAGGGAATGCATTTGGCAACTTTTCATTGTCAAATGCCATGTAATGGTTGTTCCCCCTTGAGAAGCCATAATTATGATCAGAGCTACAGGTCTGATTTTTCTCACTGTTAGAATTTATAGTCTCTTTGGATATGGAGGAAAATATTTTTTCAAATGAAAAAGGGATATCCTGTTCTGAGTAGGAAGGTGGCTGCCCCTAAAGCAGGTACAAGGCAAGCAGGATTTTTGTTGTTTAACCCATAATCCATTTCTTTCCAAGAACAAAGAATAATTTTGTACTGGAGGCTTTGTAACGCAACACATCTTGGTGTGAAAAGTGTTAAATAAGCTACCTATGACAAATCCTGACTGTTGTGGATATGTTGTACCCTATCCTGGATGGAAGAGCTGTCTAAAAAGGTGTGTGTGATAGGAGGCTTCTGGTTTGGAGCCTAATGTCTGAAGAGCTTGTCCCTCCTATCCCTGGAACTAGAAAAAGCAGAACAAATTAAAAATCAGTACTTCCTAGAGCCATCAGAATTGAGGTCATGGGACAAGTTACTGTCTCTAGAATTGGAGAGACAGACAAGCAGATAGGTAACTTACCGAGGTAGAAACCTACTAGCAGAAACCTTTACAGAACCAAGCACTGAAGGTAGGAAACCTGTACTGTAACTGAATTGCTAGAGGTTTAGTGTGGCCAAGTTTGAGAGTTAAACTCTTGGGAAGTGGGGGGCACACTCTTGTGAATTTTGTTTCTAGGAGCCCTACCAACTTCTCATAGTGAAGATAAGGGGGAAAATCCCCCTCCTGCTTCTGGTAAAGGAGGGGGAAAATAACCATTTTTAAAATACACCAGAGCATTCTGCTCTTCTGCCTCAAATTATTTTACTGAAACCTAAACTAGCGATGTTTTATCAGCCTTAACTGACTTGGGGGAAAGGAAAAGCTCAATTACGGCATGCTCCAGCTACCTTGTCTCTTTTTATTTTATTTATTTGTTTATTTAATATATTAGACGGAGTCCCTCTGTCGCCCAGGCTGGAGTGCAGTGGCCGGATCTCAGCTGACTGCAAGCTCCGCCTCCTGGGTTTACGCCATTCTCCTGCCTCAGCCTCCCGAGCCTTGTCTCTTAAGTTAGAGGAAAGGGGGGAAAAAAAAACTGAGAAGCACTTGTGAAGATCACAACCCATGCAAATAGTCTCACCAAAAGACTGAGACCTCACAAAGACTGAGGAGGACTCCAGAATACGTCCTCTCCCCTCACATCTCACTACCAAGTTAGTTCTCCCGTGTAGGGGTAGGGAAATGCAATTGAAGAAACTACATCTCAGGCCTCATTCAAGAAGTCTCTAAACTCCAGAGATATTGATGAGTGACAGAAACCAAGACCATAAAGGGGAAAGCCTAGCCTCTGACACACAGCTATGGCAAGCAGCACACTAGCCAAACACAAAACCTATTTACGTCAATTCATTTTACCCAGTATATAATGTCCACCTTCCAATTTTTTCCAAAATATGCTAAAAGACAAATAGTTTGAGAAGGTAGAGCAAATATTAGAACTAGACTTTAATGGCAAATACATTGGAATGAAGACTAGAAATTTAAAAACATGCCTATAGAGAAAGAAGAATTACACTGGACTTCAGTAATCATGCAAGCAAGAAGAGTGGAGTGACATATTTGCGGAGTATTTGGGGAAACCACCAACCTTGGAACTCTTATCCAGTGACTTTCTCCCTCAAAAGTGGAGAAACCACTGAGCCAAACATTAAGGGAATTTGTTGCTGGTAGGACCTACCTTGCAAGAAATGTTAGACTCGTCAGAAGGAAAATGATGCAGGTCAAACTCAGATCTACATAAAGAATTAATTAGCAAATAAGGTAAAATCAATTCTCTTAACAGATCTGGCTTATTCGAGATAGCAACAATATACTTGATTACAGCTTAGATAAATGAATGACAAATGTTAAGTTTCAGGAGGGAGTAACTAGGAGTATATTGTGATAAGGTAATTGCACTAAAATTGAGATGGTCTTACATGAAAGAGGGCTTATATTAGCTGTAAATGTACACTGCAGTCTCAAAAGCAACCAGCAAAGTGTAATTTATATACTAAGAGGAGAAAAAATGCAATCATACAGAATGCTCAGTTAAAACCAGAGAAAGCAGAGTTGGAAGACAAAGACCAAGGGCAACTAAAAGGAATCAATCCAACTATATCAATCTTAAACATTGATGGTCTAAATACACCGATTGTCAGTGTCAAACAAGACGCGACTCCATATTGTCTACCAAAAACACATAAAATAGGCTTGTGCATGTATATGTGTGTATATGTATATATCTTTATCAGCTGTGTTTATATATCAGATATATAACTGATGGTTTGGCTCTGTATCCCCACCCAAATCTCGAGTTGTAATCCTCACATATCAAGGGAGGGACCTGTAATCCCCATGTATAAAGGGTGGGAGGTGATTGGATCATGTGGACAGTTTATCCCATGCTGTTCTACATGATAGTTCTCATGATATCTGATGGTTTTGTTAGTGTCTGGCATTTCTCTTGCTTGCACTTCTCTCTCCTGGCACCATGAGAAGAAGGTCCTTGCTTCCCCTTTGCTTTTTGCCATGATTGTAAGTTTCCTGAGGCCTCCCCAGCCATGTGGAACTTAGTCAATATAGGCTCTTTTATAAATTACCCAGTCTTGGGTCTGTCTTTACAGCAGTATGAAAACTAATACAATACCATACTAATCTGATTAGGTTCAGGTTTGTTCCTGGCTATTTCACTTCTATGTTAATTGAACTGTTGTCAGGCCTTGTCTAAGTTTATGAATGAACTTAGCAAGTCTGACAGAACTGAGTTTGTAGTGGACAGCTCTAGACTCATCAGCACTTGGAGCTCTCTGGTCAAGCTCTTGGTCTCAGCAACATGACAGCAACTTCTTGAAAGGAATATAATTCTCCATGAATAGCAAGGGCCTTGCTCTGTATTAGTCAGGATTTTCTAGAAGGACAGAACTGATAGGATAGATATATATATGAAGGGGAGTTTTAAGAAGTATTGACTCACAGGACCACAAGGTGAGGTCCCATAATAGGCCATCTGCAAGCTGAAGAGCAAGGAAGCCAGTCTGAGTCCTAGTACCTCAAAAGTAGGGAAGCCAACAGTGCAAACTTCAGTCTGTGGCCAAAGGTTTGAGAGCCCCTGGCGGAACCACTGGTGTAAGTCCAAGTGTCCATAATCTGAAGAACTTGGAGTCTGATGTTCAGGATCAGGAAACATCCAGCATGGGAGAAAGATGAAGGCTAGAAGACTTAGCAAGTCTACTCATTCCACTTTCTTCTGCTTGCTTTATTCTAGCCGTGTGGGCAGCTGATTAGGTGGTACCCTCCCAGATTGAGGGTGGGTGGATGGGTCTCTCCCAGTCCACTGACTCAAATAGTAATCTCCTTTGGCAACACCCTCAGACACACTTGGGAACAATATTTTGCATCCTTCAATCAAGTTGACAGTATTAACCATCACATGCTCCAAACCCATGTTCTTTCAACAAACATGGCAAACCATGTTACTAAACTAACAATCTATTTTTTGTCTACATCTGATCATGTTTGGTTATTACTTGTTCAGTTTGTATACAAAATAGGATTATCTTAGAAATTTTGGAGGTATTTACTAAAAACACAGGCTCCATTGTGGGAGGAAGGGGATGGGAAAGCTTGTTGGATAGGTAAGTCAAGCCTATCAGCCCTATCCATACAGGGTAAAATGATTTAAGGTTGGCATAGAGGTCATGCTGTACAGCAGCAAAGACTAGTTTTAAGTTTTATTTTTGGATCGTATTTAGTGAAGATTCCTCTTGGAGGCTGCCATTTGACTTTCTCTTGGACGAATACCTCTAACAAGCCCAAATTAGGAAGAGGTACTCTAGGAAGATGCGTAAGTGATGCTGGAAGTATTAAATAGTCCATTAAGTCTGGAAAGCTAGAGAGACTTAAGTGTCAAGAGAATAGTCTCCTTTATGATTCAAATTCTTGCCTCCTGGAGCCAGGAGAGGGAAGACTTGCATGAAGTGTGGTGGAAAGTGTCTTAAAGATCGAATCCCATTTGCACCTTAAGTTTTTGGCTCATCAATGAAAGGAATGGAAAATATTACCCACTGTTTTCATGCTCAGAAGGCAGATTAATCTGGGATACCAAATTCTTTAAACTCCCAAAATGGAAATGCAAGGCCCCTGATAGGATACGAGGCATTGTGTGACATGCAGTTCATGTAAAAATGAACAGACAGGCTGACTAATCAGTTGTTCACATGCAAATTGTTCCCCAAGGACTGACAGTGATTGCAATTGGTGTTCTTAATAGTTCTGGGAAGCAGAAAACCAGGGACCTTGCTCTTCAAACATTTATACCACAATAGAAATACCAGTCAAATATTGCAAGTCATAAAAGATAATGTAAAACAGATGCCTTTACCTAGAAGTTTAACTTGGTTTTGATCAATAATGAGCTTATCTTAAACTTAGTGGAAGAGACATGGAAATGTTCAGGTTTTCCTTCATTAATACCAAGACTTGATTTTTAAAATAAAAAGCTAAAGTATTGTCTAGTCATAACAGTAATTGTTTCTTAGCAACATAGGACTTCTAGAAATAACAAAGCAAGCAAGCTTACAACCTTGAAAATATGCTCAGAGCAATGAGCATATACCTGTAGATCTCCCTTTACCTAAATGCAGTTTTGGACTCTGTCAAGGGGTCTACAAATCTAGATTTTGATAAGTGAATCCTCTTGTCAGAACTTGAGTTAGTTATTGGACAACACATATCTTCCTAATATACAAGTTCCCTAACTTGGTAACACCAGCTTAGAGAGGAATAACTTCATAGCATGTAACATTTGTGTTCTTTGTACCAAGCACTACTGGGTGCTTTGTAGAGTATCTTGCCAAACCCATGATACTTGCTATTAAAATATACCCCCTTGACAGATGAGTAATTTGAGGAACAGGATAAGCAAATAACCTATTCTCACATTGCTGTGACTTAGGCCCATGAAATCTGAGTCTGAAGCCACTTCTCTTGACTAACCTATACTCCTACATGTCAGAGGCATATTGGCCTCTGAAGCTCACAAGTTATGTGGTTATTCCTTATGTGTCTCAACCACAGGGTGGTAGTGAGGAACCTGCTAGTGTTGTCTGTCAACTGTAACTCTGGTATTTCAATTCCCTCTTAAATTGTGGACTGAGCTCAGCTCTCAATGGTGATGGACAGTGGAATGCAACAACTCCTAAGACGGACAGTGTCACCACGCACCCAGGTCACTTTAAAAACTCGAGGGCAGTTTTAGTTGTCACAACTATTGCAGGCTGTCACCACTGGCAACCAGTGGGCAGGACTCCAAAGCTCTGGAATGTTAAGTCTCTGACAGCCCAACACAGTGAATAACTTATGTGCAGATTAAAAAATAATTAAATCTGATCTTGGAAATTTTATACTCGTTAATAGTTTCCGAGAATGCTTCACCTCACAATAAGGCTGACTTTTGATAAAGTTCTGAAAACAAAGTGTACCTATTTTATAAAGGCATATTAAAGACAATGCCACTAAGTATTTATGGCCACTTCAGTGCACCTGGCTTGGTCTGTGTCTGTAGTCATTGCCTGGTGTCTCTCCATACAAGGACAAGCGTCTGACTCCTTCATTATATCTCTTATTTACTTCTGCCTGAGATGCAATAAAGTGCATATTTAATTTCATCTAATTTTTTATCAAAGATTAATCCTTTCCTGAAAACATGTTGGATAGAACACACTTGGATAGAAGGATTAGCTTATCTTAAATGGGAAAAACAAAGCATTTCCAGCCTGTGTAAAACCTCAACTTCAAATATCCCTAAAGTACCCATAAACATCTAGATAACAATGCACTAAGGATTTTTATGATAATGCAGTTAAAACATCTATACACTAGCACGTCCACTAATTTACCTTAAGTTTGTATAGTATCAGCAATATTGTACAGTACCAGATATAAAATTATAACACTAGCAGAAGTAAACTGAGACCGATGAGGGGCTAAACACTCACAAAAGGTAGAGATTGATACCTGTAATACAATGTGATTAAATGGGAGCACAATGTCAGAGTTTACTGGGAGAGTAACTGACTTCTGTGAAACCCATGTTTGAGAACATTTTTCAAAGAAAGCTTGAGTCATGAGTTTGAAAAGTGAAGAATGACTGTTCCTACAGTAAAAGCATTGGCTTTTATTTACAAGATAGTTTAAATCCATTCCATTTCCTACTAAAGGGACATATACAAACTCCATTAAAAAGGTGAGGGGGGGGCATTATTCCACTAGATAAATGGCTTTCAAATGAATTATTCTCAACTCAAGAACGTGAAACCTGACACTGGACATGTGCTCTGGCAAGTCACTTCATCTCTTCAGATCTCCCTCAATAAAATGGAACACTGCCCTCTGAAGGTGTCTGAAAGCCAAATGGGAACATATAAAAAATCTGACATAGAGCCTAGCACAAAGTAGCTTCTTATATAGTTCATTTACCTATTGAAATGTGATTTGAAACTTCAGCCTCTAGTGATTCAGCCTTATCTCTCAAGGGTGGGATTTCTACATTTGAAGACTCCAGTCATGTCAAGAAAAGCCATGACTTTGAAGAAAACATACTACCCAAATGGCTTTTACCTCATTTGGAACTTTAACGTCCTCCTCCTGGGGTTATACTAGACATACACTATTGTAGTTGATGTGTACTATCTCAAGAGTCTTGGCCGGGCGCGGTGGCTCAAGCCTGTAATCCCAGCACTTTGGGAGGCCGAGACGGGCAGATCATGAGGTCAGGAGATCGAGACCATCCTGGCTAACACAGTGAAACCCTGTCTCTACTTAAAAAAAAAAAAAACCGGGTGAGGTGGCGGGCGCCTGTAGTCCCAGCTACTCGGGAGGCTGAGGCAGGAGAATGGCGTGAACCCGGGAGGCGGAGCTTGCAGTGAGCAGAGATCCCACCACTGCACTCCAGCCTGGGCGACAGAGCGAGACTCTGTCTCAAAGAAAAAAAAAAAGTCTTCAGTTAACCTCCCCTTCATATTATAAAAATACCCTCCGAGGACCCCTTTTTCCAAGAAAAACTTGGAATATCTTCTGTTTATTCAGTTCCTCCAGTTGTAAACGAGTTATTTTGTCAGGAAGAAGTGTTCTTGTGAAAAGTGACTTTGGCATTAGATTCAGGTTGATCTTAGCTAGTCTGTTTACTTAGCTGTATTACTATGAGAGCTTGCTTAATCCCTGGACCTTGACATCATCTGTAAAATTAGAATAACTTAAAGATTGAATGGGAAGCATGTATATCCCCTATGTAGTACCTGGCTCAGGATGAGTACTAGTTAGGCATTAACCTTGCTGATAAGTGTAAGAATCTAACAATAAATTAACAGTAACTTTCAAATACTTGACTGCAACCAGTAGTTATAAGTAACTTATACCATGACTTGGAACACATACACCTGTGTTTATAACTGAAACAAGCTTTGTAAAACAGCTTACACTTAGAATTTTAATATCCTTCATACAATCATGCTGTTAAATGCTGAACATGACCTTGATTTCATTAAGCTATCATGAGCCATGACTATCAGACTGAAATACTGGGGTGGAAAACCCAGTGAAGCATTACTGCTAGCTAGTCTCCATATATGAAGCATCTTCTACTGGTACTAAGGAGGACTTGGGCAGCTCTACGTTATCTCTCATCTTGGAATTGGTGACTAATTCAGGAGTCAGCAAGCTTTTGGTGCAAAAGGACAAGATGGTGTATTATACAAGGCTTTGGGGTCACAAAAGTCTTTTCTCCTTGCCTCTTTTTACTTGACAACCTTTTAAAACCCATTCTTGGCTTTCTGGGCTGTACAAAAACAGTCTTCTGGTCAGTTTTGACTCACAGGTCTTAGTTTGCTGGCCCTTGATCTAATCAAACAAGCTTCCAACTTGAAGGTCAAAGGGATTCTCTGAAAAGTTCCTTTAGGCTATTGCAGTAGCTTCCACTTTCTCAAAGAATGTAGACAGCCTCACCACAGATCAGTGTTTGGCCAATAATATTTTATAGTAACTTATTTTAAATGTTTCACTCTTAAGAGCAGAAATAAAGCTTTAACTCAATGGATATATAAAACTCATTTGCAATAAATCAGTATTGCTTTTGAATATAATGCTTCAAGGATTCCTTCTAGTCATGCTGGCAATTGGCAGGTAGGAGCAGGAGGCTTAGAAGGATGATCCCTGTTTGTCTGTCAGTGACAACATATTAGTTCACTAGTTTGAGTCCAAGAATCAGATGCCAAAATGCAATCAGATAAATCTGGGGAAATTGCTTAAATTGGAAAAAATGAAGAGAGTGTAGGTAGGGAGAGTCTCTGACCATGATGCAGATCTGAAATTTGTAGGACGAGAGGAAACAGTTTGGAAGAAGACACACTACAGCAGTTCTGAGCTAGTGTCTCTGCAGGGAAATTCCTTCCTTATCCTCCTTGCAGAATAACTGAGTCTCTAACAACCTCTAAAGCAAGCTAAGGTGAAAAGTTCCACTTTTATAAAAATGAAGCTTAGGTTAACTTGTCAGAAGACTCTGGTATCATCCTAGTTAAGATGCTCCTTAAAGTAATACTTTCTCTCCTGGACTCAGCATTCCTTCAGATTGTCCCCTTAGGCCTGTGTGTGTTTTTATTTTATTTTTTTGAGTCTCGCTGTGTCACCTAGGCTGGAGTGCCGTGTGGTGTGATCTTGGCTCACTGCAACCTCTGCCTCCCGGGTTCAAGTGATTCTCATGCCTCAGACTCCCAAGTAGCTGGGATTACAGGTGCAAGCCACAGCATTCAGCTAATTTTTGTATTTTTAGTAGAGATGGGGTTTCATCACATTGTTCAGGCTGGTCTCAAACTCCTGATCTCAGGTAGTCTGATCCACTTAAGTCTCCCAAAGTTCTGGGATTACAGGCGTGAGCCACCATGCCTGGCCAGCTGGCCAGCCTATGTTTTTTATGAATGAGTTCAGATATGCCCTGGGCCTGCCTCTTCTAGGACCATCGTATTTTTCTAGCAAGTGAAAGTACATTCTCAGTGGTCTCATCTGTAACACCAAAATGACACTTCCTGAATCACACGAGTTTGTCAGCCATACTTACTGAACTGAATAGGAAGAATTTGTGTTCTTCCTGACAGGTTCTTGGCTACAAAAGCATTGAAAGGAGGTCTCATCTTCATTTACTCTTCAAGTAATCAAATTTCCCTTGTTTCTCATTTGAAATTATAAAATATTTCTACTTCTGTTCTAGCGATTAGTTTGGTCAGACTGATCCAAACTCAAGTACTAGAGGATAACTTTCTCACAAATAGTTCTAGAATACAGCTGGACTAGTTCATTTTCATACTGCTATGAAGAACTGCCCAAGGCTGGGTAATTTGTACAGAATAGAGGTTTAACTGATTCACAGTTCTACATGGCTGGGGAGGCCTCAGGAAACTCACAATCATGGCAGAAGGGGAAGAGGCATGTCTCACCCATGAAGGCAGGCAAGAGAACATGTGAAGAAGGGAACCATCAAACACTTGTAGAACCATCAGATCTTGTGAGAATACATTCACTACAATGAAAACAACATGGAGTAAAACCACCCCCATGATCCAATCACCTCCCACCAGGGCCCCCCTCCAACACATGAGGATTTTGGGGATTATAATTCAAGATATTTGGGTAAGGACAAGCAAAGCATGTCATTCAGGACCCTGGGCCCTCCCAAATATCCCATCCTTTTTACATTTCAAAACCAATCATGGCTTCCCAACAATCCCCCAGAGTCTTAACTCACTTCAGCATTAACCCAAAAGTCCAAGTCCAAAGTCTTACCTGAGACAAAGCAAGTCCCTTGTGCCTAGGAGTCTGTAAGATCAAAAGCAAGTTAGTTACTTCCAAGATACAGTGGGAGTACAGGTACTGGAAAAATGCACTCATTCCAAATGGAAGAAATTGGCCACATCTAATGCTTTACAGAGGGTTTTTAATGTACTTTGCCACACTCATCAGAAATTAATGGCAGCTATATCCTCACAAAATGTATTTCCCTAAGACTTAAAAATCAAAATTACTGATCCTTGAGCTGCAGAATGGATGTTGTTACCAAGCATGGAAAAAAAAACACTAATCTTGTATAGCTCCATCAGAGCACTTGGGTGACCAGGTACATTGTCAGGGAGTATGATATTTTGAAAGGAATATTTTTCTGAACAGTGGGTCTCAACAGAGGGCTTAAAATATTAAGTAAATCATGCTGTAAACCGATGTGCTGTCATCCAGACTTTATTCTATTGACAGAGCACAGGCAGAGTAGATCTACCATAATTCTTAATGACACCAAAATTTAAGTGGTAAATAAGCATTGGCTTCAACTTAATCACTAGGTGCTTTCACCTCTAACAAGAGTCGGCCTGTTCTTTGAAGCTTTGAAGCCAGGCATTGACTTCTAGCTATGAAAGTCCTAGATGACATCTTGTTTTTAATAGAAAGTTGTTTTTTCTACATTGAAAATCTGTTTAGTGTAGCTACCTTCACCAATTACCTTAGCTACATCTTCTGCATAACTTGCTGCTTTACCTTGTACTTCTATATTATGAAGACAGCGTCTTTTCTAAAACTTCGTGGACTCAACCTATGCCACCTTCTACCTTTTCTTCTGTAGTTTCCTCACCTCAGCCTAAATTTGAATAGTGTAAGTGCTTTGCTTTGACTCTGGCTTAAGGGAATGTCATAGCTGGTTTGATCTTCAACCCAGAAGACTGAAATGTCCTCTCTATCAGCAATAAGGCTATCTTGTTTCTTATCATTCATATATTCACAGGAGTAAAACTTCACTAACTTTGCCTTTACATTTACAACTTCACTGTTTGGTGCAAAAGGCCTAACTTTTGGCCTATATCAGCTTTTTACATACTCTCCTTACTAAATCTAATCATGTCTAGCCTTGACTGTAAAGTGAAAGACATACCAGTCTTTCACTTGAAAACTTAGAGGTCATTGTTATGGTTATTAGTCAAATTTCAATATTGTCTCAGGGATTAGGGAGGCAGGAGAAAGACGAGAGAAATAAATGTGTTCTGACTGTTCCAGTGACTATCAATTAAGTTTGTCTTCTATGGGCACAGCTCATGGTACCCAAAACAGTTAAAATTATTACAAAGAATGCTAATCACATAACACTAACAATGAAAGTTTGAAATTGAGTATTACCAAAAATGTGACATAGACATGAAATGAGCATATGCTCTTGTAAAAATGGTGCCATTTACTTGCCTGAAACATGATTGGCACAAACTTAATTGATAACCAGTATCTACAATGCAACAAAGTGAGGTATGCCTGCATTTGCTCATAACATTCTGAAGACAACACATGCTTCCATGTACTCCTAAAACTTGAGATGCCTAAGAACGATGCTCACAAAGAGTGATACTACCTTTAATTCCAACAGCTATACCTACGCCAATGAGAACCATGTTCTAAGGGGCACATAACAGTGCAATTGCATAGCTGATACCTAAGTACCACTTTGACCTACTTCAAGAAGTGAGTTGGTTCATTGCAAACATGCCTGGTCATTCTTGACAATCTTTTTCTAAAGTTATATATTTGGTACTTGTTATTTCCTATCTCTTAATACCTGTTTATCCTTATTGTCTGAGCCTGATTCTGCTTTTTTTTTTGCCTGCTGTTTCTTATGGTGTTGTCTGTCCTGACTTTTTGAGATTCAAGGTGTGCTTCTCTAGATCATACCTACATCTGCTTCTATTGAACCTACGAGACAAACAAAGGCAGAATCACTTTTTTTGTGGTGGAAAATGAACTTTATTGAAGCTCATTAAAGAACTAGAGACTTAGCATAATATGCAGGTCACAAAGAACAGGATCTCTTACTGAATACAATTAAGCATAAAATATAATTTGGAGAAAAATTAACTTCTGTAGTTCTGTGGTACCACTTACAACTAAAGGTGATGCTATGCAACTTGTCACAGCTGCAAACATGTAGAATTGGTACATGGGTGGGAAAGATGCTAACATCAGTTTCTTGGAAGGGAGTGAAGGGAATGAGTTAGCATATTTGTGTCTAAAGCTTCATTTGATTCTAAAAGTCAACCCTTCATTGTAAACATCACTTCAAAAGCTTACAAAATCTTGCTCTTAGATTTTCTAGAATATGTGTAGGTGTTTCTCAACAATTCTACCTGGATTGCCCTTCTAAACAGGCCTTTCAAATGACTTTTCAGAGACCTTCTTAGTTTCACTCTTCCTTCAGGAACATCTATCTGCATGTTTTCCCGTATCTCTCCTGTATACTGGTTTCTACTCTATCAGAAGAAAGGCTTTCTATATTTGTCTTCACACAGTGGCTCCACACAGAATCCCTAGGATTTTCACTGGACTAGATAAAAAATTCTTATCCCCAGATAGTTCTAATACCACAAAATGTACCCATTCTTTCAAAGACCCTTAAGATTTATCTGTATTCTTGTCCTGCCATTGGGTTTCACTGGTGTACAAGTGAGCTGTTTGGATCGTGTTTAGTTGTTGCATATACAGCTTCGCTCCTGTTCCCTAGCTCTTGTGTTTATCCTTATTGTCTCAGATTCTTTTCCTGGAATGACTTTCAAGCTTGGTGTTCTTCTCTTCCCCCATTTCCCTAAAGAGAAGGGGTTTTGAACACTTCCTCTTGTTGTTACTGGGAAATTTCTTGCCACTAGTTGTGATCACATTCAGTTAATCACTGAGACCCTAGACAATAGTAAAAGTGTCTAAATGCAGATTTCTGACTATAACACACTTCCAGTCATGTGTAACAGTCATTTATATAATCCTTTCTATTGACTTCATTTCTCCATTCCTCACGAATCTTAGCAGTGTGGGGCTGCCAACAATGTTGGAAGGATATTTAACTGTCTTAACTTAGATGTGGGATGGTAATTCTGATGTCCTTGAGTCAGTTGGGCTAATTTTTTTTTAACCAGAAGTACAGATCTGTTTAAAGTCTTACCTCAACTAAATTGACTTGGAAAGAATGAATAAACTTAACCACTTATATCTTTGCCTTAACTATAGAGAAATTCACTGGTAATGGAATATGACCTAGTCTTAACAATAAACAAGCCTTCACGTTTGGGATCCCAACTGTATTCTAATATCCCACAAACTAGCTTCAAAATGTTCTGTGTTCAGGACCTTGTTCTCAGGATTTTAATTAACTACTGGGGTTGGAGGAGTCTGCAGTAACCCTAAATCTGTGGGGTGTGCTAGATTGGCCTTCAGAGGCCAGACGAGGACCACCACCTCCTAGGCAGAAGCCAGAACAATGCCTACAAAGAGTGATACTTCCTTTAATTCCAACAGCATCTAACTCTTACGAACCTGCAGGTGTTAGTCCCACTTTGAGGATCCCACCAAGGAAGCAGGGCTGCAACACAAACAGGATATATTTATCTCTCAGATGGAAGTAGTAAGAAATGGAGTATGGAAGCTGGACCAGAATGGCTAGCATGTGGGACTGAGGAAGTAGGACAATCTAGGTTCTATGGTCTTTGGCAGGATCCCGAAAACAAATTGCATTGTTTTATCTATGTAATGTGAAATCACTTATAAACTGGCCTCTGACCAAAGGCTACTCAAAGCACTGTAACAGCCTTCAGCAGCATTTCTCCTTCTTGAGGAGCTGGGCAGACAATACAAAGTCTTCAGATTATCTATATTCAAAATCTTGCTCTTAGATTTCAGCAAACTTTTTCTAGAATATCTGTAGGTGTTTTCTCTTATCAATTCTACCTGGATTGCCCTTCCAAACAGGCCTTTCAAATACCATCACATTTGACCTGAGTCATATTCTAAAGAAGTTACACTAACACATGAAAGGAGACCATAAAATTCCAGATAACTCAAACTGAAGTGTAATTTTGTTCTTACTTTACCCAGGGATCTTGAGAGGGATGAAGGATACAAGTAGAGTTAGGAGTTGCTTGCTGTGACCAGAAGTCCTGCATTATAGGGCAAGTTTCCTATTTTAGGCTTTCCTGTTGGGGCAGAAAGGCTTGGCATAGAGATGATGCCTACTACAGGATCCATTGTTTTCCCCTCTGGAGTTCAAGTCAAATAGAAAGTTTCCCTGGGCCACTGTCTTATTTTCTTACCCTTTTCACTTTAAGCAAACAAAACTTGTTCTCTGGCCAATTTTCATAAGGAATTGTTTTATTCCAATGAGTCAACAGGATCCTAGGGATTTGTAGACAAGCTTGACCAGTGAATCTCACAACATAGGAATGTCAGCTACAATTTGACTAAAAGCCTATCTTTAGGAGGATATGGCTTTCTCTTAGGGATGTTTTTGCTTCCTAGGAATCTGGTCAGCTTTGTGCAGTAGACCTGGGTATGTGGCATACCCAGTTCTTGGCATGTATAGGAAGTATTCCATATGGCTAGTCTCAAAAGCTTGCCTTCCTCCAGATACCAATCTCAGGTGCATGTGGCTTAGCAGCTTTTGCTATCAGGGTGTTTTGGCATAAAAAGTTAGATCTTACAACTGATTCTGAATCACAGAAAAGCAGATACAGCTAGGAGAGACAGCCACTACCCAAAATCTCTTACTAGCTTCCTTGTTGCTGTGAGGTAACAGTGTCTGGCAGTATCAATAAGTGAAAAACCAAAGGTGCCTATCTTGGGAAAGCTGTACTTTAGTGAATGTTGTGAAAAACTTAGGGGTAGATGATTACATTGACTGAAAAGCATGTGGCCTGGCATCTATATTCCTGTCACTCTACAACAGTCTGGATTCAGGTAGTGAGAAAGGGCCAGGTAGACCTGCAAACAACATACATACTGGCTTTGGGTACTTCTGACTACCCTTGGGTCAGTGGAGTGGCAACTTTCCTCCCAGATATGTATCCATTGTCTTCAGACAGTTACTTATTGGCATGGGGGCGGCCATCCAAATACTGTTCTTGTGGGGCTGGGATGAACTTGAATCTTTGGCTGAGAAGGACACATGTGCCCATATTCCATCCTGCTTCCTGTTCCCTGCTCACATCTGCATCTTCCAGATTATCAAGGACTTTCTTGTCACTACTTTCCTTACGCTAAGCCAAATCTCTGCTTACATTCATCTTTTTGGATGCTATTTATCTTGTTCTTTTTCTATTCAAAGCTGTTATAAGAAAGTGCTTTTATAGGGGGCAGCTGTAATTTAAAGCCTTTTACTACGTTTTAAGTCTTAAATTAGTCTCTAAAACAGATCTCCCAGAAAGACAATTTCTCAACAAAAATGTTAACGCTGAAGCCTCTTGAGTTTCCTCCCACATCAGCTGCCATGTGTATAACTTACTGTTTTTTAATGGATTTTAACCCAATCACTGCATACAAGTGAGTGCCAGCCACATACTTGACCTTGAGTCCAGGCACCATCTAGATGAAACCAGGAACAGGTTTTCCAGAGAATTACTGATACAGTAAGAAGACCTATTCCTTTCATGCCTATGGATAAAAATCCACTAATCTCTACTGAAGAAAGGCTTGTCACATTTCATCACAAGCTTGAGCTCTGTATTTGTAGAGACAATCTAACTTGTTGGGCACAAACTCCGCATACTAAAAATTGTTCACTTATTTTGCAAAGTCTCGGACTGCCTGACACGTAGCTGGTTCTCCTTTTCTTTTAGATCTTAAAATTGCTGCTACTTCCTCATGCCTAATCTCTGCTTTGTTACTCAGGTTTTAACATTTCTCTCATAGTGTTTCTTTACATAAGTTTTCTCTCTGAAGGTGGACTGTTGTTAATTTATGGCTAAGTAAGTTGTCTGACATTATTTTTGTCTTTGGAAACAGACTAGGATTTCTGTGGCTGCCTTGAGAGCCAGCCCATCTGTCTCTGACCCCAAGGAGGCCAATCAGTCTCCCTGCCCACTGGGACCCATGCATCCCTCTTTAGTTCTTTGGTTCTCAAGCATGTTAATCCTTATCAGTAAGAAGTGCCATGTAAGTCTTGAGGGTAGCACCTGTATACACCTACAGGCTTTAATACCCAGAACATCCTTGTTGTTAGTTAGAATGTGGGACAAGTTAGTCAACGCAGAACTCCGGGCTTCCCTTCTTTGCTTAATCTCGCCCATCTTCAGCATTATCATTTTGAAAATTTCTGCTATTCTGGGTGGGTAGTGTACTAACATAGCATCATGAGTTTGTTTAGGTGTTTCTCTGCATTTTATGGCTAAAATATATGAAGTCTACTTATCAGCCAGCATTAGGTGTTAAGAGAAAGTAACATACTTAGCTTTAGTAGGAGAAATATAAAAATACTTTAGTCTGACATACGGTAAAGAATTTTTAAAGGAACACTTTGACCATATGAAGTGTGAACCTTTTAACCTATAGCTTTCTGTACCTTAGACCTAGATTTACAAGATAATGTGTAAGCAAGACTTCAACACACCTTTAAAGCATGGCTCTATGACAAACTTATTCTGCAAATGCCATGCTTAGCTACCTCACTTGAATACAGATTAATTATTGTAATAGTAATTATTATATAATAATTATTACTTATTAAGTAAGTCTGTAAGACTTAAGACACTATCAATAGGTAAGAATAATCGCAAACCATTCCATAGACTACACCTGTAATATAATAAAGAATACTTACAGCCTTGTTTGCCTCATCCTTTTAGGTTCTAAGAACACTACTGAAACTGCGGTCACGTTCCTTCAGCAGTCAGCCCATTGCCAGAGTAATACTAGCAGAGAGACTGATATTTCCTTAGCAAGATGCACAAGTCTCCTTCTTAAGCTCTAACACCTGGCCTCTTTCTGTGACCATTGTTCTTGAGTGGTCTGAAGGCCTGGTTGGTTGGTTTATAGGGGGTGGAGGGCGGGTAGTCTTAGAACTTTTTTCCCTTGGCAGGGTTGCAGGGTCATTAGCATAGTCTTCATGTCTCTGGGATAAGAATGGCCTCAACCATGCAGTTTGAGGACTTCTAGTAGTCTTGTCATAAACTCATCAATTTTATCGATAGTGGTAGACTGACTGGTGCCTTTTAAAGAGCTACCAACAGTTACTATAATATAAATGCAATCCTTTCAGTGGTTTCTTGCAGGTTTGCCTGCAAGTTGATTTTTACAGGTTTACTGGCATGACTTTCTCTGCCTTACTTAGAAGAACAATCGGTATTTTTAATCTTCAAAATGTAGGTATCTAATGGTTTGCCATGTGTTTATACAACTTTTCAGTTCTTACTAAAATTTTGGATCACTTATGCCCATGGTGTGAGACTAACATTTGAGTTACTGGATCCTAAGCTTAGGCCAGTGTGTATACATAGGTGTGTTTATCCCACTGGAAGCCCCATAAATGTCCTGAATATAAATGCTGCAATTGCATTTACTTTGAATCATAATCGTATGATGGTACGATCATAAAGATTCTCTCGTGCAGATGCTGAATACAATTCATAAATGTCCTCTGAGCCCTTAACTACATCTTATGTCACAAATATACTGATTGTCTTAGGATGGCTACTCATTTTCAGTGAGCACAACGTTTCTTAGTGTACAATTATTCTCCATTTATGCACATCTGCTTCATCTCAGTTCATTCTCTACCCTTCTGCTTGTGTGTGTTCCAGTAGGCTATGTTCTATAAACTATATTTCACAAATGTATAGTCTGCTATCCCTGCCTATATACTTACCAAGTAAAAATGAATAACTTGCTTAGAACTGAAATGAGCAATATTTTTCAGACTAGATAAAATGCTTAGCTTTCCTAGTAGATAAAATACTTAGCTTTCCTAGGTAGCTAAATACAGAATGGGAAGATCTAGTAGGCACCTCTATTAATAAGCAAAACTGGCACCATGGAGGAATGAACTTCTGTCCTAGGGCACCTTGAAGCAGAGGTCACAAGTCCACCCCTATCCTTCTAGTTGAACCAGCTTTGGGACTTTTTACTATGCTTTCTCGCTGAAAGGCCTTCATGTGGCCTTTTCCTTAGAGAATGGCCAGCTGACAATAGACAGTCGTAAACATCTGTCAGAGTTCATCCCAGGTAGGCATACTAATAGGACTCTAACATCTGATTGAAATAGCACACAAAGCCTGCATATATGGCGAGAAGCACTTTATGTGGGTCATGTCTAAGTCTTGCTGGGACACCTGTATCCCTCAGTTCAATACTTTTCTCTGTCCAAGTCCTGATAATTTCTCTTCCTCAACCCCTGCCCAGAAGGAAGACAATGGCTTTAGCCTAAAAAGCATAACATCTGGCAGTCACTCAGATCATAGAATCAGAGTGGCTGGCAAAGGATGTTAATCCACGTCCTATGTAAGTACTCGAGGCACACTTGCTCTAAGAATCACTAATGAAAAGCCTTATGCTTCCTAAGTGTCAATTCAAGAAAATCACATGGCACAAGTATATATTGGCTATGTTGTTTGATTGCTACCTGAAAGATTCTTAAAGCTTGCACATAAGTTAATGGTTAAAAAAAAAAAAAAAGGCTACCACTGCCCTTATGAATAGCACAATCTTGAACTTACCACCAGAGAAAAGCAAATATCCAGGACATGACTTACTAATAAGTGAGTCTGTCACAGGAGAGGGCTGTGCCCTGCAAGTAAAGGCACGGAGGGCTGGAATTGGCATCTGTAGTGAGCTTTCCTGCATATATGTATGCTATTGTCTAAGGGCTGTGTCCACTGTTGTACCAGCTCCCTTTAGACAACACTTGGAAGGTATATCTGAACCCTTTGCAGAAGAGCATGTTGGTTAATTATGCCAATGATATATAACTGGCCCAGATGAACAAGAAGTAGCAAGTATATCATAGGTACTCCAGAGGGGGAGAGTCAAAACCCGTAAAGACTCATGGGCTGTCACTTAAGAAAAAATTTTTAGGAGTCCAAAGGTCGTGGGGAATACCACACCCTTTACTCTGGAAGCATGACAGCTAATATGCCTCTTCAGGTTCTGGAGGCAGCATATGCCACCTTTGGGAGTAATGTTCTGACTTATGTACCAGGTGACACGAGAGGCTGCCAGCTTTAAATTATACCCAGAGTTGGAAAGGGCCCTGCTACTTGGGCCATACAACCTAGCATATCCCATGGCAGTAGAAGTGCCTATGACGAAGGTGTCATGTACAGCTTATGCCGTGTTCTAATAAAATCCCAATATAGATCTGTGTTATAGCAAGGGCACGACTTCTGTGACAGAACTATACGCCTTAGAAAAAAGTAGCTTCCAGCGGGTACTGGGACAAAAGGCCTGGGAGAGATCACTGTAGTAGGTAGCTACTAAGCCACGCTATGGATGACCCTTTCTTTTTTTTGTCTTTATGATTTTTTTTATTATACTTTAAGTTCTAGGGTGGATGACCCTTTCTACAGTTTATTAGGAGGATAAAAATACACAGAAAATAGAGTTCAACAGCTCTGTGGCAATTCTTTGAACTTCCTGGTTTGAGGCGAACTGACCTCTGTCATTTTTGAAATGCACCTTCTACTTAACTCACCTAGTCCTTGAATTTTTCTCATTAATTAACAAATAGCAATTTCCCTACAGTTGACTTGCTTATTTCTTAAATCCGGACTTAGCCACAAATTCTTGTTCATCAGCCAACAAAGTAGAAACTACTAATATCTATCTCCGACAAGATTAAATACCTCCTGCAGTATCCTCTCTAGCTCTTGGCAACCTAGGAGTCCTTGAGACTGAAAACTCAATATCTGCCATCATAAAACAGCTAAGGATTTTAGGTAAATATCACTTTTTTTTTGTTTTTTTGTTTTTTTTGTTTGTTTGTTTTTGCTTTGTCTTATTTTTTGCAGCAATTGGAGCCTGAACTTACATGGTCAATGTGGCAAGACTAAGCTTTTATATCTCTGAAAAGCAGCTCCTCTGAGTACAACAGCATTTTCAGGAGTGCAAGCACAGCCTGCTGTCAAGCATGCCTTCAGAACTCAGACTCCTAGCTGATGGGATTAGGGAGGAGATCAGCTCATCCTGGCAATTGGCTGGCTGTGGCTCCCCTCTTAGGATGGCATGGCCACGCTGAACCCTAGCCCTATGCAGGGTGAGTCTCTCACCTTTTACTCTTGAGGACTTCCATGTTGCTTGTCCTAGGCCTTTCCTAGATGACTCATTCTTTTACTGGGGTCTTAAGCTGGTAATTCCTGTCTTGTGTTGCCACCTTAAATTGTTTCTGCTCCATGTTCATGGAACTACTCTGCTGTGAAAGTGAGCATGCAGAAAAAGTTATAAGGAATAAGTCACTCACAGCAAAATACTTTGCTAAATTGCTACAAAAGAAGGTAACCTCTGATATCCCTCCTCTCTTGCCCTCCCAACTGGGATATTAGTCTACTTCTGACACTATTAGAATATTCTGCTAGTGGAAGAAGGGGGATACTATCTTCCATCCCTGGGACTAGGCACTCTGTCTATCCACCATTGTCAGAGAACCCTCTCGCCAATAGTGCCCCCTCTCCACTGGAGCCTCCCTTCCCTCTGCATCTGAGTTGAGTAAACCCTTGAATTACTTGACCACTGGCTCTTTTGTGGTGTTTTTCACCCTTAAGGAAAAGAGCTGAAGACTTGGCAGTGGACCAAGTTGAACCATAGCATGGACCTTTCGACTGCCCTTTGGGGAGGGCACTTTGTGTAAGATCCTTGGAGATTTGTTCTTCAGCCATCCTTTTTGAGGGCCCTAATGTTGGATTCTGAGTTGCTTTTCTCTGACCTCTGGCTTGGAAAGCAATGACAATGATTAAGACTTAAGCCTTGAAAAATCTGCATTTTTCTGTTATCATGTAAAGTTTTCATGGCTTTTTCCCCAATAAGAAGGGCTTGGAGGTATTGCCTTTACAACTCCAAGAATGCTATACGTACAGGATTGTATGTATCCTGGATCCTGCTCCTGTGTGAGTCTGAGTTGTATGAAGCCTGGCACTTAAATTGTATATCAGGTTTGCTTAATACCAAGACCTAGTCAAGCATGCACTACAATAAAATAAGCTGGTCATGTAGTTCAGAAATCATTAGTAAATGTCATGCAGAAAGACTTCTGAGAGCTTGATTCTATGTTTTGGTCTCTTACATACTCAAAAACTCCTTTAACATTTTTATGGGTAGAAATACGGGATCAAACTAGTAAGGAAGTTATGCATGAGAAGGGTCTGGAAAAAGAGCTGCAATAAGGCTAACTATCCCCCAGACAGTCCTGCTTTACAAACTATTAAATGATGATTGTAAGTATATTTAAAAGTTTTTTTTAATTGAAAAGGAATATTAGACACTTTAACTTCATAGTGGTGATTATGTAATAAAAGAATGTTAAATGTTTACTAGTGTCTTTCAAAATAGTCATAATTCTATAACAGATTAAATACTGAAATTAAAATCCTTCTATATACAGAACCCAAACTGTCTGGATCTTGCCGTATCTCTGGTCAATTCTCATCTTTAAATGATATGTTTTTCTTACCCAGTATATATTTAGCCCAAACCTGTTTCCTAGTGATACTGCTCTCTTGGCCTTACTACTAACTATACTAACAGAATGAGTCAAAAGAAGCATGGAAGAACATATGGTGAATTGAAATAATGCTCTCATGACTGTTACCTCTACACTACAGGGTAGCTGATGGCATTATCTCTGCCTGGCACTCTGTTAGAGAATTCAAATACTACATTCAAATTAGGATAATTCAATGAGGATTTTCTTACAAATGGGCAGAATTGCAAACAATGTAACAGCCTAGAACTAGTAGCAAAGTGTCATCACCCAAAGCTCAAAGAGGAAGAAAGCATTGCATGCTAGAATCTGAAAGGCAGGAGTGGGCTACCTTGTGAGAAAGTTGACCCTCTGTTAATAGACACAGCTCACTTAGAGGAAGCAAAAGGAAGGGTTGCCCTGAAATTTCCTTCTCTACTGTGTTACTGAGACTCCCATTTGGCCCAAACCAGACATCTCAGAAGTCCTGTAACATCTTTTATGCATGTTGGCCTCCTGAGAACAGAAAGCAGAATACAAAAGATGTCCTGTAACATCTTTTATGCATGTTGGCCTCCTGAGAACAGAAAGCAGAATACAAAGGAGAAAAAAAAATCCAACTAGGCACACACTACTTTCTGATATTACAAGTCTCACAAAGTATAATTTTCAAGCACACATTTTGATCCTCTTCAAGACAACCATATGAATGGACTGCAAATAATGCTTTAAAAAGCTCATCTTTTTTTGCAACCTGCTTTTTCAATTGTCTTAATTATCTTTAATATACATTGTATCTGTTTTTTTATACCTATGGAGATTGGTTTAAAAGAATCCTATAATCCACCTGCCTGAATGTTTGACGTGCTCAAATTTTGACACTTCTCATCACAAACTGTAGTATTCAGCAAAAGCAAAGACTTGACTTTGGTACCATGAAGTTCTCTCCTATCCTTTTGTTCTCCACTGTTATTTGCATCATATACAAAGGATTTTATCTCTCCGCTCTATTGCTCTACTTTCCATGATGTCTTCTACATTGTTTGCCAAAGCCTGCTTCACATGTGACATGCCTGCTTTATCTCAAAGACTTATCACAATACATATCATGGTACATGTTGGCATGTGGTGGGTCGGAGACTGCTTTAGTATTGTAGCATCAGCTTGAGTTGGCCTGTTCCCCTAGTGTAGCTCATACCAGCCAGTTAAGCACATGTAATAGGAGTCACATGGCAATCCTGAACATCTGAAATCTACATTGGTGGCTGTCTTTGTGCAGGGCAAGGCAAGAGTGGAGGAACAAAAATGAATTAACCCTAAAGCTGTCGGGCAGCAATTCTTGTAACAAATGAAAAGGTGATATCGTTTACATACAAACCACTACTCGAATTTTGAGGTATCTGGTAACACTAAGAATATTTTCCTCCCCAAGTTACATTATAAAATTAATCCCTTAGTTTGTAACATGTGATCTTTGAACTCTGAGACTTTGGTTCCTTCACCCCTTTTCCCTCAATGCAGGACATCAATTAATAGTGACCCAAGCCTTGTGTTTTCAGAGTGGAGGTGGCTATGTCTTATTCTAGAATTCTATGGACCACTGAAAGAAAAACAACTTGCTGGGGGTAAATATTGCTCAGAAGCAGCTATGAGCTCACACTTAGTCCTGTAGTTATGATACCTTGATCTGTTAAGGTTAACAACTGGGAAATACCCAAAATTTGAATCTAGAATATCACTTCCCACTTACATATAACTGCAATAAGTCCTGAAAGAAGCTGAGACCAGCTATGCAGAACTGGAAAATAGCCCACTTTGTCAGACGGAAGCTTCTTTTCCCTATAGTAGTTCAGAAGGGCTACTTTATCCAGTCTCCTGTTCCTTGGGGCCCATGTTGAAATGACTCTCTTCAACCAGGTTTAAAGCTAGTATTGCCCCATGACTCTATGGGATTACTTTCTCTTAGAACTGATAAAACATTGGTTGGGTTAAAGCATCTTTCAGGTCCTCACTGGGGTTGATAAAGTTCAGAGGTAGAATGCTCAGTCAAGACCTCCATGAAAACACGTGAAGAAATTTGAAAATTCTTTCACCAAGCTCTGAAGTTTGGTTTATGAAGCTGCCCTAGACCCTAGATGGAGTTAGTACAAAATGTTTCTTAGGGTTAACAGCTATGAATCGTAAAGGGGGAAGGTGTAGGATTAGGCAGGGAAAGCATGTGCATGTCTACGTAGGTTTGGCACCTACTGAAGGAGTTGCAGGCAGCCCAATCAGAAGCTCCAGCAGAAAGATTGCTCACAGAAGAATCTGAGTGGAAATGACCAGGCCCTGGTTTCTAGGCCATGCTGTTTTTGGATAGGAACTTCTGGGAGGAGTATGGCCTCAGTTGGAACACTGCAGCAGATCAGAACTTGCAACTAGGGGTCAGCTCTGTCTTAAGGGGAGCTGTGAGGAGTGTACAACCACAGCTGCCACATGACCCAGGGTTTGGTAGGACATGCCATGATCATTCTGATGCTGGTTTGTTAATAATTGTTAAATTGAGCAAAGCAACCAGATGACAGGATTTCTTAGCACAGGTCTAGAACGACCAAAGAAACTTCTAAACCGAATGTAGAGTTTATCCCCGACAAAGCCAACCCGAGGGAGGAGGATCATTTAATCAAAAACTGTTCATGTTATCCTTCATTGGACTGAAAGGGCTAAGCTTTTATAAAGTCCTTGGCTCAGCCTATAGAAGCGGGCTGACTCTGAGTTTGACCTCAGGTGGAATAGTTCTCTGAAGCTGAGTTGGACCCTAAAGGAGCTGACAGCTGAAGTCTGTCTTCCATTCTCTTTAGCCAGAAGAAAGCCTCTTTGAGGGAGGGGATCTGGACAGTGCATTTTTGTGTCTGGCACAGCCAGTTTCTTATCCATAGGTAAGACCAAGCTACTCTGTTCTTTGGGGCTGCTTAGGGAAAGATACCCTAGGCATCCTACCAATGGCCCAGAGTAATACAACTTATATCTATCCCCAGGCTCATGGCATCCGGGGAAAGTTAGTGCTAAGGCACTACAGTAGTTAGGCCTCAACTACACCACAAGGCAGCCATAACTTGGCAAAAGTATACCCTGTAATATTGTGACTGACTAGTATAAGTGGTTGTCTACTGTGCCATAGTGATGTTAAAGGAGAATGCCCAAAGCTGGAATATTACACCCAAAGCTGGGCATTAGAAATCATTGGAATTAGAGTATCAGCCCTCAAGTTCAGGTGCATGGGATATAGACTCTTGGCATGTATATAGGATGACTGAATTTTGTGGGTGTGTTTAGCTACAGATAATGAAGCTACTCAGAGTATAGTTATTGGGGGGATATACTGAGGCTTCAGCCTCCTCAGGACTAAATAAAGTATATTTATTTAGTCTATTTAGTATCTTTACATTGAAAATGCCATTAGGAACCAGTCAATTCATATGGTCTAATTAACAGTTGAATGTGACTATCTGGAATGCTTAGAATCTTTCAGAAATATCACCTGCCTAGACTTTTCCAGGCTGCCATCTGCCTTCCCATGTCTCTCAATTCTATACTTGACCTACTCTTCTAGAGTATCACTTAGTTAAAAACTAAAGACTCATGGCTATAATAAGCCTCTTATCAGCAATGGCCACAGAAAAGCGTGCCTTGCAATCACTAGTTCTGATTTCAGTAAAGTTTGATGTTGAACCATGATCCTCATATTGGAAGGATGTACAAGTGGTAACCAGAAGATACAAGATTGGTCATTTAGTCTCCAAATCCTCTTTGATAATTTGTAGATCAGTGAACAGGTACTAGCCAATCCCTATGCAGTATTCAAATATTTTCTGCCCTTTATGGGCTCTTTTCTACATGCCATATTTTTTTCTAATTGCCAGGTTCCGCTGTGTAAGAAGATGGCCAACTAATGGGGCCTACTATATTTCAGACCCCACTGTAGGCTCTGTTCTTGCTGTCAAGAGACGTATTCTAATATAGCATGAATGTAAGCAAATTCACTAGTCTATGTGAAAACGATCATCCTATAAAAATGGACCAAAATAAGGGGTCTCAGGTGTGCCAAGGGTAGAGGGATATAATTCTTAGTGAGTGGTCAGGGTTGAAATCACCAAGAGTGAGTGAGCAAAAACTTAGAGGTGAAGGAGTAAGCAGATAGCTAACAGGAGGAGGCAGCCATGAGCCAGATTCTGCTGGGGACTTCCTGAGGGGCATGTGGAGCAACTTGACCAAATTCCCAAAAGATGAGAGACAAGAGGACTTAGCCATCAGTTTGTCTATTAGCTGAGATTTGTCTCCACCTGTTAAATCTTCAGTGTAGTACAGAAAAAAATTTTTAGGAGTTTGGAATTGGTTTTTCTGATCCAAGCTTTCTAATTTATTTGCTAGACAAAAGAAATGCCTGTCATCCTTCCATTTGAGAAATTTAGCCACCGTGAGGCTGGTGCCCAAAGGGAACATGCTGGTTGATTATTCCTTTGGCTATATTTACTCTTCAATTAGATAATCCTTCAGATCTGACTTCTGAGGCACACTAGCAAACAGAGGCTTTTCTACTTAAGTGTAATAAGCGTGCAGAAAAGGATGCAAATACTCAGTTGACTGAATTATCAAGTGCTGCTTCTCTTTTCTGCAGTGACTTCTGGAGGCCTCTGATCTTTTGAGACGGAGACAAGCCTCCTGCTTCCCCACTGTGACTCTGTACCTTCCTCTTTGGCTCATCGAGCCTGCTTTGCTTTATGCTGGCCAGATATTCATGAACCTAAATCATGGCATTCCATCGTGTCTCTGAACTAGAGATCCCCACACTCCGGACAAAAGTACTGGAGGAACTTCTTTCCTGTTGTGACTTGATGAGATCTGTGTCCATGCCAAGAATTAAGGGTTGGTGGGGATCAGATCATCCTGGGCATTAGCACACTTGGATAGCTGACTGTGTGCTTCCTCACCCCCACACCCTGTTCCACCCCTCACTTTAAGCCCAGGTATTTTCTTAAGACAAAAGCTTCTAAGTCTCAAGTTTCCATTTTACTGCTTAAGTTTTACTCCTTGAATTTGTCATGTATGGTATAAAGTTGTACTAACTTTCTGATACCAGCCAATTATGCAAGAACCAATGTTAAAATAAGACTCTTTCTACCTGAAACAGAAGCCCACTGGGGCTGCCAGGCTTCACACTTGACATGACAGTGCTTCATTTGAGTATGAACATGTGAGAAGAGCCAGAGTTTCTCTGGGCCTGCTAGAATCTGACCTGAGTGTTGAACCTGCCTCAGCCCCTGCCTGGGGTGGAGTGAGGTGGGTCACACCAAGTCAAACTGAGGACAAGCTGAGGCGCAGTTGGTACTGAAATATCATGGCAATGACCAGGTTCTTTTTGAGCAAGGGACTGGAGGGCTCAGACGGCTGGGAGGCATGTGAATTCCTACCATGTAATGACCAAAAGGGTTTTGTATCAAGCTTCTAATAAAAATACCATATCCTCATATGTTCCTGAAATGGTATAGAAATTCATCTGATATACACAGGTCCCTTTTGGTCATAAACCTTAGAATTAGTGAGTACTAAATTCTCTCTAATATTATAGAATTGAAGCTGCAAGTTCTAAGGGTCATGGCAATTCCAGGCTTTTAGTGTAAAACCTGAGCATGCTGTATACCAATGTTTGAAGAAACCTAGATTTGTTGGCCAACTGAACAGACATCAATGTTTACCTGCACAAAATGTGACTGAGTCAAGACTTGGTGAATAAGTGTATCTTCAGTCAAATCCAGATAGAGCATGAGATCAGCTAGGTGATCTTGGAATCATTTCTGGCTGGATCTGGTAGAGAAGACATGCCCTCAAATGTGCTTTGTCATTCTATACTCATACCTGGCAGGAACCTGGAAGAGAAGTCTGCCTCCTAGAGGTCATCTTTCCTATCTTCATCTGCTACTGCTAACGTAGAAGATTGTATTCCAGGACTCACCAGCATGGGCACCAAAGGACAAACTCCTATATATCTGACTTTGCTACTCTTAGTTTATCAATGTCAGTCTAGGTCCTTCTCAAAAGACACCAAAATAGAATTGGGCATATTAGAAAATGGCCCTTGAAGGATGATGAAGCTAGTAGAAGGTGGGAGAACCTTCAGAATGGTCATGCAGGCTTATACCTATTAGGAGGAGAGGGAGAAGAATTGAGTAGGAAGAGCCTCTGAGGTACAGCTCAATCTCGCACAGGCCATTGTGGAGCCCTAGAGCAGAATTCTGTATGGGGCAGGCCTAAGGCTTATACTGGGAGCAACCTGGGAAGAATGTGGGCTTGACATGAACATGGAAGTAGATCCTGAAGACATAGAAGCTGGAGGCCATCTACACACCTCTGTGGGTTACACAATCAGTATTGAAATGGATATGGCCGGGCACAGTGGCTCACGCCTCTAATCCCAGCACTTTGGGAGGTCGAGGTGGGAGGATCACCTGAGGTCAGGAATTCAAGATCACCCTGGCCAATGTGGTGAAACCCCATCTCTGCTGAAAATACAAAATTATCTGGGCATGATGGGTGCCTGTAATCCCAGCTACTCGGGAGGCTGAGGTGGGAGAATTACTTGAACTCAGTAGGCCGAGGTTGCAGTGAGCTGAGACTGTGCCACTGCACTCCAGCCTGGGTGACAGAGCAAGACTCCATCTCAAAAAAAATAAATAAGAAATGAATGGACAATTGTTTATTTGGTTTTAAACCAAGAAAAGAACAAATAGATTTCATTTCATAGACCAATGGTAGATGCCACTTAGAACAACATTGGAATCTCAATATATTCTATGAATCAAGAGTGTTGGGTTGAGTTATCAACACACATTCTCAGAAATTCAGGATCAGTGCTTTGCAAATCCATTATTTGCTTTGCCTGTTCTGGAGGCTTTCTATCTCAAACTGTGTCCCTCAAATTAATGAAGCGAATTAGACTCACAAAGCAGGTTCAACTCTTATCTAAACACTGTTACACTGTTACTAGGTAATCACTTAGATTTTATGTTGACTCTTTCTTGCCATATCTTAGAAATGGCTATACAAATTTCATGTAGAAATGTAAATTTTAACGTTTTAACTGTATAGCACAGTAGCAGAATATACAAAGAACGTTAGTACTCATGCTTGGTTTTCACTGAATTTTATACTGGCCAAATCTGATCATTTGAATTTGTTCTTTATCTTAATATATGTTATACTTACACATAATATGTTATATATTTAAAAAATCCAAATTCTTTTTACAATAGACATTGTATGCATCTATTTTTACATGGTTAGGTAATATGGTATACCTGATAAGTTATCTTCATTAAAGCCCATTCTAATTATAATATCTGACTGAATGGCACTTAATACCTATAAGCTCAAGTTCATCAGTGTGACTGCTGGAAATTCATAGTATTAAGAATAACATCCACATTCATAAGGCTATTTATAAGCAATACATTCAATGTGGTAGCAATTTTTGAAGAACTTATCAATTACATGAACTCTATTTTTCCACTTCTGAAAACTTAGATTTGGCAGAGTATAGGGTTGGGAAAGGGTCAAACCTTTCTAGAGTTAGCAGACATGTTTTATATTCTGATCTCCCTGCAGATTATAAGCATCTACTATATTAAAGAAATTGTTTTAACTAATTTCTGAGCATTCCAAAATATCCAGGGTGGCTTTAAGAAAAAGGAAGACCTTGACTTAGGCACAAGTTCCATAGTTTCTCATCTTGTCCCTTTAGCAGCAAAGTTCCATTCTGGATAGAGGGACATATACTAGCTCCATTCAAATCCAGGCTGTTGGATAGCTGGAATTTTGGCAAGCTGCAATACATCCTAGGTAATTTAGATGCATAGGGTCTTAAGAGATCATGGAACCTTAGTCGTACCAGACCACAATCCTAATACAGTCATATTAGCCTATGGAATAAAAGATATTATAGTGAAGATCAAATAGAATATTCTAAAGCTCACCCTCTAATGGTTGTGACAGAAAATAAAATATACCCTGAAAGGAAATGACATTACTTTCACAATTAAAAATTCCACTATTTTATCACATCTCCATTAAATCAGTCTGACCACTACAAAAGTCAGGATCCTGGAAAGATCCAGGAGAAATGAAGTAGACAACTGTAATCTCAAGTATATGAGGTATCTTCTGTACAGGTTTATACAGCCTCAGGGAGACATTAGCATACATATATAGTCCCAGGGTTATCTCCACTACTATATCTGCAGTCAAAATGTTGTCTGAAGGGACCCTGGTATACCTGGACACTGCAGAATATCACGTTAGTTATCTTTATCAATGATATCATAAAATTGGCCCAGGTAAACAAGTGGGAAATCTATCATAGGAACTCCAGAGGGTGAGAATTAAAACCTATGAAGACTCATGGGTCTGTCACTTCACTGAAGTTTTTAGCTCAGGAATTGTGGGGCATATGAGGACATACCCCCAGAATAAAGGACATCCTTGCCATGAAGAAAGAATGAAGGCTGACATGACCCTTCAGGATCTGAAGGCAGCATATGCTACCCTTGAGAGTAACGTTCTGACCTACATATCGGATGACACAAGAGGCTGCCAGCTTTGAATGACAGAACTGGAAAGGGCCCTGCTTCTTGGACCATACAACCTGGAAGATCCTATGGCATTAGAAGTGTCAATGATGGCAGAAAAATGTCACGTAGAGTTCATGGCATGTTCTAATAAAAATCCAACAGATCTGTGTTACAGCAAGGGTATGCCCTCCATAGTGAAGAACTGTATACTACTAAAAAAAAAAGCTCCTGGCATGCTATTGGACCTGCTAGAGATGGAGCCTCTTATACTGAATGCCGAGGAACCCCTAGAACTGCCCATCCTGCATGGGTTTCTATCAGACTCACCAAGTCATAAGTTCAGGTAGGCCCAGCAGTAATCCATCAAAAAATGGAACACATGGTTGAACACAAGCAAACCATAGTACACAATTATTTGGCTCAGACCACCATGTCATTCACAAACATTCTACTGATAGCACTCACTCCACTCACACCTATGAACACGGTAGAGGATTTCTTATGACCAATTGACAGAAGTAAAAATAGTTTATCTCCATATGGGTCATCCCACCTGGAGGTATAAGCAAAAAAGGACTGCTACTATACTACAGCTCAACTCATAACTTGAGAGAAATCATCCCAATGAGCAGATCATTGAGCACATGTAGACATACTTAGTGGGTAAAAACATGTAACTTATAACATACACAGAACCATGGACAGTAGTGACTTGGCTAGCTGGTGAGGGACCTAAAAGAACAAGTATTGGAAGATAAATGTGAAGAAGGTCTGGGGAAGAGGCATATGGACATACTCATAAGAGTTGACACTACAAAGACTTTCCTATTACATATTAATAACCACTATAGAATGCCTTTCATAGAAAAAAATCTACAATAAAGTAGACAGAATGGCTCTTTCACTTGACATCAATGCTTTCCCAGTAAGTCCGTGAGTGGAATAGCTACAGTGATGGAAGTTAAGTCTACACATGGGCCCCAAACCAAAGCTGTTCTAATGACTGGTGCCACAAAATATACAAATTGCAAGCAACTAAAACAAATTCTGAACCTCTGAATATGGCACCACCTGTAGAGACCTACTCATCACTTGGCAGTTTATTTTATAGGAATAGACACATACTCCAGGTAAGTATACCTTTCCTGCCAGCAGAGTCTTGACTATTGCTACCTATCTAAGGCCCATAGAATGTTGGTCCAGTGACAAAATAATGGAACAAGGGATTCACATTACAGCAAACTGGGCTGGCCATGAGCACATGACCATGGGGCTTACTGGTACTATCCCATATGGAATACCCAGAGCTCCAGGCTAGACAAAATGATATCGTAGCCTGTTAAAAGTACAGTCAAGATCACAGCTTAAAAATGATCGTCCTGGGAGGATTCTTTATCTTAGAATAGAATATAACCTAAATTGATAAGCATATAATGGTTCTATATCACCAATAGCAAAAATACATAACCATATAATGGTTCTGTATCACCAATAGCAAAAATACATAACCATATAACAGTTCTATGTCACCAATAGCAAAATTACATGGAGGCTAGGAATGGAAAAGAGTGGCTCTACTTCTGTCACTTCCTGTGACCAACTTTGGTAACCTGTCTCCAGTCTCTGAAACCCTATGGCCTTGGTTCAGAGGATCTTGTTCCTAGAAGGCCAATCCTTTCATTAGGGGACACAGTAAGAATCTCACTGTATCTCAAGCAATGACTGTCATCTAGTCACTTCAGGTACCCTTGTGCTTTGAGTCTACTTTGGGACATGCCTTCGCTGCTCTGCCAAGCAGTTTACAACTCTACCTTAGCCTCAGCTCCTGCTCATGCAGAGCCTCAAGGCTAGTTGGAAATTCAGAACTTTTCAGGTCCTCTCTGAGAATACATGCAACTCTTAGTGTGTGCACAGTTCTGAACATGTGTGTCACCTTCTAGATTCTCAGGAATATGTTGGAGCTTTCTTAAACTCTTCATGAGCATGTCATTTCCCAACTCCTTAAGTTTGGCCAGCTTCTTGATTACCCCAACTGTTATCACTGCTACAAATGTTAAATGATATTTTTGATAAATGCCCTAGGGAAAAAGCTGTTTGCAAAGATTAAGCTAAGTTAGGTTCAATAAAGACAAGCCCTGTGATTGAAGATTTCCAGGAAATTGCCAGATAGCTCAAATAATTATAGTCTAGAAACTGGGCTCTTTGGGAAGAAACCAATCCCATTTTGCCCCTTCAGTACTAGGCTATTTTTCATGGCAACCATGATTATGAAGCTCTTGGTTTTACTCGACTACCCTGGATCTGGGGGAAAGGAAATGGAAACAGGACATGTCAAAGCATGAGTCTGCTGTTCTTATAAGATCCAGCTGTTTTTCTTAATACTTCTCAGATTCTTGCTGGTTTTCTTAAACACTCCTCAAATTGTTGTAGACTTTGATTTCCAGATTTCTTAGAGTTGATCTTGACAATTTTTTGCTAGTGTTATTACTTTTGATAAGGACTGGATTTTTCACAGGTCCTTACTCTGCCATTCTGGAAGTGTTATGCCAATGAAAGAAACTTTTAAAGACTTAAACAAATGGAGAGAGATACCATGTTTATTCATCAAAAGAATCAACATTAAGTTCTCAGTTCTCCCCAAAGTGACCTATGAATTCTATGCAATCTCAGTCCTACTCCTCCAGGCTCTTTAAGTAAAAATAAATATGCTTATTTAAAAATGCACATGGAAATTCAAAGGACCTAAAATATCCGAAACAATCTTAAAAATTGGACTCAACTGAGTTCAAGTCTTACAAATCTGCTGTGATCAGGATAGTGTGGCACTGACATAAGAATAATCAGGCATTGGTCTGCACTTAATGGTAACCATATCTTTGTCAAAAAATCATCTTTATAGTAAATAGTGCTGGAATCATCAGACATCCACTTAGGAAAAATAAACCTCAACCCCCACCCCATGTCACATAGTACAGAAAACTTAGTTTCAGATGGATTATACAACTAAACTTAAAATTACAATGCATTTAGAAAACCTAAGATCTTTACACTTGGAGACAGGAAAGATTTTTTAAAGAGGATAACAGAATGAAATCCATAAAAATACAACACATCAAAATTGGACATTCTCACCAAAAAAGATCGTTAAGAAAATAGTCATGGTGTAAACTGGGAGAAAATATTTACAAAATGTATGTCTGACAAATAACTCATATCCAGAACACCTAAAGATTTCCCAAATTTAACAATAAAAAGACAGCTCAAACTCACCAAAATATTTGAATGGAGACTTCTCAAAGACAGCCACAGAAATAGCCAGTGAAGAAGTTATCTCAACATGGCAGAAGAGAAGGTTTCCAACTTATTCCCCCACCAACAGATGCACCAAATAAACATCCATTCACAGATCCAGGCCCTCTGAAAGAAACAAGTTGAAGCTGGCCGAGCACACTGGCTCACGCCTGTAATCCCAGCACTTTGGGAGGCAGAAGCAGGTGGATCACTTGAGGTCAGGAGTTCAAGACCAGCCTGGACAACATGGTGAAACCCTGTCTCTACTAAAAATACAAAAATTAGCCAGGCATGGTGGTATGTGCCTATAATCCCAGGTACTCGGGATGCTGAGGCAGGAAAATCACTTGAGCCTGGGAGGCAAGGTTTACAGTGAGTCAAGTCTGCACCATTGCACTCCACCCTGGACAACAGGGCGAGGCTCTATCTCAAAAAAAAAAAAAAAAAAAAAAAAAAAAAAAAAAAAAAAATTTCTATGTACCAGTCAACTGAGAAAGTACATCAAATGAGTAGAAAACATGGCACACTCAGGCATGAACCCTGTGCCAGGGAGTGTGCCCATGCAATCACAAGAATTCCCAACACCCAACTTCTCCCTTAGGAGGGTTTGGAACACATTGATAATGCTCTAAGGTTTCCACAGTTTGCCTCTTCTCTCACCAACCCTGAGAGTAAAGGGGATTGGGCATACACGAGTCTGTCTAGATCACAGAAAGTGGTAGTCTTACGCAGGTGTGCAAGCACTCGCAGTGGCTTCATCCCTCAGGATAAGAGTAGAGAAGGGGCTAAAACTCAAAGGTCTGTTTCTTTCTGGAAGAAACTTGCCAGCATGCTCTGCCAACTGCTACTGTTGGCAGCTGAGTCTGCATCACGGAATTAATACATTCAATAAATATTAGGCTTCTGGCAGACTGAGCAGGACCTCAGTACTACTATAGCTATCTCCCCAAGTTCACCCACGTGATAACTCAGTTTACTAACTCCTCCCGGCAGGAGCTTGTCCACACATCAAGAACCCCAGCTTTTACAGCTTACACCCAAAGGACTATATCTTAAACCTCTAAGCTCTGGAAGTAGAGAAGACTAGGAATGTGCAAGTCTCCCTAGATCACCAAAGTGGTGGTTTTAAATGGGTGCACAAGCACTCCCAGCAGCAGTACAGAGAAGGGGCTAAAACAGTTTCATGCTTCTCCCCAGAAAGGATTGACAGTGCACTCTTCCAGTGGTAACTTGACTGCCTGCCTTCTCATTAACCTGCATTAGGGCACTAAATGTGCAGACAAAAAATAGACCTGGTATCCTGAACAGGAGCTCAGCATTTGTTGAGCCTTCTCTAGTTTGTCTCAGTGATAAATTCAGGTCTTCTCATCCTTCCTGGAAAGAGCGTATATGCACTGAGTGCCATAACTTCCATAACTTTCACTAAAGGGGACTGCTTTAACAACCCAGCTCTGGAAGCTGATGGGGCTCTGTATTTCCAAGTCTTCCTAAACTGCAGAAAACAAAGGTGAACATAGTGAGCCCACTTCCAGTGGCTATCTCAAGATCAGAGGGACAAGTCTGAATGTGAGTATAGGCATTTGCCACCGATTCTCTCCTCAACTTACTGCAGAGACAGTAGGAGGTAAACATCTGGTCCCAGCTTCACCATGAGTATAGAAGGAACTAGAACATCTAATACCCCAATCTTTTCAGCTACATCTAGAGGGTCTGGCTTCTAATCTGTCTCTTCTGACAGGACATGGCATATCCTGATCTCCTGGAGGCCACAGAAAAACAGTCTGGACAAACACTAAGATTTGCGAGGCAACTTAAAACCTCTGGCAAGGTTAATTAGTGATATTCTTCTCAATAAGGCCACTCTGACAATACTGGGATAAGCAGTTATCTAAAAGAGAACATACCATAAATGCTTCATGACATTGGTCTGGGCAGTGACTTTTTGGATGTGACCCCAAAAGCACAGGCAACAAAAGCAACAATAGAATATGGGATTGCAAAAAACTAAAGCTTCTACACAGAAAGACAATGAAGGAACAACCTACTGATCAGAAAAGACTACTTGCAAATCATAGGATAAGGGGCTAATATCCAAAACATTAACCTGAAACTCTGCAATAACAAAAATAACCCTATTTAAAAATGGGCAAATAATCTGAATAGACACTTCTCAAAAGACATACAAATGGTCATATGTGAAAAGATGCTCAACATTCTTAATCCAGGAAATGCAAATTAAAACCAGGAGATCACCTCATGCCTGTTAAAATGGCTATCATCAAAAAGATAAAGTGGCTAGGGTGTAGAGAGAAAGGAATCCTCATACAGTGGAAATGTAAACTAATATAGTCATTATGGAAAACAGTATGGCAGTTCCTGAAACTAAAAGTAGAATTACCATATGATCTAGCAGTCCTGACTTGGAATATATCCAAAGGAATTGATCAGTATGTCAAAGATCTGCACTCCCACATCCACTGCCACATGATTCACCACAGCCTACCTATGGAAACAGCCAAAGTGCCTATCAATGGGTGAATGGCCAAATAGTGGTATATATAGACTACAATACCACTCAGTCTTTAAAAAGAGAATTGTCATTTACAACAGCATGGATAAACATAAAGGACATTGTGCTAAGTGAAAAAAGCCAGGCACTGAAAGACAAATACCATATGATCTCATTTATGCGAAATCTGAAGGTCAAACTCGTAGAAATAGAGGATAGAATAGTGGTTAAGAGGGGCTGAGCAGGGGGTGGTAGATGGAGAGATGGAAGATGGTAGTCAAAGAGTACAACGTTTGTTAGAAGGAGGAAGTTCTGGTGATCTACTGCACAGCATAATGACTACAGTTATTAATGTATCATATTTCAAAACTCTAAAAGAATAGATTTTAAATGTTCTCATCAAAAAGAAAGTGTGGTGATATAATTAGCCTGATTATAGGCCATTATAGTATGATATTATGTATTTAGCCCATAAATGCAGTTATTTGTCAACTGAAAACACTCTTAAAAAAGCTAATGAGCATACAAATGCTCAACTGTTAGTCATGATAGAAATATAAATAACTGAATTCTAGGTTATGGGAATACACCCCTTTCAAAATTCACATGGCAAGTTTTATTTCATGATGTATCTTAACTAATACTATACAAATGTGGAATTCTTACGTGGTTCAGGGGTAAAATGTCTGATTCTAAAACTAGGAAATGCATTTTTAAAATGTTGAATTAAGTGAACAAATACTTATTGTAGAATTTAGGTTATAGACACATACTACTTGCTCTATCATTTACCTTTTCTGTATATCAATTTCATAATAAAATGTTGGAAAACTAAGTACAAATAGAGGCTAGATTTGTTTGTGCAGATTTGGATCATAATCCTGAAAGACAAAACCCCAAATGTCATAATGCCAAATGTTAGAATCCGGAAGGATCAAAATCCCACCAAAAGTTATAAAATTCAAATACTTTATTTTTAAATGTCACCATTAATTTTTACAGCTTGCTATGCTATGTATTTCATCTTTGCATCATTTCCAATACTAAAGGAATAAATTTTATTCTTGAGTTCTAATTTATATATTTTTGCAAGTTTGACTCCATGAAAGTTATCACAACATTAGCTGTGTAATTAGTATGTATAAACAATGAAACTTAATGAAGAGATGTCCTTTGTACATCTACATTTGTGAAAGATAAAATTTCTTGACCTCAGCTCTAAAAGTGACTGCATATGAAGTTGTGACCCATTGTGGGTTTTCATTGATCTCATCAGAAAACTTGAGTTATCTGCCATGGTATTTCAGATTACCAAAACTTATAAACTTGGATGCACCCAATTGTAAGTGATATGCACTTACATATCTCACTTTATGACCTATTTCTTTATGGGCGTGGTTCCTCTGCTCACAACTGTTATACCCAGGCAACTGTCACTAGTACAACTGAGTGTTCATGCTTGTGAAAAATGTATGTTATTGCCTGTTTTGTGTAAAGTGACCTCTGAAGTATTGTTGTGGCTTTGTTTCTCAAATCCTTCTTTATAAACGTAAATCTCTTTAAATTTGTCATTTTCCAGAATTTGATATTTTGATCTGTCAGGATTATGACTTTCAAAATTTCAGACTTTAGGGACTTTGAGCTTTCAAGATTTCAACATTCGTGATTATGGTGTTTGGGGCTAGTGTTTTTATCGGGTGGGGGCTGCAGGGGGCGGGTAGTGGATTTTTGTATGGCCACAACTGGTTTTCTACCCATTTCCTGTTCCCCTTGGAAATCAAAGTTTTACTTGATCTATGTGCCACTTCAGATCAGCCCCCACCTGCCTGCCCTATAACCCCTGATTTTTGCCCCAGGCTGCTGCAGCCACAGTGACAACTTCATCTATCTGAATGCCTGCTTTCTATCACACTTGGCTGTCTCTCCTTCCCCCAGCAAAGACAGTCTGCAAGATCTCCATTTCCCTTCCTGCCTGGGGGTGTTGAGAAGCTCCACTGCCCAGATCTGACTAGATTGCAACCACAGAGGATTTGGCTTCCCTAGTGTTCTAACAGCAGAGCCAGATTATCCAAACCTGGAAGTGTGGAAAAGCTCACACCCCCACGAGTCCCACTTTGAAGAGTTGTAGGAAAGAAATAGAAGCATTCTATCCTTCGTCAGATATAGGGGGTCCATGTGCCTTTCTCAAGGCCCTGCCTGTGACTAAGCAATTGGCTGTAGAGCTTAAGCCGTGGCCAGCTCAGTAATACCCCGCATTTTATGTGCTTTTCCTCCTTTCTTCCCCACTTCTACCCTTCATTCTTGCTTGGGATTGCACCTCCAATGTGTGAGCTTATGTTCCCTAGAAGATGGAGCCTGAGGCAGATCAAACGCTGTTTTGCTTGTTCTGCAGATAAGTTTTTGTTTACTTCTCTAGTGTTCTCTAAACTATACAGAGTAGTTCCACACAACTGTACTGGAGAATCTAAATAACCAACAAAAGGGAAATTGTTAAGTTACAGCAAAAGTATGATACAATCATCCAACAGAACTACTTAATATTCAGAACATATAAAATTTCATTTTTATTAAATATATTTACAGATTAAAAAGAGAAATTAGCTTTAAAATCAACGAAGAGACAAAAATAAGAATATTCATAGAAGCATATGTGATAGTCAATAGCTGGAAACCACCCAAAAGTTTAAAAGACTCTTAAATCTTGTGTCATAAAATTAGGTTTGCCAGATGAAAGAGAGGATGTCCATCTTAACTTTAGGTAAACATCTTGTAATATAATTATTTTGCAAATAGCACATAGGACACTTACACCAAAAGTTACCTAAAATTCAAATTTAAACTGGTGTCCTGAATTATTTGCTATATCTGTTAACCCAATGTAATAGAATACCGTATAACAATCAAAATGAACTATAGCCACATGGAGCAATGTGAATAAATTAAGCAATATTGAGCAAAGATGTGATTATCCTTACACAAAACTTGAACTCGGGCAAAACTAAACAACAGCTTAGAAATCTTCAGAATAATGGTTACAAGGTGAAGGAAGGAGAGGGTGTAGTGATCTGTGGGGAGTATGAGTACCTTCTAGGTAATATCTTTTAAGCTATTAGGGAGATGTGGTTACACAAAGATTTTCACTTTGCTTTAATTCACTGAGCTGTAATTTAATGGATTTCATGCTTTTCTATATACGTGATAACTTAGTACAGTGTCTTAAGATTAATAGTAGTTACTTGGATTGGGTTTTCTTTGCATTTTTTATTTTTTAACTTTGAATCTCAGACTTGGATTACTATTTATAATCCAAACATTGAAGCTATATTGTATGTAATGATGCAACTTTATCTTTGGATGGACAAAAAACATTCTGCCACAAAGTTTGACCATGGACTCTCCCAATTGAAAAAGAACTCTTCAAATATTTTAAGATGAGTTTATTTTGTTTTCCTCCTGCCTCTTCACCATTCCTCAATTTGGAGTATTCAAGGGAAAGAAAATACAATGTTGTCCTAGTGGGCTACAAAAGTTTCTGAGACATCACTAATCCCTTTGAACACTTGTCAAAAACAGATTTAGAAATATAAACAACCTGTCTCAACATAGGTTCAGAGCCTGGAAACTTGGCAAAACCAAGACTGAATCCAGACCTGACTACAGTCAATATTGGGCAAGACATTACAGCACCCTGAGCTTGAATTCTCACTTCAAAATCACTGAAGCTTCAACGTAAGGAGTAGCATACATAGCCTAGTGCCTGGCACAGAGCAGGCCTTTAAATATTGACATGATAACCCCACAATTGCTTTGAAGGTCTCCAATGGAGGGTTCTTCCTTCAGCCACGAACTTCTCATGGCCCTAGGTTTTCCTTTCTTCCTCCTACTGGCAGCAGACCTGAGATTGATTTACTCGCAATTTCTTCCTTCCTTGATTTTTAGCTATAAAATACTCCATGAAAATTGGAGGCTGATGAAATTATGTAAGTTAAGATGTTTTCTTCCCAAGCCCTCTGATTCATTCCCAGAACAATACCTTGCCAGATAAACCAGCATATTTGTAAATCTTGAGCAATGACTGTGAAACCACCTAAACTACAGGATGCTTATGTTTTAGTAAAGCAAAATATCTGCTCTGCCCACACCTAATTATAACACTGTGTCACTTGGCTACCCTCCATGGTCTGTCTTTATGAATATGCTTGGGAGAAAGACATGAGAGATGTGCTTTATCTCATTTCTCTAACTCCCAGGAAACAGTAAAATGACAGAAACAGCAGTCTAAGATATTGGAGATAATTGCTCAATTCTGGATTTGGTTAATGAGCACTGTACAGAAGGCAAATGACAAGACCTCTTTTACAGCACAAACTGTCACTGTATATATTGGGTATGTGTCGTCTGTGTGCATTTTTGCAAATTACATTTTTCAGTGTAAGCAGTAATCCTGCCAAACAATTACAGTGTTTACAGAATCTGATGTAATCCATCTGTTGAAAAGGCTCTTCTGTGTTTAGGCTGATAAAATATAAAACAGTTGGTGAAGACTTAACAAAATCCATAGATCTTTATTCTGCAGGAATGTTATGTTCTTGTATGCCATACAATTGCAATTCATGGTGAAAAGCTTCCAGAATCCTGTTAGACTCTGACAAGCTCTGTGAGATAGTAGCCAGCACTCATGAGGTCTAACTGCCTTCCTGAATACATTACCTTCTCACTAGCAACTGAATACCAAGGCATGGTTAGGTGCACTTGAAATACAAAGTAGAGTTGACTCTTCAACAATATGGTCTTTGTACAGGTCCGCTTATATGCAGATTTTTTCAACCAAGCAAAAACTGAAAACATAGTATTCTCAATATTTAGCATCTGCATATATGGAAGGCTGACTTTTTGTGTACGTAGGTTCTACAGGGCCAACTGCAGGACTTGAGTGTGCATGGGTTTTGGTATATGTGGGGATCCTGGAACCAATCCCTTGCATATACTAGGGAATGACTGTGTCCAACGTACGTATTCTCAGTTGAGTGCAGGGGCACATGACTGTAGTCCAAGGTACTCAAGAGGTTGAGGAGGAAGGATCCCCTGAGACCAGGAATCCAAGGCCACAGTGTGCTATGATTGTGTTTATGAATAGCCACTGCATTCTAGCCTGGGGAACGTAGCAAGACCTCATGTCTTGAAGATATAGATATAATACATATTGAAGATATAGATATACATATTCTCTGCCTTCTTCTGGCATTTTCTTCTAAATTTGGCATAACATTAACAGAAAAAGCAACTCAAAGAATCTTAGTTGAATGTCCCCTCTCCCATGAGAGGTGTTTTGTTTTGTTTTGTTGTTGTCTTTGTTACTTGTAGGGTAAGATGAAAAAATAAACTAGATGTTTTACAAATGTTAGCTTTTTTGAGACTGTATCTTAGTTTGGGTTCCCCAAGATGCAGACCATGAGAGAAAGACTTGATTTTTGCTTCAAGTGGTTTATTGAGGAGGTGTAGAGAACACTGGCAGGGGACTCAAAAAGTGATAGAGAATACAGCCAAGGACTATATTCAGCTACCACAATGGGTAACAGGGGCTTAATCTCAGAAGAAAGTGTTTTTTCAGGGTTATCAAATCTGAGAGGCGAGGGAGCTGGGGTATTTGTGCACCAACTCTCATCCATCACTGGTAGACTGCTGCTGAGCAGTGGTCATCCTTCAGCATTTCCAGCCTGTTGCATGTGGCATCACGGCAGCTTCTGAACATGAACACGTAGGTGTGCTGCAAGTTGGAAGTGGAGTGAAACACAATAAAACAGTAAATTCTGAGGGATAAAAGTGGGCACCAACAATGCCTGCTTTACTCTATTTCCATCTTCCATTTTTGAGGAACTATTAATACTATCCATACTGACTCATTAGTTCTATTCATGAGGGTCACATAGGCAATAAAAATATAAAGGGAGATGGGATACAGAAGATATGTCTTGATGCCATCTTGGCATAGCAAGCAGCCTGTTTTTCATAGGTGGTACAAGCATTTGCCATAACACATAGGGAAAGAATGGAGGAATCTGAGGATGTGGTGAGAGGTACAAGTTACCCCCTTGAATCTGTGACTGTATTCTTCCTGCCTTTTTCAAATGGTGATTACAAAGGTTCTTTGAGTTGCTTCCTTAAGACTGTACAACGAATGAGTAATGCCAGGATTCAAAAAAAGTCCAACTGATAAATTTGTGTATAATTATTGCTCATGAGATACCACACCTTAGAACAGTAGAGATGTACATGGCAATTTTGCTCCTCAGGGGACATAATGATGACTAGAGATATCTTTGGTTGTCACACTTGGAGAGACATTACTGACTCTAGGGAACAGAGGCCAGAGATGCTGCTAAAAGTCTTAAAGTGCATGAGACAGCCCCCTACAATGAATTATCTGGTCCAAAATGTCAATGGTATGAGGTTGACTTAAGAAGCCCAAAGTCAGTTTCTTCATCTCTCACAAAAAGGAAGAGCTATAAATTATCTACTTTCTAGGAAGTGATTCTCATATCTTACTGTGCATAACATCAGGGGTGCTTAAAATGCAACACTAAAGATCTGCAAATCGGAGCCCTAAAAACTCTGATCTAAGTAATTCTGGAAAAGCGCCCTGAAATCTGTTTCTAAAAAGTACCCCTAGTTATTTGAAGTGGGCCATACTTTGAGACACTTCATTTATAGGTTACTTTCCAGAATGCTTAAATTGTTTATCATTTTAATACTTAAAGTGCTTTGAAGTACCTCTCAAGTGTAAGCTGCTATCATGACTACTTGTGCTGACTTAGTGGAAAAGTCCCAGCAGAGAAGTCAGAATCATCCAGAATGATCAGATCAGGAAGCTGATAGAGGCAAACATCACAGACAGGGTTATGAAAACATCTGGTGACTATAGTATTTAATGCCCTGCCCTGATGATGGCTTTGTGACTGGTAGACTGTGGGACTTGAGTTGCTGTATAAAATCTTAGTTAATGCTGTCTATAAAATGCTAGAAATGGAGTGCTTTATAAGAGCAAGATTGTTTGATTTATTTCTATATCTCTAAAACATATCATGTCTGCCACAGTCAAGATTTAACAAATATGCTGTTGACTAGATCAAGTGATGGTACAGTGAAGAAGTAGAGAGATTCTAGTCTTACAGCTGCCTAGATTTCCCAGATTTGGAGGTTGGAATGGGGCACCTTCAGGTTTAGTGACTGACAGTCATCCCAAGGTAATCCACACCCTTCAAGATATGGTGACCAAGATATGGTAGCGTCAACTGTCGGGGTGTCACCCAGATCTTATTTCCTGGACTGTCATGGGTAGGGGCTGCTAATGACTCGGATGCATACTTCTCCAGAAAACTGCCCCAGCTGATGAAAGCCACTTCATCTTGCTGTGCTGGCCCCAGAGTAGCTCAAGACAAAGTGCTGCCTGGTTTCAGGATACAAAAGCACAGATCCCTTGCCTCAGGGTTGGACATTACTATGGTACCATTCATATTACTGTGCCATGACTATGGTACCATTCAGAGATCAAGGGGTCATGTTCAAGTAAACTTCAGCTGAAACCATGTCTTTGCTTACCCTTTCCTCTGCCCTAATTTCCCCCCATTCCTCCTGATAGTTTGGATGTCTGTCCCCTGCAAACCTCATGTTGAAATATGATCCCCAATGTTGGAGGTGTTTTGATCATGAGTGAATCTCTCACAAATGGCGCTTGGTGCCCTTTCCATCAGTGAGTTCTCACTTAGTGCATGCAAGAGCTGACAGTTTGAGTCTGGCATCTCTGTTGCTCCCTCTCTTGCATGCATTATACCTGCTCCCCCTTTGCCCTCCACCATGAGGGAAAGCTTCCTGGGCTTAGCCAGAAGCTGAGCAGGTGTGGGTTCCATGCTTGTACAAGTTGCAGAACCATGAGCCAAATAAACCTCTTCTTAAATTACTCAGTCAATGCAAATAGACTAACACACCTCCTTACAGATTTCTCTTGAAAGCATTCCCTTAAGTCACTTGCACAAGAATGGCTGGATTTCGGAAACCTGGCATAAGGCACTGAATTCCAGGAATGAAAGTCAAATCCACATGAGCACAGGTGCATAGAGCCAACTGACGCTACCATACAACATACCACCCAGAAGCTTTCTGACCTGATGGAGTAGTGAAGCAACCTCTTACAGGTACAGTTGAAGTGCCAGCTCAAGATGATACTTACCATACTATCCTTATGGATACAGAATATGCCCTGAATCCTCAGTCACTATATGGTACTAGGTTCTCACTAGTAAAGCACATGAGTCCGGGAATCAAGAGGTAGAAATAGAAATGTCCCTCTCACCACCATTCCCAGTGATTTATTTGGGGATTTGTGATTCTCTTAACTTCAGGATTTATGGATCAGGAGATCCTAGTTCTCATGTGGAATGCTTCCACTAAGGAACAGAGTACCACTAATCTTAGCACTATGACTGATGCCTGGTCACTTTGGGATCCCTGTGCCTGTACAAGGAGTTATCATGCTGTAAGCTACTATCAGTCCTGCTCATCATGAGATAGAAACTGTAGCCTCATGATAAAGGCAGAGGAAAAAGTTCACCCAGATAACTGACTGTGGCATCTTTTAGTACTTCCATGGTCATTGTCACTCTACATGGTCAAGCACAGGAATAATGGCCTGATAAGGGTATAGTAACCAGGGTCCAAGATTCTTCAGAGTTCACATCACATCAATTACACCCATCTAGACTAGTGGAATTGCGTAGCCAAGTGGAAGCAGAATATATAGAGTGAGGTGGTAGAGGAGAAAAATACGTGTATTACTGGCTTTTGGCTCAGTCATAGCAGCGGAGGGTCTCATTGATCCGCCAATGTTGCTCTTCTAAGTTTCCCCAGAAACTGTCACCAACCAGAATCCTAGAGAAACTGTGCCAGAGTTGAGTAAATTTCATGTGAGCAGTAGAGCTGAGTGGTGGGCTACAATAAATGATAATGGTGTCTTACCCAGATTTTTTATCTTTATTTATTTTTATTTTTTTATTTTTTTATTTTTTTTGAGAGGGAATCTTGCTCTGTCACCAGGCTGGAGTGCAGTGGCATGATCTGGCCCACTGCAACCTCCACCTCCCAGGTTCAAGAGATTCTCCTGCCTCAGCCTCCCGAGTAGCTGGGACTACAGGCACGCGCCACCATGCCCACTTTTTGTATCTTTAGTAGTGATGGGGTTTCACCATGTTGACCTCAATCTCTTGACCTCATGATCCACCCACCTCAGCCTCCCAAAGTGCTAGGATTACAGGCATGAGCCACCGTGCCCAGCCCCCAGATCTTTTTTTTTTTTACTAGTACAAGCATCTTCTAGCTGCTTTGTTTGCTTACAGCTCATAACAGCCTTCGCCTAGGTGGTTATACTTGCCCTCCTTAGTGTAGTCTACAGCCTATACCAATAAAAGATAACACAATCTCCTTGCCTCAAGGTGGGACAACTTTGTAATACCACTTATACTCCAGTGCCCTTCACAGAAAGAAGGCTGAGATTTAACTTCAGTTGACATCACATCTTTGAAGTTCTGCTCTATTCTTTGGGCATTTCCTCACTAAGTCGCTTTTATAAGAATCCTCTTTCTGGCTCTGCTTCAAAGGAACCCAGCCTAAGACAAGGTACTTCCATCAAAACAACAGTCTTCTGCCTTCCTTTAAGATGCAGAAGTATAATCCAACATTTAATTTGCCAGGTGATAAAACTGAGATCCTGAGAGTTAACTGAATTACCCGTTTAGTAAGATGCAAATCTGATCTTGAACCTGGATAAGATTCAAAGCCTTTTCCCTTTCCACAGCAGTATTTCTGCCGATTGCCCAGGCTGTGTTACATTACTAGGACTCACACTGCTTTGTTGCCATACCTCACCACCTTCTTATCTGGCCTGGCTGGAGAAGGGTGGGCCTGGTCAGGAAAACGAGAATAAAGATAGCCAACAATGGGATCTTAGATGGTCACAGTAAACTAGAAACGGCACTCTGGAGGTGTCCACTCAGCTCCAGCGGTGTGTACAAGTCTAACCTAGCATTTCTCTTGGAGCTAGGCACATCAAGCTGATGTTTGGATATTTCTAGTTATCAATCAGTTCCAAAGATGCTGTATGAATTATGTTTCATCAAATATTGACCATTCTATCAAAGTTCATTTGGGCCCATCTCAAACTCCCAATCCCTTATCTACTCATGACTGGTGCTAGTGAAAGTAGGGTATTTGCAGCTCTCAAAGTGCCATGTGCATTAACTCTGTTCTAGTCTTAAATGGACTTTGAAATATGGAGAGTACTCAATGGACAGAACAAGGAGGTGGAGCCCAGCACTGATGGGAAAGGTTATGACTCATTTGCAGGGAATGAACAATCATGCAGTAAGCATGCATGTTGATGTCCACCTCATTCCACCACAAATCCAATTGCCAGGCAGGCTTTGTGCAACATATGATGTGTCTCAAAGCCAGAAGGGGCTGGACTTCACAGGCATGGGCTGATCTGGGTCTGGGAAACCCTTTGGTAATTTGAGACTAGAGAAGGTATTTAAAAAATCACTGTGGGCCAGAAGCAGTGGCTCACATCTGTCATCTCAGCATTTGGGGAAGCTGAGGTTGGCAGATATCTTGACCCAGGAGTTTGAGGTCATTTTGGGCAGCATAGTGAGACCCCATTGCTACTAAAAATACAAAAAAATTTAGCTGGATGTGGTGGTGTATGCCTGTAGTCCCAGCTACTTGGGAGGCTGAAGTGGGAGGATCACCTGAGCGCAGGAAGTTGAGGCTGCTGTGAGCCATGATTGCGCCACTGCACTCCAGTCTGGGTAACAGGAGTGAGACCCTTCTCAAAAACAAAAATGCTGGTAGCCAATGTGGAGAAATAATTAGAAAGATTTATGGATGTCCCTTGCTGTCCAGTCACAGCAGACTTGTATCAAACAAACTTTATGAACTTTCTTCCACCCACTTCCTGGACTCACAGCAGCTTGTTCTGCTCAACTTGACTAACAACCCTAGGATCCACCTGAGGCCAACCAGTCACTTGCTCTAAGAATGCCAGAGTGGCCACCCCATAGCCAGGCTGACCAGCTGCATGCCTGGATTTTCTGGCTCCACTTGATACTTCCAGTCTAAGGTAAATCATCACAACTGAGGGCATGGGGTCTGGCTGCCTAAGTAGCTGAAAGAGGATCCAGATGACACAACTTCTATATGGCAAATTTTGACCAAGAGAAAACAGGGACACAGGAGGTCACTGGGGAGATAAAATCTGCCCCATCGTAAATTGTCAGGTATAGTTTTTCCTCATGGCTTCTCTGGAGAAGTCCCACATGCCATGCAACACGTGTCAAGCAATATGCTGTGTCTCTTCAGTTTATCATAAATCTGTTGCCAGCATGACCATGTATCACTTCACATTGCTTCAATACTTCCCTTCACATCCTTTTTGCCTCATCCTTGCTGCCCTAGTTTTGTACTCTTTAATTAAATCGTCACCATTTTGACCCTTGTTTCAGGCTCTGCTCTCTAGGGAACACTGGCTCACTTAGTTTTAGGCATGTTCTGCCTGCTCTTGGTTTGGTGAATTTCCCACCTAACCTTTATTAACACTTTTTCTTTTTAGTCTTTTCCATGACAATGACTGCCCCCTTTCCCACGAACTGAGTCAACTCCCCCTTTATATGACTTTTCAAAGACTTTGGAATCTCACACCTCCTAGCACTTAACATTTACTGGCTGTGGTATCTAATAAAGTATGACATGTCTCACGCTGACTCCCCCATTCACTTAATCAGACCAACCCCTTACATGAGAAGCTCAAATTTGTTGTTTATCTGTTTTACAAACATCATCCACAATGATTTTCCCAGGTCTGTTGCTTAAATATTTATAAAGTGTGGGGCAAGGATGAAGGAATCTAGTCAGTTACTCTAGTTGGCTCCTGGAAACCCAGTTAGCCATCTTAAAAGGAGCTGGAGTAGTTTTATTTAATTAGGGCAACTGGCTCAGGAGCAAGGAGGATCACACAGATTTTAAGGTAGGAATAATTGGGTGGTTTGGAGCACCAGCCAAGGGTAGCTCTTCTATAGGCATTGAGTATGGGTACATGTGAACAAATGCTGCACTTTTAAGATGACAGAGCAAATGCTTCACAGACAACCCTCCTCTGACCTTAGAGTGCTGTCTTGGCTGTTTGAGGTTAAATAAGAGCTCTTAATATTTACAATCCCAAAGGAAGGTGATGTTTTAATGGGCCATAATGAAATGAAAGCTGCTCAAGGGCAGGGGTTATTTGATTATCTCAACTTCCAAGACCCACATGCTAGGTGCTCAGTGACTGTTTCTTGAGTTAATGACTATCAGAAGACTCCACGGACTAAATTTTAAAATGGTTTCCAACAGGCTTATTTGTATACCAAATTTCTAGTCTAGTGTTTAAATAAATTGCCTAGGGACCATTATACGCACAGTCAAAGCTCATTCTTTTTACTAAGAGAAGTTACAATACTCTGGAATAGATGGACCTCTAAAACTGACAGGGAAAAAGTTAATGTAAATATTTACAACCACTTTGCTTCAGTCATACTGTCTCCCTCTGTCACGTATCCTTTCCAGGAGAATTCAGTCTTTATCAGCTTAATTCCTGAACCTTGATTTTGCAGAATTTGGTTAATTAGCATGAGAGAGAACTGAGGCATTGCATGACCAGGGTAATAATTTATATTGGAGAAGGCAAGCATTTAGTGGCAGAAGAGAAACTAACATATCCAGAGAAGAGTGAGTTAAATGTGAGTCACTGAAGGTCCAGGTTTGAAAATATGGAAAGTCTGGAGCAAGGGAAGAGACTGCCAAACATCTCTGCATGTGAGAGAAATGGGGGAAAAACTCTAGAACATGTGGCAACATATAGAACCCTCTACCTTTTGCATTTTTGAAATATTTCTAAAAATGTGAAATAACTGACTTTTTTTCTTAAATGTGACATTCTAAGGCTGAACCACTAGGCATCTCAACTTTATTTGGATTATAATCTTAATTCTACCAGAGAATTCAGAGTCATGACTAGTTTTAAGATGGTTTTTAACCAGTACCCACTATCTCAGAGAAAGTAACCTATTATCAGATACTGACGTGTACGTTAGACTGACATGTACGTTAGACTGACGTGTACATTAGACTGACATGTACATCAATATCAATTCTAAAATGAGAGCTAAGATTTTTTTACCACTATTTCTGAAGTGACAATACAATGAATGGGTTCTTGTGGACCTAATTCTTTAAACAAGGTTAGTATTTTTGAGTGTTAATATTTCAACATGATTATTAAAATACAGACTACCTACCCTATGCTCAGTGTGATTTGTGATGTCCTTAGCCAAAAGCAATATAATTGGCTAGAGCTGACTTAGCAAAAACATTTGCTTAATCCTGTTAACATTCACACTAATGAACTGTCCAGTGATCTAACAAGAGGGCCAAGATATCCAGGTGCCTCCCATCACAGGGCTGATTGTTAATATTTTTCAGTTACTTCGGTCCCATATAGCAACATAAGAACTGAATGTATCTTATTGGTCAATGACTTCTCTGACAAGCAATTTAAAATGGAAAAAAAAAAGTTTTAAAGTCCAATTAGCCAAGGAGTTTTTCTTCATTATGGATTTAGAAGTTTTGAAAAATCTTTTGAAAGATTTCCTGTTAGCTAGCATTTCTACCAAAAAATAAGCAAGTAAGTTTGACAAAACAGACATTTCAGTAATTATAGTCTGTTGACTGGACTTTGGAATTAAGCATTTGCAGAGTCTGGGATAGTGCATGGCACAGAAAGATAATTAGAGGTGGGAATAGCAACATTCTAAAGCTAGTTTGGAGGAGCATAAGTGTGGGAGAGTAAGAATAAAGAACTTGGCACAGGGCATTCCCTCCACCACTGCCCAGAAGCCAGAACTCCTACCTCTTTACCCTCTGGCAGGTCACTCATCTTCCTCCCACTTGCTTTGCCTACTTGCTTCCCATGTCCTTAAGATCTCTGCTTAGTTGTCACTTCCTCTGGAACCTTCCACCATCTCGGATCAAATATGTCTATGGTAGTTTTTTATGGTACTGATCCTAGCCCTTGTCTTACACTTGTTTATCATGTATGACTCATCTGCCAGTCTCTAAGCTCCATGAAGGCAAGAGTTCTTCTCCCACTATGTCACAGTGCCACAAGCAGTAAGGGCTCAGCTTGCTGAATGAAATTTCTTCTCTTGGCCTACACTTCCCTAATTTTTAAAAGGAAGATTTTTAAGAAACTACTCAGCACTAATGTGATGACTACTTAGTTTTTAAGAAAGACATTCATCTGCTCTAGAGCGTACCAGTTTTCTACGTTTAAAAGATGCTCTGTGCCATTCAGAATTTACAGAGCAACACTAAGACAGGCCTGATGCCCTGATTCCTCATTAGAGGGCTTCAAACACCGATATTGCTGGGGATCAGAGGCTTGCTGCTAAAACCCATTTGGGGTTGTTTTGGAAATGTGGGCTCACTGAAGCCAAATTGGCTTTAAAATATCACTCTGTGTAGGATGTTGCATGGATGCTGATAGAAATAGATCTAATATTTTTTTAAACCCCAAACATGCTCAAATGAACCTTAGATTAGAATCTCAAATAGCTGTTTTCTTAGTTTTTTTCAACCATTTTTTTCCTCTTGGCATGTCAGTGACTAATAAATTGCAGCAAAGCTTGAGTTTATACTAGCTCATAGGTGATTACACTGAACAAGTAGTTTTGCTAAACCCTAGGGCCCCTTGGAAAATGAAATAACCCACATATGGAAGGAATCAGCCAACAGAGGGGCCTCTCTACCTACCTGCATTCTCTAGCTGCTGAAACTGTTTTGATAAGATAAGAGGAAACAGGTCAAGAAGGAACTTAGAGTCCTAGAAACTGAACTATAGCTCTTGTTGCTGTAAAGCCTGCACCGAATAGGTGAGCTAGGCCTGAGTGACTGTGTTGCAGTATTGCTGAGTTTCATCCGAACTTAAATGTTTAGTCTCTCTATCCCATCCCTACCTACCTTTATTGCCCTTAACCCGCTACCGTGACACTATTCCAGCAACCATATATTTCAAAGTCCCATGAGAATCCCAGTTTCAGTGGTTTGGTCCTTCTATTTTCATGACTGTATGAATTTTCACTGGACCAGATATTTTGATATCTGCCTTCCATAACAAGATCCTTGGAACTGCACACATGGTAGCAGCACAGCCCTAAAAGCTGATGGGGTGTCAACAGAAAGGAGTAAAGCCATGCAGACAGCTAGTAGTACAGGCCTGGCCAATTATTGGCAGGGAGAAAAAAAGCTGGCAGGACCAGCTTTTTAGATCTTCTGACCTTTCAAAATGCTGAATGCCCAAACTTCTGTGGGAAGTATTCTAATTTTTTAAATGTCTGTAACTAAAGTGTGAGTATGCCAAGAAACAAACACAAAACTCCATTTGTCTATGGGCCTCATTGGCCCACAGCTTGCCAGATTGTTTCAATCTTTTCCTAAAATCTCAAGGTTTTATCCCTGTTCATGAATCTCCCCCTGCCCAGATACCATTTTATCTGGTAAAATGACAACTTTGTGAGATAGCTTCTCATGTCCCCATTTTTAATTTGAGGACACCGAGGCTCAGCTGTTGCCAATGCATGCCTGGTTATAAATTTCAGACTAGATTTAGGGTTTGAAAAGAATTATTTCAGATCTCCATGTCCCTGCCATTTGTCCTGTTATGCCATTATCGGAAACAAATCATGCCCCCTCTACATTTAAGACACTACAATGATGACCCCTCAAATCTATAAAAAGTGAAGTAAGTTAATATGGGGTTATTTACCTACAAGAATTGGGAGTCTAGGGTGTACAACAGTGAGAAGTAGACTCAAAAAGAGAAAGTAAGAAACAGTCAAACTCCTAGTGGCCAAATGGACACAAGACAGAAGAATAAGAATATTTAAATACTTGAGCTGATGGTGTGATTGCTACTGTTAAAAACTTTAGCTAAATTAAGAGTTTAATTGAACAAAGAACAACTTGTGAATTGGGCAGCCTCCTGAGCCAGAGTAGGCTCAGAGACCCCAGTACAGCCTTATGGTAGAAGATTTATGGTCAGAAAAAGGAGAGCGACTTACAGAAATGGCTGGATTGGTTATAGCTCAGCGTTTGCCTTATTTGAACAAGGTTTGAACGGTTGGCCACCTTTTTAGATTGGCCAAAACTTGGTGACTGTCACAAGAGTAGGATACAGTCTATGTACAACTATTTAGGTTACAGTTCATGATGTGCAGACAAACCTTTAGGCTGAAATTAAAATATGTAAGGAGGAAGCTTTAGGCTAAACTTGATTTGACACTACAATTTGAGACCCTTCTCTTTTCCAGTCATTTAGGAAAAGTCTGATGCTGGACAGCTGGTGTCAGTCCTCTTTAGAGGAGTGAAGCATGGGGTGGTTTTCGGTGTAGGAATGATGCAATGTGAAGAAAATATGTGTGAGAGCCAGGCATTGATGAAACAGTCTAATTCATTAGAATCGGGAACCCATAGCCATTGTAACCAGGAAAAATATAAACCTCTTCGGAACCCTCCCATTCAAGAATCTCAAGTTTAGAAGGGCAGTGAGTTTCTCATCTTGTGAGACAGAAGTTTAAGCTAAGAAACTTTGAATCTCAAAGACCAGGATGACTCATTGTGTCTGCATTATACCTGGAAATAAAAGATTTCCATAACCGCTCCCCACTCATGACAAGCAAAACGAATTGCTTTAGTGTGTGTTCCCATTGCAATTTGTTTTATATGCATTATATTGTAACTATATAATCCTGATAGAAGAGAATGAATCATTATCCCCATGTCTCTAGTACCCATCATGATAGGCTACAAATGCTCAGTAATAATTTAAGATGTTTTTAAAATCCTACCAATCTCCAAATTAGTAGCTGTTTATATTGTGTCTGATTCAATCCATTGTGTTTATACTTAATATCCTTGTGTAACTGAGTTTAATTTGCCAGAAGGTACCAATTTTATTGCTTCCAAAGTGGTCACTTTTTCTGTTTATATGACACTTAATGTTTCAATTTTCTTTCAGACCCCTTTGCAGACAACCAGTCAGAATACACACTTGGCAACATAAACTCAAATTAATTTGCACAGTTTTGCTTGACTGGGCTTTTTTCTCAAAGTCACGCTCCATGAAAAATTCTAACCAGGTGAGCCTTGGCAAAGCAGCTGTTTCTCCCACAGTATATAAGGGAGGAATCCTCAAGGAGTGAACTAAGAGGAGGCAGGTGATTGCCTGGCCTATTTGGGGTCTTCGTCTAATATTGACTTTTAATTATGAAGGCCAAATGTTTGTTTTCTTATGGGATCCATTTCTGCCCCATGGTATTGACACAGTTGCAAAATGAAACCTGTTTGTTTTTTAATGGAGTAGATGAGTAAGTTTATATTACAGTAATACATTCTGAGTGTCAGCTCTTGGAAACTCAGATCCTATGTCTTGTATGAGTTTCTAATGAAATGTCTTCCATGTCTTCATCAATATAGTTGTATTTTTATTATACTTTACAAGCTCACTAAAAATATATTAGATATGCCACCTATTCTGGAAAACACTTTAGAAATATATATATGTATAATACTTTATGTGCGTTTATTCATTTAATATATGATCTGGCACAAAGAAGGGGTCCTTAATTTGTCAAGTGCTAAGCATTCAATGAAGAACAAAAAGGCCTGGCTCCTACCTCAAGAGCTTTCATCTTACGGGTCACAGGCAAAAATAGGCCATTATAAGAAAGGGTGTTAAACGCTTACAGTAACAACAGGCATGAGGTATTTGGACCCAGAAATTCTACTTCTAGAAATCTATCCTAAGGAAATACTGTGTAAATCATATCTGCATTTCAGATATGATTTGTTCACTCAGCGAACATTATTGGCAGACCCAATTCATGCCAATATGGTTCACCCAGTGCATTGTTTCACTGTGAAAAAATTGTGGAAAGAGTAGAAAAACCTGTATTGAGCCAATTTGCTATAAAAACAGAAAGCACAATGTAAGTGTTAGCAATTCTGTGCCAGGCAAAGTTAAAAGCACTTAATCTGAATTAACATTCTCTCAAACTCTATGAGGATTATTACTATGATCCATTTTATATACAAGAAAATTGACACCAGCTGGGAGCAGTGGCGCACACCTATAATCCCAGCACTTTGGGAGGCCGAGGCAGGTGGATCTCCTGAGGTCAGGAGTTCACGACCAGCCTGACTAACATGGTGAAACCCCATCTCCACTAAATACAAAAAAATTAGCTGGGAGTGGTGACGCATGCCTGTAATCAGAGCTACTTGGAAGGCTGAGACAGGACAATCACTTGTACCTGGGAGACGGAGTTTGCAGTGAGCCGAGATAGTGCCATTGCACTCCAGCCTGGGCAGCAAGAGGGAAACTCCATCTCAAAAAAAAAAGACTGACATTAAAAAGTTAAAAGATTTGTCCAAGGTTACTTAAGAAGTCATTTGACAGGCAGTGTGGCTTGAGAGTCTGCCTTATGTTACAGCCATTAGAAATGTTTATGTACTTTATACTGATATAGAAAGGCTTATGATATTCAGAATTGGATATATACTACTTATCTCAGCCTGAGTTCTCCTAGAAAGCACAGACTCAGATAAGGGCTTGCTAGCATGCAATTTGCTTGGGAAAGTTACTTCAAGAAAGAGAGGAGTTGTGGAGATAGAAACAGTAAGACAGAAAAAGAGGAAAGCCAGTGCAAGGATGCACCATCCATTTCATCATTGAACAGCCAGGGCTCAATCCCACTGGGACCTCTGAGGACGTGTATAGAATGTGCCTCAGAATGATCCACTCAATAGATGGAACTGGGGGGCAGGAAAGGATAAAACCACGGACTCCATTCCTCACTGGTGAAGACTTACTCATGTGTATCACCCCCCTCTATGTCCAGGTCAGCCTAAGCATGAGCATTGAGTACACATCGACCTAACTCTGAGGTGCCAGGGAAGACCTAGGGCAGAAAGCAGGCAACAGGAGGTGTTGAGAGCTAGTGGGTGAAATGAAAGGAAAGCCAAGAAGACAGGAGGCAGAGCAAGAAACATCGAATACTGTCCGTCCTTTCCACCAGTCATGCCCATCACCATTTCTCCTCCATTTCAGCCTTTGAGGTTACTCACTGCAATCGCCACAAGACTTAGTACAGGTGGATTAATGAATCAAGATCCAATCTCTTCTATTACAGGTAGTCCCCAGGTTGTAACTGATAGTCAACACCTCCCTCCACTCTACCCATCCTTGTTTCCCTCCTGTTCAGCTTGCACCTGGGGAGGCCTAGGGTACTTGCCTAGTAGAGAAATCCAGATTCTCATTATCTAAAGACTCAGGCCCATTTCAGAAGGGAATCTGGGGAGTGTGGGCTTTACCATGGAGGCAGATGACTATATGTTACAGGAAAAGACCTTTCTTCCCACAGTAGACACTAAACTGTAGCTTTATAGACCTCTGGTCTGTGGTTTAAGCAAAAGATATCCTTTTCTCATTCTCTGGGGATACCACAGAAGCACAGCAGATGCCGTGGCCTTCCACATTTCTTGAACCTTGTAATGAACCTCAGCAGACTCCTAGCCGCTGGTTCTGCATCCCTGAGCCCTCATCATGTTATTCTTATCAGGCTTTGGTTGCTGAACTTAGCCTTTTACAGCTATCATAGGCATGGGATTTCCCAGAGGTATGCCGTTGGACTCCCACTTGTGACCCACACAATGGGAATAGGTAATAGTCGAAGGGCTGTTACTGCTGCCAAATTGTGCTCTTCACAGTTAAAATGGAAACTTATACACATTTTGTCACAACAAAAAATACCTTAAAATGAGGAGATGATACACTGTTCATATGCAATTTTAATTCCTTTTTTGCTTAACATTTATATGATGCTTTTATGTGGACATGTACATAATACTGTCAATGGCTATTTCTAGCTATTATACATGTGGTTTTTTTCTTCCTATTACTTTTATATATCTTCCAAACGTTTTCTAGAGTTTCTACAATGAGAATAATTAGCTTCATAGTTTTGAAATTTTCCCAAGGAAAACACTAGATATTAAGAAATGGTACCTGACCTTCAGAACCTAAATGATGTTTATAATGTTCCAATCAACCCATCGTTTCTAGATTGACTTTTTGGTTAAAACATTTTGGGAATCATTCAAGGGTAAGAAGGAAAAACAGATCTGTGTCCCTCAATTGTGGGAGATTTAGATTATGGCCCCTACAGGGTCTACCCTCACCCAGCTTTCTGAATAGCTCAGTCCTAGAGATGGCTGGCATTATTGGCATGGTCTCAGACCCTCATCTCTGCAGCTTCCAGTGTTACTATTAACAGGGGCTTGCAGAGACTACTAGGAGCAGAGTCGATTGCTCCTAATCCCTTGGTTCCCTCAAGGACGTGCCCTGGCAGTGCCTACCTGACAGCCCACACCAGTGCCCCTTACCTTCTGCCCTGGGGTTTTCATACCACAGTTCAGTGAGCTAACTTCCTCAGTTGAACAACCTAGAAGTGTCCAGTGGAGCCATATCTGCCCAGTGCAAGGTGGTGAACAAATTCTTCCAGTGTGGAGACATAGCAGCTTCATAGGGTCCCTGTAAAGATGCCCAGCAAGACTAGGTAATTGGCTTGTTGCCAAGCTTGGTAACCCAAAATGCATGGTTACACTGATCACCCTCTCCCCTTCCTCATTCCTTTTACCTTATCTCTTCCCCATTCCTTTTTCCTTGTCTCTTCCCTTTCCTCCAACTCCTGTTTCCTTAGAATTTTATTCCCCAGCAAAGTGTTAGCACAGAATCTTTAGCCTCAGGCTAGATGTCTAAAGTTTCTAGAAGAACTGGGTAAAAATTCTATCCACACATTTTTTTAGGCCCTGTGTGTGACTTTAAGCAAATCGCTGAAACCTCTGAGTTACATCTTATGTAAAATGAAGCCAACAGAGCTTAAAGATTGAAGTGGTTGTACGTAGAAAGAGTTGAGTGTTTGTTTAATGTAAAAAGTACCCAGCATATTTCCTGACAAAAAATACTCAACAAAAATTTATCTTTCTCATTTTGCCCTTGGCTATTGTATAGTTTTTACTGTGAGCCTGCTTGTGTGACTGGTAACCTGTAACATAAGTGGAAATTTAGGAAGGTGAATCAAAGGGAAAATTGTCAGTAAAGAAGAGAATAGGGTGTTGGTGATTTCATGTGGTTGTTTCATGTGACCTAGGGAAACAACCACATAACCCACTACAAAATGCGCTTGACCACATGAATCCTAAGCCCTGTTAGGCAGAAGTCAGTCTGGGGGGTTTTCTGGGAGGTTAGCTGTGTCAGCATTGTGCTCAATGTTTTCTTTATAGGGCCAAGACAAGAAGAGGATTTCCTTTCTCATCAGCTTGTTTCCCACATGTTGAAGTTACCTCTGTTAACCTTCCCAATTCCAAACAAGCTTGCCCAATAGGGCTGTTTATCTTTTAAAGGGCCAGTTTTGTGTATATTTATATCTTAGTGAGGTTTCATGTTATAATGGAGAGAGCATGGGTTGTGGAGTTGGACAGAATCTGGGTCTGAGTTGGCTTACTGTTTAGCTACATGACCTGGACAAGCCACTGAGTCTCTCAAGTGAGAATGAGAAAAGCTAATACCTATAATATAAAAACTGTTGAGAGAATGGTGACCTTAATAGGAGTTTCCATTTAACATAATGCCCAATGTTTAGGGGATACTAAATCTTTTGAAAATATTCTCTGTTCTTATTTTGGACTGTTAAATGCTTGACACTTCCATTAGCAACCAGAGTTTTACTTGAATTAATTCTAACACACAGTTGCCATTTTCTTCTGCCCCAGCCACAACTGCAAAGCAGCTTCTGTTTGCCCTTTCAGATCCACTCCCCAGCCTTCCTGTTTTGTGCTCTGCCCAAGAGACTGACTTATATGAACCACATCAGTGTGCTCCCCTGCTCTTTGACATCTGGCTGAGTTCAGCCAATGGAGGACCAGACAGGAAAAAAGGAGTGACGTTCAGTGTACTTTAACTCCTTCCCTGTGAAATTGCCTCAGGCTGGCTGTATTCCTCTTCTCTACAATCCCTGCTTCAAGCTTCTAAGAACTACTCCCATTCCCTCATTCTTCACCTGACCCAAGCCCCAAGGTGGACTATGCCTTGCGGTTCCTTTACTGCTACATCTCTAAAATAGCCAGCTGTAAATCAACTGACAAACGCATCCTAATCAACGTGTGTCATCTATTGTGACATTGACCAATAATACATAGAATCTACGCGTCATAGAAATGTTACTTCACCTATTCTTGTGTTGAATACATTTGCCGTTTGTGGGGATTATATTCCTGTTTCACAGAGGTGCTATAAGAGGTTTGGTAACTCCCAAGAGAACACATGGGCAGTCAGTGGTGGTGATGAGACCTGATTAGCTGCTCTAAGTCTGAAAGTCTCTTCTGCAGCCACTCCTTACCAGCAGTGGTAGCAATAGCATAGGTTTATCTGTACATCTGTCACCCTGACATGAAAGCCTCTAGACAGGGCTAGCCAACAGGGATCAGGACTGGGAGCAGTCTTGCAGTCAACCTGAGGGATAAGCCCCTGGATGGTTGCCAAGTGAGGCAGGGAGAAGTGGGCTACAGATCTAAGCAGACAGAGTCCAGTGCCCAGAAGTTCAGGAGTGGGCAAAAGGGGGATATTCTTTGATTCTAGAACAGTGACTATTTTGCTCAGTGGCCTGATCTATTTGCTCAGTGGCCTGATCTATCTTGTTTCTGACCAATATCATTTTATAAACACACATACCCACAACAAATAAGGAGACTGCAGAAATGTTTATCATTCTGGCAATTGTCCCAGGTGCCCCTTATTTTCTCCCTATTGTATTTATGATCCCATTTGATATTTATAATCTTGAACATAATACATGGAATATAGATGCATTTGGGTTGATACCTCTGAAGATTTTGGTCCCCTAACCTATGTAAATCTTTGCTTTTGCATATGGGGCCTTCCCCTGCTTACTAAAAACTAGCACACATCCCCTTGCCAAATAAAGTGCTGTAAGAATTGCAGAGATTTTGTGACCTAACTACACGTCTTCTATCCTCCTGGTGACCAAGTTTAGGTTATGCTATAACTAAGCCTAATCATATCTGGAAACATGGATAGGAAGTCTTCTCCTAGCCAATATGTTACCAGCAAAGGATAGGAGAATGCACGGAGAACTGACTTCTGACATGGTTGATCAAAGAGGGTAAATAAAGAAAAGTTTACTGATATGGGCACAATCTCCTAAGATGCAGGACTTAACAGCCTGCCAAAGATCTCAGGAAATGGTATGAATCTGCTATTGTGATGGCTTCTAGAAGCATGGATGTTGTAGCTCATACTCAGCAAAGCTTAAATGCAAAAATATGCTATGCTTAAATGGCAAAAGAAGGTATAAAAAGCTTAGAAACAGACTTGCTGAAGGGTATCTAATGTATATGACTGGAAACCCCAACAGATGTATCCTATAGGAAGATGCTGAAGGCAAATTTATGAAGGCAGTAGAAAATGTGCCAGTGAGTAGAACACTAGCATCACTAAAGTATGCAATGATGGCTGTCCTGTTAGCCAGATGGAATGAGCAATATACATTCACTGTTATCCCCAGGCCTAAGTTAACTTCTCTGCCTTATCTCATAATAGCTTAAAGTTATCTGGACCATCTGGATACCCCGTAGAACTTTACAAGGATCTATTACATCAATGAACTTCTGTTGATTGATCCACTTGAGCAAGAGTTAGCCAGCATACTGGCAGCCTTGGTAAGACACATATACTCCAGAATATTAAAAGGTTTGCCATATCCATAAAATATTTAGAGGTCCGATGGTCAAAGGTATTCTCGAATTTCCTCTAAAGTAAAAAAACAAATTGCTGCCACTTATATCTCCTGCCACGAAGGAGGAAGCACAATGCCTGATGGGTCTCAGGCTCTGGAGGAAGCTGATCCCACATACAGGGGAGCTGCTCTGGCTTATGTCCCAGGTGATGTGAAAGCCTGACAGCCTTGACCAGACCCAGAGCAGGAGAAAAAAACCAAAAACAAACAACAGATTCTTGTCCAGGCCATGATGCAATCAGCCCTGTTGCTTGGGCCATATGATCTGGCAAACCCTATGATAAAAGTTTCCACTGGGGAAAAAAATGTGTGTGGAATTGATGGCAAGTCCTAGGATGACAATCGCCACACGGGCCCCTGGAATGGACAGTAGACATTCACTGTTATCCCCAGGCCTATGTTAGCTTTTTTGAGCCATGCCATATCATCTCTAATGGATAACTGTACAACTTTTTATTTTACCAATTTAGAACTTTTTAAAAGGAATTCACATAGTAAGGTATTTAACATAGTTCCTCATAGATAGTACTGCTTTATTACTTCTCCACCTGCTTAGTAATCTTTTCTAGAATTTACTAGTTGACATTAAGCTCACTGATCCATAACTTTCAAAACTCTACCTTCTCCTTTTACAAAAGTTTCATATTTTCTACTCTTGCATCCTGTTCTTTCTCTGATTAACAGAAGTATTCTTATGTCAAACCTATAAGTTCTTAACTTACTTTCAGATGTGCTCTTCTGAGAAAAAGTAGAAATAACTTTATAGTTTATAATCTAGTTGATCTTTTCTCCTAACTTCGTTTATGCTCTCATAACTATTTCATATCTTGAAAAAGGTTTTCTCTGATAGAAGTAGAAACAGAAGAGAGAGTGGGTATTTTTGTACTATCACCAGTTAGTCCTTCAAACTGCCCTCAACTACCACCATTTGAATGTTATAGTACCCCCACACTCCCCATCATGAGCTGAATCCTGCCAGACCCACCAAGTCATAAGGTCAGATGGGCCCAGCAACACTCCATCAAAATATTGAAATGGTACATTAAGGATCAAACATGGGTGGAACTGGAAGGCTCAAAACAAGCTAATAAACAGATAGCTCAGACCCATCACTTAAGCAGCAGTATGTTTCCCTCAGTTTATGCCTATGGTTCTGGGTTTGGCCATGTACGAAGTGGTAGACAATAAAGGGGAGATATTGAGTCAGTGGCTGTATGTGTGATTCTGGAGCTTGGGAGAAATTCATTAGATACTCAAGTCTTACTCTTGACACTATTCTAAAGTGCTTCACATTAATATTCTTAAGTTAACTTTTGTCCATAACTTGTTAACTTTTGTTACAACTCTTAGCCACCTTGACATCTGGTGACCCTAATATCAGCCAAGTCCTTACTGCCTTGAGGTTTCATATTTGAACTATGATACAATGCCTCCTGACTTAGGATATGACCTGTAAGCACTGACCCTTGACAACTGGCCTTGGTTTCACGTCCTTGGTCACTCGTTTTGCCTCCTAGGTAGTATTTGCAGTCCATTTACCTCTTTTTTTTTTTTTTTTTGGCTCTTACCTCTGACTTGTCCTCAATATCACGAAATTGATGAACTGTTTAGTTCTCTTAGAGTAACTCTACAATGACTGAGCACAGCCTCTTCCAAAGACTGGAAAAAAAGTTTTTTTTTTTTGTTTTTTCACTACCAACAGTTTCAATAAGTGAAGAGTAATCAAAGAATCTCTTGAAACGTTATAGAATCATACAGACATTTAACTTTTCCTAATGTTTGTGTGCATCAAAAAGCATAGACAGTGCTTCTTTATTTTTTACCACTCACCGACAGTATTTTAGTAAGCATCAGATACGCTCAATATTGAAATAAAACATAGCAGTCAGAGAGCTCACTATAAAGCAAAGGGCAGAATCCAGAAGCAGGTGCCCCTGCCATCAGAAGTAAGGGAGGATAGACAACTGACAGGGATGCCTCAAGAATTTTGTGGGCAGGAGTAGAGGTGTGATGGATAGAAACCAAATGGAAGTCTTTTTTTCTAGTACATAAAGATTATTGGGAGAGATTTGATAGGCATAGGAACCATAGTTGGCTGGTCTGGTCAGGGACCTCAGGCTGGCATGTCAGTCCCAACACTTTAATTCAATTCCTATTCTTACAGTGGGTTTACTCTTTGAAACTAATTCTTGATATTGCTCCTCTGACCAATGCTCATAACTTCCCTTATCTATACTCTACTGATTTCCTTTCTTTTGGGTATATAACCAGCAGTGAGATTGCTAGATCATATGATAGTTAAACTTTTAGTTTTTTGAGGAACCTCCAAACTGCTTTCCATAGTAGTTGTACTAATTTACATTCCCACTAATAGTGTACAAGTATTCCCTTTTCTACACATCCTCACCAGCATTTGTTATTGCCTTTCTTTTGGATATGAGCCATTTTAACTGGGGTGAGATGACATCTCATAGTTTTCATTTACATTTCTCTAATCAATGATGTTGAGCACCTTTTTCTATGCCTGTTTGACATTTGTCTTTTGAGAAATGTCTAATTCAAATCTTTTGCCCATCTTTTGATCAGTTTAGCTTTTTTTCTAGAAGTTGAGTTCCTTATATATTCTGGTTATTAATCTTGTCAGAGGAGAAGTTTGCAAGCATATTCTCATTCTGGGGGTTGTCTCTTTCCTTTGATTGTATCATTTGCTATGCGGAAGCTTTTTAATTTAATGTGATCCTATTTGTCCATGTTTGCTTTGGTTGTCTGTGCTTGTGCGATAGTGCTCAAGAAGTCTTTGCCCTGACTGATGTCCTGGAGATGTCTGTAGTAGTTTCATAATCTGAAGGCTTCAATTTAAGTATGTAACTCATTTTGACTTGATTTTTTTGTATATGTGAGAGATAGGGGTGTAGTTCCATTCTTTTGCATATGGATATCTAGTTTTCCCAGCATCATTTATTGAAGAGACGGTCTTTTCCCTGGCATGTATTCTTGGCACGTTTTTCAAAAATGAGTTTACCATAGGTGTATAGAATTGTTTCTGGGCTCTCTATTCTGATCTATTGGCCTATGTCTGTTTTTATGCCACTACCATACTGTTTTGTTTACTAAAGCTCTGTGGTATAATTTTGAAGTCAAGTAATGTGGTTCCTCCAGTTTTGTCCTTTTTGCTTAGTATAGCTTTGGCTATTCTGGGTCTTTTGTGATTCCATATAAATCTTAGGATTTTTTTTTCTTTTTTCATGAAGAATGTCATTGGTATTTTGATAGGGATTGCACTGAATCTGTAGATTGCTTTGGGAAGTATGGACATTTTAACAATATTGATTCTTGCAATCCATGAACAGAGTTTTTCCACTTTTTTGTGTGTCCTCTTTAAATTTTCTTCATTGGTGTTTTATAGTTTTCATTATGGAGATTTTTCACTTATTTGGTTAAGATAATTTCCAGGTATTTAATCTTATGAGTGGCTATAATAAATGCAAATTGCTTTTCAATTTTTTTTATGTTGTTCACTGTTGGCATATAAAAATGCTACTGATTTTTGTATGTGGGATTCTACATCTTGCAACTTTACCAGATTTCAGTCATAAGTTTTCTTGTGAAGTCTTTAGGTTTTTCATCAGCAAACAACGATAATTTGACTTTTTCCTTTCCAATTTCGATGTCCTTTATGCCTTTCTCTTGTCCGATTGCTCTAGCTAGGACTTCTAGGAATATGTTGAATAACAGTGGTGTTGAATAACAGTGGACATCCTTGTTGTGTTCCAGATTTTAGAGAAAAGGCTTTCAGTTTTTCCCCATTCAGTATACTAGCTGTGGGTCTGTCATATGACTCTTATTATGTTGAGGTATGTTCCTTCTATATCCAGTTTCTTTAGGGTTTTTATTATGAAGCATTGTTAAATCTTGTCAAATGCTTTTTCCACATCAACTGGAAAGATCATATGGTTTTTTATCACTATTTCTGTTGATATATCATATTTTATTTATTTTGCATATTTTAAACCATCTTGCATCCCAGAGATAAATCTCACATGGTCATGATGGTCTTTCTAATGTATTGTTGAATTTGTTTGCTAACATATTTTTTAGGATTTTTGCATCAATATTCATCAGATATTGGCCTGTAGTTTTCTGATGCTGTGTGTTTCTCTGGTTTTGGCACTACTAGCCTCATAGAATGAGTTTGGAAGTATTCCCTTCTCTATTTCTTGGAATAATTTGAGTAGAATTGATATTAGTTATTTAAATGTTTGGTAGAATTCAGTAATAAGCCATCAGGTCCTGGGCTTTTTTTTTTTTTTTACTGGAAGACATTTTATTATGGCTTTGATCTTGTTACTTGTTAGTCCATTCAGGTTTTGAATTTCTTTCTGGTTCAATCTGGGTAGGTCATATGTATCTAGGAATTCATCAATTTCTTTCAGATTTTCTAGTTTATTGGCAGATAGCTGCTCATGGCAGTTACTAATGATCCTTTGAATTTCTGTAGTATCAGTTGTCATGTCTCCTTTTTCATTTCGGATTTTATTTATTTGGATCCTTTTTTCTTAGTCTAGCTAAAGGTTCGTTTTTAACTTCTCAGAAAACCAACTTTCTGTTTTATTGATCTTTCTTTTTTCTGAGGCGGAGTCTCGCTCTGTCGCCTGGGCTGGAGTACTGTGGCCGGATCTCAGATCACTGCAAGCTCCGCCTGCCGGGTTCATGCCATTCTCCTGCCATTCTCCCGCCTCAGCCTCCCGAGTAGCTGGGACTACAGGCGCCTGCCACCTCGCCCGGCTAGTTTTTTGTATTTTTTAGTAAAGACAGGGTTTCACTGTGTTAGCCAGGATGGTCTCGATCCCCTGACCTCGTGATCCGCCCATCTCGGCCTCCCAAAGTGCTGGGATTACAGGCTTGAGCCACCGCGCCCGGCCTTTATTGATCTTTTATATTTTTTTCACTTATTTCTGCTCTAGTTGTTATTTCTTCTAATTTTGGATTTGGTTTGCTCTTTTCTCATTCAGGATGTATCATTTAAAGTTTTTCCTCTTTTAGATGTAGGGACTTATAGCTATAAACTTCCCTCTGATTACTGCTTTTGCTATATCCCACAGGTTTTGGTATGTTGTTTCCATTATCATTTGTTTCAGGAAGGTTTTCAGTTTCTTTAACTTCTTCATTGACCCACTCATCATGAGAAACATTGTTTAATTTCTATGTGTTTGTATAGTTTCCCAAATTCCTCTTGTTTTCAGTTTTATTTTGTTGTGGTCAGATAAGGTGCTTGATATTTCAATTTTCTGAAGGTTTTGTGGCTTGTTTTGTGACCTAACATAGTCTATCACTGAGAATGATCTATGTGCTGAGGAAATGAATGTGTACTTTGCAGCTCTTGGATGAAATGTTTTGTAAATATCAGATCCATTTGCAACATAATGCAGATTAAGTCTGATTTTCTGTCTGGAATATCTGTCTAATGCTGAAAGTAGGGTGTTGAAGTCTCCAACTATTACTGTATTAAGGTCTATCTCTAGTTCTAATATTTCCCTTATATATCTAGGTACTCCCATTATTTTAAGTGTGTATATATTTAAAATTGCTATATCCTCTTGCTGAATTGACCCCTTTATCATTATATAGTGACCTTCTTTGTCTCTTCTTATAGTTTGTCTTCAAATCTATTTTGTTTGATGTAAGTATAGTGACTCCTGGTTTTGTTTCCATTGGCACGAAATAATTTTATTTTCAGCCTATGTGTGTATTTATAGGTGAAGTGTGTTTCTTGTAGGCAACAGATCAATGGGTCTTGTTTTTTCATCCATTTAGCCAGTCTATGTCTCTTGATTGGCGAGTTTAGTTCACTTACATTCAATATTATTGATAAAGACTTACTCCTGTCATTTTGGTATTTTCTGGTTGTTCTATGGTATTTCTTTCTTTCCTGTCTTCCTCTAGTGAAGATGATTTTTCTCTGATATAATTTAGTTTCTTCCTTATTTTTTTGTGTATTTGTTGCATGTTTTTTGGTTTGAGATCACCACAAGGCTTGCATAAACCTGCAAGCAAAGAGAACTAAAAATTAATCTTAAGTTTGTCCCCTCACTTTAACTTTTTGTTTTTATTTGTATCTTATTGTACTGTTAAAGTTGTTGTCATTATTATTTTTGATTAGTGTTTCTACTTAGCATAAGAGTAGTTTATACAGTTAGTGTTTATAATAGTGTTTTTCTGTGTACTTACTATTACCAGTAAGTTTTGTACCTTCAGATGATTATTTACTGTTCATTAATGTCTTTTTCTTTCTGATTGAAGTATTCCCTTTAGCATTTCTTATAGGATGGGTCTGGTATTGATGAAATACCTTAGGTTTTATTAGTCTGGGAAGGTTTTTATTTCTCCATGTTTGAAGAATATTTTTGTTTGATGTACTATTCTAGGGTAAAAGGTTTTTCCTTCAGCACTTTAGCTGGTGATGAATGCTGGCAGGACTGTTATTTCCTTCAAGGTTCTCTTCTGGCCCAGGATGTCCCTCTAGAAATGTTGTCTGGGGGACTAAGACCTAGAAAGGGGGCCTCTTGACTTGGTGCCCTATCCTTCTGTGGCTGAGCTGGTATCCAAGGTACAAGACAAAATCCTCCCCATTCTTCCTTCTCAAGTGGAAGGAAGAGGTCTCTTTTGGAGCTGTGAACTGTACAGCCTGGGATTAGGGGAGGGGTGATGCTAGCACTCCCTTTGCTGCCCCAGCTGGTGTCTCAGTACCAGAGAACACTGTCTCTGGGCCTAGTTCAGCTCTACCACTTGCCTACAGGTTGCAGTCATTATGGCCTAGACTGCCTTTCAAGTTTACTTGGAGACCAAGATGGCTTAGGCCCTTGGTGGTAAGGTTTGTGGGAAGTCAAGTTCAGACTGCTGGGATTGGGGATTCTCCTCTGGCTGGAGGTGGTTTAAATGCTCCCTTCATGGGTGTGGATCAGCTGAGTTAGAGCAGAAAGGAAACCTGAACCAAACAAAACATCACTAAGTTCATTGCCTCACAATTGCTGTGTTCTCCCTCCCTCAGCACTCAGACACTCCACACCACATAGGTGTTTCTGGGGCTAGGGGAGAGGTGGTGATAGTGATTTAGGACAGTTTCTCCAATTCTTGAGTGCCTCTTTCAGCAATATGAAGTTAAAACCAGGTACTCAGAGGGTTCAGCTGACTCTTTTGGTTCTTTATAAAGATGTCTTTTTCTGTGTAGATGGCTGTTAACTTGGTATCCTTGTGGGGTGAGAGATGATTGGTGGAACTTTCTATTTCACCATCTTGCTCTGCTTCCATGAACCTTAATCATATTAGACTTTTCCTCTCCCTTCTGCTACATTCAAGTTTTACTAATTCTACCTCTTCCACCATTGCTCCCCAACTTTCATCCAGGCTATCATAATCTCATGCCTCAGTTACTAAAGATGCTCCATCATGGCTTCCTGCCTATTTCACAGATCTGAAGTTAATTCTGATGAGCAACGTGGAGACTTGGAAGAATGCTTAGAGGACCTCCTGAGTGAGGCAATCAAGGCCCCACACCCCTGCTGCCTTTTCTAAACTCATCTTCCATCAGGTGCCCCTGTGAGAACTTTTCTCCATCCTGTTACAATTATCCACTTTTATGTGTGGTGATCCTTTCCTTTGGGATGCCCTCAACCACCTCTACCCCATTTTTTTCTACCTTGTGTCTCCTTTAAAGTATCATTTCTTCTGGGACTTTTCCTTAATTCCTTAATTGACACCAATGCTTTCCCCCATACCTCCCTATTCCATTATAGCATTTATCACAAAGTATTCTGATAACTGGTTTACATATTTTAAAAGGTAAGGGCTCAGACATATTTACCCCCTGTATTCCTATTGGATTAATTGATGTCCAACTAATATAGAATGTAGGGATGTAGCAGGAACTTAGTGAAAACTGAATCAATGAGTCTAACCTAAGCACTCTTTCCCTGGCTTCTATTCAGGGTAAGACTTAAAGCCTGAAACCATATGAAAAGTATGTATATATTGTTTAAGATGGTGGGACTCTATTTTTATTGAAACACCACTGTGATAGTCTCTTTCATGTCCTTTGTAATCCCACAGTTCAGATAACAGGTACCAAAAGAAATTCAGAGAACCAGATCCAGGACTCTTGGGATCCGGGCAGATCAAGAGCATAAGAAAGGATAAGAATGTAGAGAAAACAAAGGATGTATGAAGATAGCAGTTATTGTCTAGGAGATTTCCACCTTCATCCAGAAGTGTTGGGACGGATGCTAATTTCTTCACTTTCAGCCTAATGTCAAGGGAGCTTCCATAGTACCATTGAAAGATATGGGGAGACATAAGACTAATGCGGGACTCACTCCTGGGAAGGCTGAAGCTACCTGTGGCACAGGGACAGAGACTGCTCTAAGGTCAATCTGCACCCCCCAGACTTTGTTGAGACTAGACATATGGGAGTATTTCCTGGGGCCAGAAGTAGGAGGGAGACTAATGCTCAAAGGTGGTATGAAACCTGCTATATTAGTCTATTCTCATGCTGCTAATAAAGACACACCCAAGGCTGGATAATTCATAAAGGAAAGAGGTTTAATAGATTCACGGTTCCACACAGCTGGGGTAAGCCTCACAATCATGGTGGAAGGCAAAGGAGAAGCAAAGCCTCATCTTACATGATGGCAGGTAAGAGCTTGTGCAGGGCAACTCCCACTTATAAAACCATCAGATCTCAGCCTTATTCACTACCATGAGAACAGTATGGGGGAAACCTCCCCCATGATTCAATTATCTCCACCTGGCCCTGCCCTTGACATGTGTGCATTATTATAATTCAAAGTGAAATTTGGTTGGGGACACAGCCAAACCATATCACCTGCCCAAGAGCTTCTGCCACCGGTCTAGAAAATTTGAGAGCAAGGATCTAAAATCTAAACCTTAAGAAGAGGCGCCAAGAAGCCATGTAAAGAGAATGTGCATGGTCCACATCACAAATACTGTAGGCTCAGGTGGTGCTCAGTAAGAAGCTCCAAAGCCCCAGGGACAAGGAAAGGACTCAACTCTAAACATCTGCCACAATTAGAACATAATATCAGCTCCAGAAGGACTTTCCTATCACCTTACTTCCCTCCTTCCCTTTTTTTTTTTTTTTCTGTCACCCAGACTGCAGTGCAGTGGCACAATCTCAGCTCACTGCAAGCTCTGTCTCCCAGGTTCATGTCATTCTCCTTCCTCAGACTCCTGAGTAGCTGGGACCACAGGTGCCTGCCACCACGCCTGGCTAATTTTTTTTTTTTTTTGTATTTTTAGTAGAGATGGGGTTTCACCGTGTTAGCCAGATGGTCTTGAACTCATGACCTTGTGATCCGCCTGCCTTGGCCTCCCAAAGTGCTGGGATTACAGGCATGAGCCACTGCATCTGTCTCCCTCCTTCCCTTTTTGAACCTTTTACACAAGCAGGTCCAAACTGAGAAAGAACACACTACAAATAAAGTTTGGAGTTCAGGTTAATTTCTTAGATATTCTGACTTCTAAATGAAACCTATGCTTTAACATAAAGTGACTACAGACATAATATTTAGGTGTGAAGGAATCTGTTAGGATTTATGTCTAGGTACAGAGGAAAAATGTCCCCAGTGATTATACTGTAAAGGAATAGTGAGATAAAAACCAAGTTTTAATGTGGCTAAGACATAAGTTGCACTTACTTCCTGAGGATCCATGACTTTCTATAGATTTCCAAAGGGATCTGCGATGAGAGAAAAGGTTAAGAACCAACTTGTGTTCTTTATAGAGCAGGGGAATGAGCTGAAACATCTTTATGTGTAAAGAGGACCTGAATAAATGTCTCCTGCTTCCAGCCTAGGTCTCTGAGACCAAAGCTTTAAAAGTTTTAAACATTAACTGGACATACAATTCTGTATCTAACAAAATCAGATTTTTATATACTTGCACCTTTCTCTCCCTATGAGCAATCTCAGGGCTGCAGACCAATTGGAAACATAGGGGAAAGGGGAGAAAAAAGAAAGGGTCTGGTTTTCTCCTAGCAAAGCAGACAAGGATCATGTGTCTCCATAATGAGACTCCAGTACTTGCTAAGCCATAGCCCCACTCGCTGCCAACCACATATGTCTATACATTTGATAGACTACAGGCTTCATTTGTACAGGAGTCCCTAATTACCCTTGACAGGGCCAGAAACCCCAAGGCTTTTCAGGCTCAAGGAGGCCAGGAGTTCCTGAAGGGCTGGTCAACCCGGGGGAGTTGTGTCCTGTGCTTTAATGGCCTGGCTCAAGGCTGGGGGTGGAAGCAGTGTTTGGATGAATTTCTCCTTGTAAAGATACAGAAGAGAAGTTTGAGGTCTCTGATAACCACCCTGCTCCTGGTGGTAGAAGAAGGAAGGATTATACTGAAGTGGAATGGGGTACAAACCTGGCTCCATAGATGACCTTTCACTCATTAATTGGAAGAGGAAAGATAATTGGTGGCAGAAAGTATCACAATGATTTCTTCAAATAAATGAAGACCTTACAGCATGGTTGTTTGCATCTTCTCACGCTTGTCTGTGGCACATTCTCCCCCAATCCTCATACCAACTTCTAGCCTTTTCTCTTTTTGGTATGGCATTACTTGCTTGTGTCTCCTAGTGAATCTTAAAAGTAGATAATTTCTGGGTGTAAAAACATAAGTAAGACCATCATAGTATCTGGCTTGTGGGTACGTGTGGTGTGATTATTTGCTGAATGTCTTTTCTTTCCTGTGGATAAATAAGCACTAAATAAGACACTGTGTTAGAGATACCAAGACTGAAATATAATCCCTAACTTCTAGAAGCCGCAACCTCTGGGGAGTTCAGACAAGTAAACAGATGAGTATAAGGCATGACATGAATATGTGGTGACATGGAAGCATGGGCAAAGTGCACCCAACCAGACAGGATGATCAGGACAACTTCCATAAGAAGGTGAGGTATGAATTAATGCCTAAAGGAGTGGTGAACGTGAGCTGGGCCAATTGCAGGAAGAAAGGGCCACCAATGAAGAGAGCATAAGCTAGAAAACATCCCAGGAAAGAGCCAGATGTTCAGTGAGACTAGAGCACATAATGAATGAGAGGAGAGGCTTAAGAAGACATTGGGGCCCAATCATCAGGAAGGGGTAGCCAGGTGAGATGGGGCTTTGGTTGTGTTCAAGCACACATTTCTATTTCCTTCTCTGCCTTCCCCTTTATCATAGGGATTGAAAACCTAAGAACTACACTTCCCAAATTCCCTTGCCCCCAGATTGATGTTGTGCATCAATCAGATGCATTCATGTGAGACTTGGAAGGCAGAAACAAGGCGAACGTCATATTCTCTGGCAGTTATAACAGATACAAAGGTTTCAGCAATTACGAGTTTTTGTGACAGACTTTGGGTTCCCATGATAGGAAGTTACAATTCTTTCTAGAGACTGTGAAGGAGTTGTGAAGCTACCCAAGCTAAGCTAGAGACAGGAAGACAGTGAGGAGGCTACTACTACAGTTAAAATGAGGAGAGGAGACCCTGAAATAATACAATGACTATTGTAACGGGACATAAAGGGCAAATGGAAGGGTCAAGGGTTCTATCAGCATGGAAATGTTTAAAAACACTGAAAAATGCAATACTAATTTTATTCTATGAATAGCATTAGCAAAAGCAGCATTTGATTATGCTTAGCCTGGAATTATCTCTTGTATCTAAGTCAAAAGGAGATTCTGGGGAAGTCTTTTGGAGGAAGTGAAATATATTTCCTTGGTTCTTGAGGAATGAGAATGCTGTAGATGATTCCCTTTGTCCTCCTTCCACCTTTAGCATCTATTGTTTTCCTTCTTAACTAGACACTGCTGGATTCTTTCACATATTATGAAAGTTTCCTTATAACCTACATGAGTAGGCATTTTCAGCCACTTACAAGAGACATAATAGCTCTCCCACAGTTACCCAGTTAGAAGACAAATCAAAACGGGATTTCCTAACTCCAAGCCAAACATGTACACTTTCCAGTTTTTCAATCCCATCACAAAAAATATAAGATTTATGTAAGTTTATACCAAGGAGATCTGCTGGGGTGGACTGGAAGAAGGTGGAAGAGGGTGAAGAGGGTGGTGACGGGGGAGAGTCTGTGCCTCTGGAGAAATTTTATTGATCTTGCAGAACAATCTATTCCTCTCCCACAGCACCTTTGCCCTATCATATCTGAAGTTCCACACATAGGAATTTACTTCTTTAGGCTATCTACTTATACAAAGTGCTTAAAAATCAGTATGACAAAGACCAGTAACATAACTTAACATGCAAAAACCATGAACAGAGTTTCCACTGGCCAAGCTTAACCAGGGCCAGAGGATAAAAACTGTACGTCATCCATACTGATCAACCTTTTTGGGACATAGGGCAGACAGAAGCTAGGTGGAGTGGATTTGGAAGAATGAATGGATGATACCTAGCACAGTTCATTTAATCCTGCAGATTTCTTTGAAAAGAGTCCCTTCCTTAAACTCTCCTTAATTACCACCTTATATGTGCTAAAACAAGGCAAATACATACATACACATTTTTCATAAAACTTTCATTTCATAAAATATCCTGAATCTGCTTTTATTTTTAACCTTTTAAAACCTAAATTGTGGTGAAATATATTTAATGCAAAAATGGCTAAGATGGTAAGTTTTTAAAATTTCAACTGTTATTATAGATTAAAGGGTAGACATGACAACTTGTTACATGAGTACATTGTGTGACACTGAGGCTCAGGGTTCTAATGATCCCATCACCCAGACAGTAAGTATAGTACCCAACACGTGGCTCTTCAGCATCCAACCCCCTTTGCCTCCCCCAACTAGTGGTCACCAGTGTCTATTGTTCCCATCTTTGTGTTCATATGTATTCAGAGTTTAGCTCCCACTTGTAAGTGAGAGCATGTAGTATTTCATTTTCTTTTCTTATATTTGCTCACTTAGGATAATGGCCTCCAGCTCCATCCATGTTGCTGCAGAGGACCTGATTTCATTCTTTTTATGACTGCATAGTATTCCAATGTATATATGTACCATGATGGGCAACTAAGGTTGATTCCATCTTTGCTATTGTAAATAGCACTGCAATGAACATACGGGTGTGTGTGTCTTTTCAATAGAATGAATTATTTTCCTTCGGATATATGCCCACTAGTAGGATTGCTGGATCCAGTGGTAGTTCTATTTTAAGTTCTTAAAAGAAATATCCAAATTGTTTTCCACAGTGGCTGAACTAGTTTTCATTGCTACCAACAGTTGATAAGCACTCTTTTTTCTCTGCAGCCTTGCCACTCTTTAAATCATGATTCTGACTAGTGTGACAGTGTCTCATTGTGGTTTTGATTTGCATTTCTGATTAGTTACGTTAAACACTTTTTTTAAACGTTTGTTGGCTTCTATGTCTTCTACACCAATGTACAAAAATCAGCATTTATACACACCAGCAATGTTCTAGCTGAGAATCAAATCAAGAACAATCTCATTTACAATAGCCATAAAGAAAATGAAATACCTAGGCATTCATCTAACCAAGTTGGTAAAAGATCTCTACAAGGAGAACTATAAAACCCTGCTGAAAAAAATCAGATGACATTTAAAAAAATGGAAAAATATTTCATGCTCACAGATTAAAAGAATCAATAGTTAAAATGGCCATGCTGTCCAAAGCAACTTACAGATTCAACACAATCCCTATCAAAATATCAATGATGTTTTCCAGAGAATTAGAAAAATCAATTCTAAAATTCCCCTGGACTCAAAATTAGCCCAAATAGCCAAAGTAATTCTAAGCAGAAAGAACAAAGCCAGAGGCATCACATTGCCTGACTTCAAACTATACTATAAAAACTACAGTAATCAAAACAGCATGGTACTGGTACAAAAGATACAGACCAGTTGACCAGAATAGAGAACCCATAAATAAACCCACACACCTACCTGGTATTTGACAAAATCAACAAAAACAATGCAGGAAAAGACTCCCTATTTGATAAATGGTTCTGGGAAAACTGTCTAGCCATATGCCAAAGAATGAAACTGAACCCCTACCTCTCACTGTATACAAAAATCAACTTAAGGTGGATCAAAGATTTAATGCAAAACCTCAAACTATAAATCCTGGGAGAAAACCTAGGAGATACCCTTTTCAACATAGGCTTTGGCAAAGAATTTATAACTATGTCCCCAAAAGCAATTGCAACAAAAACAAAAATTGACAAGTGGGACCTAATTGAAGACCTTCTGCACAGCAAAAAACAGTTACCGTCTGGGTGCAGTGGCTCACACCTTTAATCCCAACACTTTGGGAAGCCAAGACAGGCAGATTACAATGACAAGAGTTCAAGACCAGCCTGACCAACATGGTGAAACCCAGTTTCTACAAAAAATATAAAAATTAGCTGGGCATGGTGGTACACACCCATAATCCCAGCTACTTGGGAGGCTGAGACAGAATTGTTTGAACCAGGAGGCAGAGGTTGCAGTAAGCTGAAAGCACACTGCTGCACTCCAGCCTGGGTGACAGAGCGAGACTCCATCTCAAGAAAAAGAGAAAAACTACCAACAGAGTAAACAGCCTACAAAATAGGAGAAAATATTGAAACTATGCATTTGACAAAGGTCTAATATCCAGAATCTACAAGGAACTTAAACAAATTTTTAAAACATCCAGTCAAAAATGAGCAAAGGACATGAACAGATGCTTCTCAAAGTTTTAAGCATAGCATTCAGTGACATTAAGTACATTCACACTGTTCTACCATTGCCACCATTCATCCCTAGAAGTTTCTTCATATTGAAAGACTGAAACTCTGTACCTATTAAATAACTGCCAATTCCCTCTCCAGCCCAGAGCATCCGTTCTTTCTGAATTTAACTACTCTACCTCATAAGCAAAATCAAACAACTTATCATTTTATGACTGCCTTATTTCACTTGCTACAATCTGAAGTATTTTGGAGATAAGTATCAATTTCCTACTTTCTTCAGGCTGAATAATATTATACCATATATGTATATTTTTATTTGTTCACCTCTCAATACTTGGGCCACTTCCACCTTTTGGCTATTGTGAATATGTTGCCATGAACATGGGTATATAAATATCTCTTCAAGACCATGCTTTTAATTCTTCTGGGCATATACCCAGGAGTAGAATTGCTAGATCATATTACCTTTCTATTTTTTGAATATCCATATTGTTTCTCATAGTGGCTGTACCATTAACATTTCTACTAGTAGTGCACATGGTTCCAGATTTTCTAAACCCTTACCACTTATTAACACTTAACACTTACTTTGTCATTTTCTCATAGTAGTAATTCTAGAAGATATGAAACGGCATCTCATTGTGACTGATTTGTATTTCCCAGATTATAAGTGATGCTGAGCATCTTTTCATGTGCTTATTGGCTATTCATGAATCTTTAAGGAGATGTTTATTCAAGTCTTTGACCAATTTTGAATAGGGTACTGAGATGTATGAGCTCTTTATATATTCTACATATTAACCCTTTATCAGATATTATTTTCAAATGTCTTCCCATGCTATGAGTTACCTTTTTATTCTGATTAAATCCTTTGGTGCTCACAAGTTTTTAATTCTGATCCAGTCCAATCTATATTTGTTGCCTGCATTTTTGGCATTATATCCAATAAAATGTTACCTAATCCAATGTTATGAAGATTTTACCCTATGTTTTATAATTTTAATTTCTGTGTTTAGGTATTTGAGCCATTTTGGGTTAATTATTGTGTATACTGTAAGTGTCCAAACTCACTTTTGTTGCATGCTGATATTCGATGTTCTGTCCTTTTCTAGTTTCATTCCTTTGTGATTGGAAAAGATATCTTATATGTAAGAGATTTGTCTCAAACTTATTGAAGACTGTTTGTGGCCTAACTTACTGTCTATTCCAGAGAATTAAAGTTCTATGTATACATGAAAAAAATGTACAACTTGCCTTCATATTGAAAGGTGGTTAGGTCCAATTGGCCTATATGTTATCCAAGTTTTCTATTATCCTACTTGTCTTCAGTATGGTTGTTCTATCCATTACCAAAAGTGAGATACTGACATCTCCTACTATAATTGTAAAGCTATCTATTACTCCCTTCAATTCTGTCAGTGTTTGCTTCATATATTTGAGAACTCTGATGTTTACTACATTTGTATAGAATTATTCTATCTCAATGAATTGCCCCTTTTATCATTGTTTAATGTTTTTCTGTCTTTTAGCAGTTTTTAACTACCATATATTTTGTCTGGTATTAACATAGCCAATCTTTCTTTTGGTTACTACTTGCATGTAATATCTTTCTATCTACTAATTTTCAACCTATACTTGTATATCCTAAAGTAAATTTCATTTACACAGCATATACTTGGGTCCTGTTTGTCTCTTTAAAATTAATTCTGCCAATCTTTGTCTTTTGGAGAATTTCATCTATTTACATTTAAAGTAATTACTTATAGAGAAGGACTTTTACCATTTTGGCATTTTTCTGTATGTCTTACAGCTTTTTTTAAACCCTAATTTCTTCCTTTACTACCTGCCTTTGTGTTTAGCTGACTTTTTTTTGTAATGTCTTGATTCCTTTTTTTTTTTTTTTTTGTTGAGATAGGTTCTCCCTCTGTCACCCAGACTGAAGTACAGTGGCATGATCACAGCTCACTGTAGCCTCAACCCTCCTGGGCCCAAGCAACTCTCCCTTCCTTAGACTCCTGAGCAGCTTGGACTACAAGTGTGACACCACACACAGCTAATATTTTCTTACATTTTGTAGAGATGGTCTTACTATGTTGCCCAGGCTGGTCTTGGACTCCTAGACTCAAGCAATCCTCTTCCCTCAACTTCCCAAAATGCTGGGAGTCCAGGCATGAGACACCGCACCTGGCATTGATTTCTTTCTCACTTTCTTCTATATTCTATATATATCTAACATCCTAAAGTTATAACAATGTATTTTAAACTGAAACCAACAACTTTAATCACATACAAAAACTCCTTTACAACTCCTCATGCCTGTAGTTTGTTATTGATATCACAAATTACATCTTTATATATTATATACCCATTAACATAAGATTAATAATCATTTATATTAGTATCTATTAAATTTGATAAAAGAATTGAAAATTGAGCTACAAACCCAAATTTTAATAAGACAGGTTTTTGTTTCTCCATGTATTTACCTTTACTGAAAAATTTTGTATTTTCACATGGCCTTAAGGGTACTGACTATAGTAGTATCTTTTCATTTCAACTTAAAAGAACCCTTTATCATTTCTTACAGGGCAGATCTAATGGTAAATGAATTCTTTTAGGTGCTTGGTGATATCTCATAGTGCTCTTAGAGTTGGTTCACTTTTCCTTTTTCTTTTTGCTCTTCAGACTTGATAATCTCAAATGACCTGTCTTCAAATTCACTAATTCTCCTGCCTCTCTACTATGAAACAACTCCATGAATTTTTCAATTCAGTTACTGTATTTTTAAGCTCCAGGTTTTTTGGCTATTTTTGTAACTTTAACTTTTTTATTGCCATTCTGTTTTATACGTAGTTTTCTTGTTTCCTTTAGTTGTCTGTCTCCTGTTAGCTCTTCGAGCGTATTTAAGACAGTTATCTTTAAGTCTTTGTAAAGTAAGTTTAAACATTATTTCTTTAGAGTCAGTTTCTAAAGAGTTTTTTCTTGAAAGGTCTGTTTTCCTGTTTCTTTATATCCATTGTAGTCTTTTGTTGAAAATCAGGTACTTAGAACAAAAATAGCTATCTTTTCAACCCTTTTCAGAATGGCTGGCTGTCTGACCTTCACTGGTCAGCCAGTCTAGGGTGATGACTAAGATTCTTCTCAGGTCTTTCCAAGGAATTTAACTTTCTTGGATCTGTGCATGTGCTTTTCCTCCCTAATTCCCCATATCAATGGCTACCTTTAAATATCTTCATTTCCGTAAGAGTCTCCTCTCTGCTTCTTCTCAAGGCCTTGAATGTTCTACTGTATTTCTCTGCCCATAAACTCTGTCCCCCAAGAACCTACAGGTCTGCAGCCTCAGCAGCAATCAGGTGCCATGGCACTGACTGCTGCTTTTGTAGCAGGATAAGCCACAGACAAAACTCCTCCGACACAGAGTTAAAGGAGGAAGAGGTTTATTTGGCTGGGAGCATCAGGCAAGACTCCTGTCTCAAGAGCTCAGCTCTCCGAGTGAGCAATTCCTGTTCCTTTTAAGAGCTCACAACTCTAAGGGAGTCCGCGTGAGAGGATCATGATTGATTTGAGCAAGCAGGGGATACGTGACTGGGGGCTGCATGCACCAGTAATCACAATGAAACAGAACAGGACGGGGATTTTTACAATGCCTTTCCATACAATGCCTTTCCATACAATGCCTTTCCATACAATGCCTTTCCATACAATGCCTTTCCATACAATGCCTGGAATCTATAGATAACATAACCAGTTAGGTCAGGGGTCAATCTTTAACTACCAGGCTTAGCTCAGGCAGGCCCAGGCCTGGTTTCGAGTCTGGTTCCTAAGCACCAGGCTACCTGCCTTTAGTTTCACTTCTCTTTTTCTGAGTATAAAACAATGAGAGGATCTGTCTCTCTTCTCTCAATTTCATCCTCCAACCTCATATTCATACTGTGCAAACTATTCCCATTAGAGTTCCAAGTCAAGTAAGACAAATCATTTCTTGGATGGTTGCCCCCCCCCCCCCACTGCCACCCCACCTGACAAGCCAGAATGTTGAAAATAGTTTCTCTTCTGTCCCAAGAGAGAAACTGGGAATTGGATGGCTTCTTCCTTCTGACTGCTCTACCAGACCATGGAGGAACTGGGGCAAAAGTGAGCAAAATTTAACATTTTCTACCATTTCAGTAAGACTTCCTCTTGGTTTGGGCATTCACTTTGTTTCTATAGATTCTCATCTGGTTTCTAGAGCTCACATAAAGCTATTTCAGCCAGCCTATTGTGCATTTGATGTTTTCAGGGAGAATGAGAGACTAGAGCTTCATAGTCCACCATTATGCTGGTGTCACTCGCATAAGTAACATTTTATCATAAACTTTTCAGCTATATGCAATTACACTAATTTTTATGAATACATTTTCTTATGATCATATATTGTTATGGGATCTCCGGGGTGTCAGTGTTCTGGCTGGAATCCTGACTTCTGTGGCCATGGCACCTTTGCCTGTGTTCTTGTCCTGCATCCAGAAAGAATGAGGTACACAGACAAGTGAAGGGTGAACAAGATGAAGATGAGCTTTCTTGAGTGTTAACAGCTCAGAGGAGACCTGGAGTGGGTAGCTCCTCTCTGTAGGAAGGTCATCCATTGAGTGTTCAGTTCTAAGCAGAGAAGAGGCCCTGGAGAAGGGTAGATCTTCTCAGCAACTGATCCTCCTGATGTCTGCAGCTCTCAGTGGAGAGGGTAGCTCCTCTCTGCAACTGGTTGTTCCCTCATCTCCAGCTATCAGCAGAGAGGGTAGGTCCTCTCTAGCTGATTGGCAGGTAATGTCTCTGCCCTCTTCATTCTCTGGCCATCCTCTGCCCTGCTTAGGCTGAGCACAGGGCTTTTATGGACCTCAAAGCGGGGGAGGGAGTGTGTGCCAATTGGTCCATAGGCAACTATGGGCAGTTTGGAAAAAGTACAAGTTCTGAGGTCAGAGTTCCCACTCTGGTTCATGGGACTGGCAGCCAGGCCCCCAGCCTTCAGGCCCTCCCTGTCCTGAAGGTGGGGCCTTACTGGGGACCTACCCCCTTTCCCCAGGAATCAATCTGCCTCCCACTGCCATTCATGACCCCAGGCCCCAACCCTATTCCAAGACTGGAGCAGGTGTGGGAGAAGGAGAGAAGCCAGGCAGCAGCAGACATCCCTCAGCCAGAAGGGATGTGGGGAGGGAGGTTGCATGGGCCTTCACAGGCCCTAGAGGATGCATGCTGCAAAGATGCCCGGATCTTTGCTGGACCTGAGGAGGGCTGCACCCGGGGAGCTCCCACCCCACAACTCAGAAGGAACGGGGTTCCTGCTTCTCTCTGGCTCCTGCCAGCTCAGTGGAGTGGGAGGCCCAGGTCTGCAGCCTCAGGCCTGCCAACTGCAGCTGCACCCAGGAGGAGACATCCTGCCTGCTCCTGGCACCCTCCAGGAGCACAGGGAGGCTCACACCCACAGCTGCAGTTTGGGTGGCTGTAGCTCTGCCCGGTAGGGTGGGTCTCCTGCCTATTTCATAGAGCAGGAAACCTGGGTCTGCAACCACGGTTTGAGCAGGCTCCTGCCCCGACTTGGAAGGGGCAGAGCTCCCACCAGCTCCACAGAGTATGCAGCCCCAGCTGCGCCCCCACCCTGCTGCCGCACCGCCACCGCGCCCCCACCCCGCCACCACGCGGCGCCGCACCTTCTAGTTAGCTTGATGGCAGCAGCCACTGCCATCAATATAACATACATCATTTGTATAACCCGTATTATAAACTGATCTGCTATTATGATTTAGTGTGGAAGAGAGTGCACTTTCTTTGAAGCTGAATAGATCTAGACCATACACTGTTTAAGGAAAAAATACTAATAACAGAGCTAATTCTTTATCATACATACTTGTTTTTCAAATGCAAACACTAGTTTTTAGTGGAAAAAGTTACCACTTAAGATAAACCTATTATGATAGAATTTTTAAAACTGTATTATTCACTATTACTGATTTGTGTTCACTATTCACAAATTAGAATTTTACTTGTATTATGTCCTGTCCTGCAGGACAGTCGAACGGACCCTGGAAGGGGGAGTGGGAATGGAGGAGACAAGAAAACACGAGAAATGGAGACAAGACAAATAG
>NW_012111143.1:0-703 GCF_000951035.1 Colobus angolensis palliatus
AAAAAAAAAAAAAAAAAACATCATGTATGCAGCCGGGCGCCGTGGCTCATGCCTGTAATTCCAACACTTTGGGAGGCCGAGGCAGGTGGATCACCTGAGGTTGGGAGTTCAGGACCAGCCTGACCAACATGGAGAAACCCCATCTTTACTAAAAATACAAAAATTAGCCTGGCATGGTGGCACATGCCTGTAACCCCAATTACTTGGAAGGCTGAGTCAGGAGAATTGCTTGAACCCGGAAGGTACAGGTTGCAGTGAACCGAGATCCCGACATTGCACTCCAGCCTAGGCAACAAGAGCAAAGCTCCATCTCAAAAAATAAAAATAAAAATAAAAAGATGCAAGTTAAAACATAGTAACTACCAATTGGTAAAGGTTAAAATCAGAAGGCCAGGCATGATGGCTCACGCCTACAATCCCAGCACTTTGGGAGGCCAAGGCGGTGGATCAAGACATCAGGAGACCGAGACCATCCTGGCCAACATGCTGAAACCCCATCTCTACTAAAAACACAAAAATTAGCCAGGCGTGGTGGCATGCGCCTGCAGTCCCAGCTACTCAGGAGGTTGAGGCAGGAGATTTGCTTGAACCTGGGAGGCAGAGGTTGCAGTAAGCTGAGATCGCACCACTGCACTCCAGCCTGGGTGACAGAGCGAGACTCCGCCTCAAAAAAAAAAATTTTTTTTTCAAAAAAAAATAATAA
>NW_012111143.1:6028-6625 GCF_000951035.1 Colobus angolensis palliatus
TTAGATGGAGTCTCGCTCTGTTGCCCAGGCTGGAGTGTAGTGGTACAATCTCGGCTCACTGCAAGCTCCGCCTCCTGGGTTCACGCCATTCTCCTGACTCAGCCTCTGAGTGGCTGGGACTACAGGTGCCCACCACCATGCCCAGCTAATTTTTTCTATTTTTAGTAGAGACGGGGTTTCACCGTCTTAGCCAGGATAGTCTCGATCTCCTGACCTCGTGATCTGCTTGCCTCGACCTCCCAAAGTGCTAGGATTATAGGCATGAGCCACCGTGTCCAGCCCCCCTCTAAATATCTTGACTCCACTATCCATGCTGATAGCTTTAGTTTAGACCTAAATTTTCTTTTTCTTTTTTTTTTTTGAGATGGAGTCTTGCTCTGTCGCCCAGGCAGGAGTGTAATGTAATAGTGCGATCTCCACTCACTGCAACCTCCACCTCCTGGGTTCAAGTGACTCTCCCAACTCAGCCTCCCTGGTAGCTGGGATTATAGGCACCCACCATCATGCCTGGCTAACTTTTTTTGTATTTTTATAGAGGTGGGCTGTCATTATGTTGGCCAGGCTGGTCCTGAACTCCCAACCCCAGGTGATTCGCCC
>NW_012111143.1:9795-10104 GCF_000951035.1 Colobus angolensis palliatus
AAAAAAAAGAATAAATAAATAAATAAATAAATTTAGGCCAGGTACGGTGGCTCATGCCTGTAATCCCAGCACTTTGGGAGGCCAAGGCGGGCAGATGACCTGAGATTGGGAGTTCAAGACCAGCCTGACCAACATGGAGAAACCCCGTCTCTACTACAGATATAAAATTAACTGGGTATGGTGGTACATGCCTGTAATCCCAGCTACTGCAGAGGCTGAGGCAGGAGAATCACCTGAACCTGGGAGGCAGAGATTGTTGGGGTGAGCTGAGATCGTGCCACTACACTCCAGCCTGGGCAACAACAGCGA
>NW_012111143.1:11450-14495 GCF_000951035.1 Colobus angolensis palliatus
GGAGGCTGAGGCAGGAGAATGGCGTAAACCCAGGAGGCGGAGCTTGCAGTGAGCTGAGATCTGGCCACTGCACTCCAGTCCGGGCGACAGAGCGAGACTCCGCCTCAAAAAAAAAAAAAGAAAAGAAATAAGCCGATAAATTCCCTCCAAGGGAAATACCTTCTCATTTCTGCTTTCAAAACTAAGAGCAGTCTTGCCTTGCGAGTCATTTAACATATGAGGCTTTAAAAATTGATCAAAACACTAAATAATAAGCAGAACATCTATCACCAGGTGAGGGAAAGGAATTTAAAATAAAGAAAACACAAGAAGTAGAAAAACAAACAAACAAACAAAAACCTTTCTTTTCTTTGAATCTCCTGGGTTTACTGTGACCATTCCACTCCAAACTGCCCACAGCATTAACAAAGAAAGCTACTAGGAAACAAGCGGGAAAATAGGCTGGGCGCAGTGGCTCACACCTGTAATCCCAGCACTTTGGGAGGCCAAGGCGGGCAGATCACGAGGTCAGGAGATCGAGACCATCCTGGCTAACACAGTGAAACCCCATGTCTACTAAAAATACAAAAAAAACGTCTGGGCGCGGTGGCTCACGCCTGTAATCCCAGCACTTTGGGAGGCCTAGGCGGGCGGATCACGAGGTCAGGAGATCGAGACCATCCTGGCTAACACAGTGAAACCCCATGTCTACTAAAAATACAAAAAATTAGCTGGGCATGGTGGCAGATGCCTGTAGTCCCAGCTACTGAGGAGGCTGAGGCAGGAAAATGGCATGAACCTGGGAGGCGGAGCCTGCAGTGAGCCGAGACTGGGCCACTGTACTACAGCCTGGGCAACAGAGCGAGACTCCGTCTCAAAACAAAAAACAAACAAACAAACAAAAAACAGGGAAAATAACAGCTGATTCAGAAACAAACATTTTCAACTAATTCCAGTCACCAGAGGTCCTGCCTTTTTGAGGGGGTTTCTATTTTCTTTTCTTTTTTCTTTTTTTTTTTTTTTTTTTTTTTTTTGTTGCCCAAGCTGGAGCGCAGTGGCACGATCTCAGTTCACTGCAACCTCTGCCTCCCAGGTTCAAGCGATTCTCCTGCCTCAGCCTCCCAAATAGCTGGCACTACAGGCGCATGCCACCACACCTGGCTAATTTTTGTATTTTTAGTAGAGACGGGGTTTCACCAAGTTAGCCAGGCTGGTCTCAAACTCCTGACCTCAAGTGATCCTCTCGCCTCGGCCTCCAAAAGTGCTCGGATTACAGGCATCAGCCACTGTGTCCGGCCTGGATTTCTAGTTCTATCAGCCATTGGCCATTGTGATCATTGAAAGGATCCCCTAGAATGACCCAAAAAAGATTCAGACAAGTCCTTTACTCTTTCCATGTCCATAGGTGATGCAATCTACATGCTACAAGGTGAATAATGACCTAAAGGAAACAGCCTTATGCCTGTCAGGGTGCTCTACTTATTTAAGCAAAGCAGGAATTCTCTAGCATGGCAATTTTTTTTTAAGCAATATATTATACAGTTAAAGATGCCTTCCTAAAATACACTCAATTCAAACTCTAACTGAAAAATAGATTCATCAGTGGCGCTTGCCTATAATTCCAGCTATTCAGGGGGCCGAGGAAGGAGGATCACTTCACCCTCTGAGTTTGAGTCCAGCCTGGGCAACATAGGAGGACCCCTTAAAAAAATTAAATACATAAAAAAAGTCAAAGAAACATCATCTTTATCAAGTGACTGACTTCAGTGTTGACTACCAACAGTGGCTCTCAAGCTTTCTTCTGGCTCCACAGGGATTGTAGACATGACACACTCCTTTCAATGCCATTTATTACATAATGATGTATTATTCTTCCCATTTTATGGGTGAGGACACTGAAGTCCCAGGAGTGGGAGTGCCTACATGTACATGAGAAAAACTGACTCATCAAAGGGCAAATGCCCAAGATCACTCAGGAGTAAAGTGCAGAGTTAGGCCTCATATCCAAGTCTCCTGACTTCTTTCTTTTCACTAATCACTATGGAGAAAACAAACAAAAAACTCCCATAGAAATTAGTGTGGTTTAGCAATTTTCTATTTTTCCCCAAATGAAATTTAACTCATTCCAGATTTCTTAGTGACAGAATACAAACAGGCCACGCACAGTGGCTCATGCCTGTAATCCCAGCACTTTGTGAGGCTGAGGCGGGCGGATCACGAGGTCAGGAGACTGAGACCTTCCTATGAAACTCTGTCTCGACTAAAAAATACAAAAAATTAGCCGGATGTGGTGGGCGCCTGTAGTCCCAGCTACTTAGGAAGCTGAGGCAGGAGAATGGCGTGAACCCGGAAGGCGGAGCTTGCAGTGAGCTGAGATCACGCCACTGCACTCCAGCCTGGGTAACAGAGCGAGACCCCCTCTCAAAAAAAAAAAAGAATCTAACAGCGTTTTTTTTTTTTTTTTTGAGTCAGGGTCTCATTCTGTCTCCCAGGCTAAAGAGCACTGGCACCATCATAGCTCACTGTAACCTCAAACTCCTGGGCTCCAGTGATCCTCCTGCCTCAGCCTCCCGAGAAGTTAGGACTACAAGTGAACACCACCACATGCATGCAGCTAAGGATCTAACAGCCTTGGGGTTAAACCTGAGATTAAATATAGAAAAGAACAAGAAGGTTCTCTACAGAATTTTAAGTATTTCCTTTCTGATCTATTAAATTAGAACTACAAACCTCACCATCTGTGTTCTTCAGAGACTTTGATTTTCAGAAACATCTTGAGGCTGCCTCAAGTTCGGCAACACAGTAATTCTCATTCCTTTCTTAAGCCCTTCCATCTTAAAAACCATGATAAAGGTCGGGCGCAGTGGCTCACACCTGTAACAATCCCAGCACTTTGGGAGGCCGAGGCGGGTGGATCACGAGGTCAGGAGATCAAGACCATCCTGGCTAACACGGTGAAACCCCGTCCCTACTGCAAAAAATGGGAAACTGGACTCCCATTTTATTCCCAGAATAAAACTTTATTTAATAAACAACTCAGTCTCGGCTGGGTGCGGTGGCTCACAC
>NW_012111143.1:17493-17973 GCF_000951035.1 Colobus angolensis palliatus
GGAGGCGGAAGTTGCAGTGAGCCGAGATTGCGCCACAGCACTCCAGCCTGGGCAACAGAGAGAGACTCCACCTCAAAAAAAAAAAAAAAAAAAAAAGAATTTTAAAATTTTTATTAAAAAAGTGATGTATCAGCTGTTCACAACTTTTCAGTACAATAACCAACCCCAAGAACATTCACAACGAACAAGAAGTTCAAAATTACCAAGGCCACTTCGTATATTTTTCAACCAGGTTTTAGACAAAAACAGAATTAATAGCAAGAAACCAAAGACAATTGCAACAAATGAAAATAAGTAAAAATTGAATGGGTAGGTTTTGTTAAAATTGGATTTTAAATTCGACAGCAATTTCACCCATTCTGATAAATACTTAACAATTACTAACTCAACCCTATGGTGGCCCATTAATATCAATTTAACTATCCTGAGGCTGGGCGCAGTGGCTCATGCCTGTAATCCCAGCACTTTGGGAGGCCAAGC
>NW_012111143.1:23178-24944 GCF_000951035.1 Colobus angolensis palliatus
AAAAAAAAAAAAAGAATTATCTGGTCTACAATGTCAACAGTGCTGAGTTTGCTAAGCCCTGTACTAGAAGATAAGCAAGACAAACGTCTACTAACTTGGAGCTTACATCTAGTGTAAGAGACAGGGTAGAAATAAAATCTCAGTATCACAGTTACTGAGAAAAGGAGTAAAAAAAATCAGAGAATCATAAAGGTAGAGTATAGGAACAGACTGGAATGTTCTTTTGTTTTATTTATTTATTTTTTAGAGACAGGTTGTCCAGACTATGTTGCCTAAGCTGGTCTTGAACGTCTGGGCTTAAGCAGTCCTCCAGCCTCAGTCTCCCCAGCAGCTGGGACTACAGGTGCCCAGGTTAGAGTCTTCCTTTAGATAGGGTTGCAGGCTTCAGGATCCAGGAGAATTTAACCACAACAACAACAGAATAGTAACAATAATGATAAAATAATAGAGTCACAAGGAAAGGGCCACTGGGGGAGAGTATCTGGCTCTCCCAGGAAGTCTCTCCATGAGCAGAGCATGCCATGTAAACATCTGGGAAAGAGCATTTCAAAAACAAATAACAGCAAGCAAAAAAATCCTGACATGGGAATGTGGTTGGTGTGTTAGAGAACTAGTAAAAAAGGCCAGGATAGCTAGAACAGAGTGAGAAGAGATGAAACTTGAGGCTTTATACATAGGCCATCCTCCAAATCCAAAAGTGGTCTCCTCCTCTGTCCAATATGCCAACACTGTAATACCAAAGAAACCTAAAAGAACCAATAGCTTCACACTCAAACCAGAAGTTCGATCGGTTATCTCATTAATCCCACAGACTACACTTAATCTCCAGGCTTAATCTCATCCAGAGACTCAGTACTAATGGAAGGCCTTCCAGGGTTAAAAGTCACCTGCTGGTAACCTGCCCACCTGTTCACCTGTCCTTCAGCTTTGCTCCTGAAAAGCAATCCAGCCTGGGAGGTAGGAGCTCATTACTACAATGGCAAAATGGCATCCAGTCCCCAGGCCAAAGAACCCCAAAATGAGAAAAGAGCCAGGAGCTGCCTAAGAGTATTCACATGCCACTCCAGGAGCCAACGATGGCAGGAGCCAAACAGGTTCCTATAATTACACAGGGAATAACGTCAAGAGGAATGAAGAACTTGCCTCCATGTGTTCTAGGACAGACTACAGCAGAGGGTTTCCACTAAAGCGTTTCTGGTTTCTCTAAAGTACAAGGAAACAGACTAGAATAACACTCATGTTACACATATTTTACCACTACCACTCCAAAAAAAGGCTTTTTCTATAGCTCACAGCCCTCTCCTCTCAATGGAGAAAGTGCTACCACTTCTTGAAATTCAATTCAGTCAAACCTCTGGTGAAACAGATTTCTATCACATGTAGAGATGGAATTAATTAAAATTCCAAGGTTACTTAAGGGAAAAATTTTTTTTCAACCACAGAAATTTTCATCACAGAAATTCAACTATGCAGCAAATCTGACTGATCCAACAAGTAACAAAAAAATCACATAACCATCATGAATATTAAAACTGAAAAATCAGGCCGGGCACAGTGGCTCATGCCTGTAATCCCAGCACTTTGGGAGGCCGAGGCGGGTGGATCACCTGAGGTCAGGAGTTTGAGACCAGCCTGGCCAACACAGAGAAATGAAAAATCAGGCCGGGCACAGTGGCTCATGCCTGTAATCCCAGCACTTTGGGAGGCCGAGACGGGTGGATCACGAGGTCAGGAGATCGAGACCATCCTGGCTAACACGGTGAAAC
>NW_012111143.1:25729-27148 GCF_000951035.1 Colobus angolensis palliatus
GCCCGGCTAGTTTTTTGTATTTTTTTAGTAGAGACGGGGTTTCACCATGTTAGCCAGGATGGTCTCGATCTCCTGACCTTGTGATCCACACGTCTCGGCTTCCCAAAGTGCTGGGATTACAGGCTTGAGCCACCACGCCCGGCCTAAACATATTTTCTTTAACAAAAACATAATGCATCCCCAAAACGCAACTTTCCCCACTAATGTGACTCTTTCCTCTTCCCCCAGAATTTTTTTAAAGTCAGTCAAATTTAGCAGTGGGCGTTTGTATACCAACTGCAGTGACACTAATGTTAATAAGCTCTGATAACCCACTGCCATCAGACGAGTCCCAGATTATTTTTTTAAAGCCCTAAAAATGTAAATTTGGAAGTCTACCTTCATATATTACCTTATGTGGTAAGTAATAGATACTATGGGTTATTCCCAGATACAGGGCGGCCCAGGAGCTGAATTCTGTCATCTAAAATGATAACAAATCAATGAGAAGTCTACTCCTATGTTCAATTAAATAACCAGAGCTGCAAAGAAAGCTTCATTCAAAAAGATGACTAGCAATAAGTAACGCAAAAGCAATGTAAATTAAATATCTGAAAATCATCCGAAACAGAAATCAGGGAATGACCTCACGCCCAACCCCTCAAGGCAAAGAGAAAATCTCGTTATCCTGAAAGCACTGAAGTACAGCACTGGCTGGGAGATAGGGGGACATATACAGAAAACAGTCAATTGCAGTAAATCAGGAATAGTTCAAAGTCATGCCTTATAATACAGCCAGTGATCAATAACCAATGAGACAATAACACTTACGATGTAGCTTTGTTTTTGTGACTCTGTTCATCAAAACTGTTTCTTGGCCAGGCACAGTGGCTCACGCCTGTAATCCCAGCACTTTGGAAGGCCGAGGCAGGTGGATTACCTAAGGTCAGGAGTTCGAGACCGGCCTGGCCAACATGGTGAAACCCCCGTCTCTACCAAAAATGTAAAAAAATTAGCCAGGCGTGGTGGCGAGTGCCTGTAATCCCAGCTACTCGGGATGCTCAGGCAAGAGAATCACTTGAGCTCAGGAGATGGAGGTTGCAGTGAGCTGAGATGGTGCCACTGCACTCCAGCTTGGGCGACAGAGTGAGACTCTGTCTCAAAAAACAAACAGGCCGGGCGCGGTGGCTCATGCGTGTAATCCCAGTACTTCAGGAGGCCGAGGCAGGATCACGAGGTCAGGAGATCGAGACTATCCTGGCTAACACGGCGAAACCCCGTCTCTACTAAAAAATACAAAAAATGAGCCAGGCATGGTGGCGGGTGCCTGTAGTCCCAGCTACTCGGGAGGCTGAGGCAGGAGAACGGCGTGAACCAGGGAGGTGGAGCTTGCAGTGAGCCAAGATGGCACCACTGCACTCCAGCCTGGGCGACAGAGCG
>NW_012111143.1:30203-32081 GCF_000951035.1 Colobus angolensis palliatus
AAAAAAAAAAAAAAAAGCCCTTGGAACTTAAACAAACTGGTAACAGGAATTTAAAAGATAATAGAGAGTTGGAACAGCAGCTAAGGAAATCTCACAAAAATTGAATGAACGAAAAAAATGGAAAATTAGGGTCGGGCGCGGTAGCTCACACCTGTTATCTGAAGCACTTTGGAAGGGCAAGGCAGGCGGATCATTTGAGGTCAGGAGTTTGAGACCACCCTGGCCAACGTGGTAAGACTGTCTCTACTAAAAATACAAAAATCAGGCGGGAGTTGTGGTGCGCGCCTGTAATCCTAGCTACTTAGGAGGCTGAGGCAGGGGAATCCCTTGAACCCAGGAGGTGGAGACCGCGGTGAGCCAAGATCGCACCACTGCACTCCAGCTGGGATGACGAAGTGAGACTCTGTCTCAAAAAAAAAAAAAAAATTGACTAAGAAAAAAAAATTAAGAATACCAACCTAGGAGTTTCACCATCTGAGTTCCCAGAAAGAGAGAGGAGATAAAAAATTATGCCGGGCGCAGTGGCTCAAGCCTGTAATCCCAGCACTTTGGGAGGCCGAGAGATCAGGAATTGAAGACCAGCCTGGCCAAGATGGTAAAACCCCATCTCTACTAAAAATACAAAAATTAGCCAGGCTTGATGGTAGGCGCCTGTAATCTCAGCTACTCCGGAGGCTGAGGCAGGGAACTGCTTGAACGCGGGGAGGTGGAGGTTGCAGTGAGCTGAGATCACACCACTGCACTTCAGCCTGGGGGACAGAGTGAGACTCTGTCTCAAAAAACAAAAAACACAAAGACAGGCTGAGTGGGGTGGCTCATGCCTGTAATCCTAGCACTTTGGGAGGCTAAGCCAGGAGGAGGATCGGTTGAGGCTAGGAGTTCAAGACCAGCCTGCCTAACATGGCAAAACTAAATCTCTACACGTGCCTGCAGTTCCAGCTACGCAGGAGGCTGAGGCAAAAGAATCGCTTGAACCGGGAGGTGGAGGTTGCAGGGAGCCAAGATTGCACCACTGCATTCCAGCCTGGGCAACAGAGCAATTCTCTGTCTCAAAAGAAAAAAAGGGTTAGAAGACCACAAAGCAAGGGTTTATAATTTCCAAAGAAACATAATCTCCAGTAGAAAATTTTATATCTAGGCCGGGCATAGTTGGCTCATGCCTGTAATCCCAGCACTTTGGGAGGCCAAGGCGGGTGGATCACCTGAGGTTGGGAATTCGAGACCAGCCTGCCAAAATGGAAGAAACCCGGTCTCTACTAAAAATACAAAATTGGCCTGGCATGGTAAGGCATGCCCGTAATCCCAGCTACTTCGGAGGCTGAGGTAGGAGAATCGCTTGAAACCAGGAGGTGGATGTTGTGGTGAGCTGAGATCATGCCATTGCACTCCAGCCTGGGCAACAAGAGCGAAACTCCACCTCAAAAAAAAAAGTCTCACTCTCCAAAGACTCCTTTCATAAAGCCTCTGGAAGAGGTGCTCCACTAATGTGCTTCCATGATAAGAAGAGATTTATACCTGTCAGAGTTTAGGGATGAATTAGTGCTTTCCTTAAAACAAGCAGAAAACAAAAAAAGCAAGGAAGGAAAAGAATGACAATTACTATATCCAGGGAAAAACTACACAAGGAAGCAAAGGTAACAAATGATACAGTCATGATACTGGGCGCTAAATTTTTTTTCCTCTGTAACTTTCACTTCTACTTCCTTCTGGATTTATCTGGGGTTGGGGAGAAGTTGGAGGCCTGGGAACTACATTTATCAGAATACTCCATCGGTGCCATTGTGGTTTAAATTCTACCAACACTTGAGATCTGCACAATGGAAGAAGGGTAGATGCCATTATTGCTTCTCCAGTAGCAATGAGACTGTGTCTGGCCTC
>NW_012111144.1:0-1511 GCF_000951035.1 Colobus angolensis palliatus
CCTGGTTGATGCTTACACATATTTTTTCTTTCTTTTTTGTTCACATGTTTTCATAAATAAATTAGTCTTCCATTTGGATCAATTTATCCTGAGTACATATGTAGGCCAGTAAATTATTTATTTTGAGGCTTTGTAGAATTTGAGTTCTCTGAGATTTTAACAGAATTGAGTCCTGCTCTGAACTCTAGAACTCCTTCTACATCTGATCTGTGACTTCTCAAGATTAATTTCCCTTCTGACTATAGACATCCCTGTCAACAGAAATTATTTTTGAGCAATCATTTTTCTCTCATATTTTACAGGACATTTCTCATATTAGAGAGTACAGGTGAATAAGTGGATCTTTCTTATTCAAGTGAAAATATTTAAAGGAGCAAATTATTCAATTATAACACTTTACATGTCACTTAAACATGTGTTTTTAATTCAATTTCATAACATACTAGACTGATGTAAGGCTAAATGAGATCAGGAACCAAAGACCACATCTCACACTGAGGATAGTAATCTCAGTTGTTGATTATTAATTGTAAAATAGGAAAATTTATGCAACTAATAGTATTGTTTCAGCATGAAATCTCCAAACTGTTTAAAGTTCTCTTTGTACATATATAATTAAATGGAAACTGGGCAAAAAGAAATTGAATAAGGAGGAAGTGTTATACGTCTACATTTTGACGCATAAAATTTCATTTGAAATGTTCATTGCAACGTTATTTTTAATGAGAATTTTCTGATTTGCTGTACTATACATAGTATATGCTATAATATACATGATTCTGAGAGAAATTGCCATGCAGTATTATTGAAAGATAATACTATATGAGCTGAATCACAAAATGTTAGACTCAGAAGAAATTCATCAGGGTTTTTAGACCAATAACTTGTATGCCTTGGATCCTTCTTGAACATCTCCTGTAAGAGACGACTAGTCTAGGTTTCAACACATTTATTGAGGGGATCTTATCTCAATACAAAGTATTTCAAAATACTGTTACCAAGACTAATTTGCAAGCATTCTAAATACTTAAATGAGTCAAAAGAAATAAAATTATGTATATTCTATTATATATTTAAAATATACTACATCATTAAAGTATTTTAAAAAACTGAGAACTTGATGAGAGTAAGGAAATCAAAGGATAACAAATGATCTCACAACTTTAGGGGTAAACTTTAAAAAAAAAAATGTATCTCAAACTAGTACCAGATTATAGTTTTGTTAAATATGCTCTATTTTGTTATGTATTATTTTATACTTATTTTCAGAGGTACTCTTAGTTATTGTTTTCCAACTATTATAAAATGAAGATTATAATGAAATTCATGGGAAACAAATTTGACTCCTTAGAGTAATCTTTAGAGTATGTGACAAATGGAGTTTTAAAAATTGATCCATTGTCATAATGAATATACTTCCTTGTCTCTGTATAAAGCATTTAATGTGATGTTTTAAATGTCATACCCTTTAACTTTATCTCTCATTTATGTATTCATTCAATGATTAGTCA
>NW_012111145.1:0-1216 GCF_000951035.1 Colobus angolensis palliatus
CAGACTTCTCCAGGTCAGGAGATCGAGACCATCCTGGCTAACATGGTGAAACCCTGTCTCTACTAAAAATACAAAAAATTAGCTGGGTGTTGTGGCGGGCCCCTGTAGTCCCAGCTACTCGGGAGGCTGAGGCAGGAGAATGGCTTGAACCCAGGAGGCAGAGGTTGCAGTGAGCCAAGATCGCGCCACTGCACTCCAGCCTGGGCGACAGAGTGAGACTCCGCCTCAAAAAAAAAGAAAAAAAAATCTAATTGATCTCTGCTTTCCATTTTTCCCCCTACCAATTAGTTCTATATATTATGGCTGAATTATTATCTTCCCAAAGCATTGACCCAACCATTAATGGCTCCCATTTCCTCTAGTATAAATTTCAAATTCCTTCACTAGAATTCAGTCTGTCACCACTTAGCTTCTAAGAATCCTCTAATATTTGCCTGTGCCCCTACTACTCCCACTTCATTCTAGCCACGCTAGACTATTCAGGATTCTCTCCACGTTTGAAAGCACTTTCTTTGCCTCTCTGTCTTCCCCATGCATCCAACTCCACTTGCCCTTCAAGAGCCTACTTTTATGCCCCTTTCCTCAAAGCCATTTCTGATCTGAGCACTCATTCCTTTTCATCCTGTTAGCCAGATTATTCTTCTTGTGAATTCCCATACATTCTGTTTTTGCCTCTTATGGATTTCTTATCTCATTGACTACAAACCACCTTATACATCTTTGTATCTCCCATAGGACCTAATATTTGGTGCTCAGTAGGTATTTATTGACTAAAAGAATTGCATGTGCAATATATGTTCATTATAACAAAATAGGTTTAAGCTCAGTAAGGGTAGAAACTATTTCATTCTCATTCTGTATTGCCACCCCCTGGCACAAAGGAGAAGACTCAGTAAACATTTGTTAAGTGAAGTACATTACAGTTATCAGTCATTAGGTTATAAATTTACTGATGCCATAATAGATACCTAGGAACATTTTTGTCTTTTTTTTGGTTTATTTGTTCTTGGGGTTTTTTTGTTGTTGTTGGTGTTGTTGTTGTTGTTTTTGGATGGAGTCTCACTCTGTCGCCCAAGCTGTAGTTCAGTGGGGTGATCTCGGCTCACTGCAACCTCTGCCTCCCAGGTTCAAGCAATTCTCCTGCCTCAACCTCCCAAGTAACGGAAATTACAAGCACGCACCATCATGCCCAATTTGTTTTTGTATTTTCAGTAGA
>NW_012111146.1:0-1386 GCF_000951035.1 Colobus angolensis palliatus
CTCTACTAAAAATACTAAAATTATCCAGGCATGGTAGCAGACACCGGTAGTCCCAGCTACTCGGGAGGCTGAGGCAGGAGAATTGCTTGAACCCACCCGGGAGGCGGAGCTTGCAGTGAGCTGAGATCCAGCCACTGCACTCCAGTCCGGGCGACAGAGCGAGACTCCGCCTCAAAAAAAAAAAAAGCTTTATTGTTTGGTTCCACTAATATGAGATGCATAGAGCTGTCAAACTCAGAAACAGAAAATAGAGTGGTGGTTTCCAGGGGTGGAAGGAGTGGAAAGTGGGAAGTTGTTTAATGGGTATAGAGTTGCAGTTTGGTAAGATGAAGGTTCTGGAGACTGGTTGCACAACAGTGCGAATGTATGTAACACTACTGAATTGTACACTTAAACGTGTTAAAGACTGGCTGGGCTCTGCAGCTCATGCCTGTAATCCCAGCACTTTGGGAGGCTGAGGCGGCAGAATCACTTGAGCCCAGGAATTTGGGACCAGCCTGGGTAACATCACAAGGCCCCATTTCTAAAAAATTTTAAAAAAATTTTTTAAATAGTTAAGATGATACATTTTATATTATGTGTATTTACCACAATTAAAATTTTAAAATTAAAAAAAATTATGAGATGAAATTCATTATCCCTTAAACGCAACGTCTTTTGGCATCTCCATGGCAAGTCACATAACACACAGTGAGCTTGCATGCAAGCATACAACACACAGAATAGGAAGGATAGTTTATTTTCTTTGTTTGTTGGTTTTGAGACAGAGTCTCCCTCTGTCACCCAGGTTGGAGTGCAGTGGTGCAATCTCGGCTCACTACAATCTCTGCCTCCCGGACTCAAGCGATTCTCATGCCTCAGCCTCCTGAGTAGCTGGGACTACAAGCATGCACCACCATGCCCAGCTAATTGTTTCTGTTTTTAGTAGTGATGAGGTTTTGCTATGTTGGCCAGGCTGGTCTCGAACTCCTGGCCTCAAGTGATCTACCCACATCAGCCTCCAAAAGTGCTTGGATTACAGGCCTAAGCCACTGTGCCGGCCTCTTTCTTTTTAACATAAACAGAATTACAACGTGGTAGGATAGTTTTTGTCTAAGAGAATAATTTTTTTTTTTTTTTTGAGACGGAGTCTTGCTCTGTCGCCCAGGCTGGAGTGAAGTGGCCAGATCTCAGCTCACTGCAAGCTCCGCCCCCCGGGTTTATGCCATTCTCCTGTCTCAGCCTCCCAAGTAGCTGGGACTACAGGCGCCCACCACCTCACCCAGCTAGGTTTTTGTACTTTTTAGTAGAAACAGGGTTTCACCGTATTAGCCAGGATGGTCTCGATCTCCTGACCTCGTGATCCGCCCGTCTCGGCCTCCCAAAGTGCTGGGATTACAGGCTTGA
>NW_012111147.1:0-1252 GCF_000951035.1 Colobus angolensis palliatus
CCCAGGCTGGAGTGCAGTGGCCTGATCTCGGCTCACTGCAACCTCCGCCTCCCGGGTTCAAGTGATTCTCCTGCCTCAGCCTCTTGAGTAGCTGGATTACAGGTGCCCGCCACCACGCCCAGCTAATTTTTTTTTCTTTTTTTTTGTACTTTTAGTAGAGACGGGGTTTCACCGTGCTGGCCTGCCTGGTCTTGAACTCCTGACCTGACTGAACTCCGAGGCCCACCTCAGCCTCCCAAAGTGCTGGGATTACAAGCATGAGCCACCGTGCCCGGCTGGACCTCATTTAACCTTAATTAGCTCTTTATTTATTTGTTTATCTATTATTATTATTTGAGACAGAATCTTGCTCTGTCACCCAGGCTGGAGTGCAGTGGCGCATCTGCCTCCCGGGTTCAAGTAATTCTCCTGCCTCAACCTCTCGAGTAACTGGGATTACAGGTGTGCGCCACCATGCCTGGCTAATTTTTGTACTTTTAGTCGAAACGGGATTTCACCGTGTTGGCCAGGCTGATCTCGAACTCCTGACCTCAGCTAATCCGCCTGCCTCAGCCTCCCAAAGTGCTGGGATTACAGATGTGAGCCATCGCACCTGGCCCCTTAATTAGCTCTTTAAAGACTCAGGTTACAGTTACATTCTGAGATACTAGGGGCTAGGATGTCAACATATGAATTTTACAGGAAAGACACAATTCAATCCATAACAGTCACATGCTTTGCTGCTCACTATCAACACCAACCAACCTAACAAGATGTCAGGACCCAGCATTGCCTTGTGTGTCAGCACATTCTTCCCCTTGTGGGGACTCAGCTGGGAGTCTGATTTAACCTTGAGATTCTTCCCTCCCCATAGAGAAGTTAACTTTTCTGGGGAGGCTGGAGCACTCATTGTGGAGTGGGACACTGGACATTTCCCACTCTCTCTCCTCCCTGCTTGACCCTTTGCCTGGAATTATTACATTACCTACCCCAGGAGTCTCTAAGCTGTGATTGGATTCTGTTCAGCACCAATCAGGTAGCCCCAAGGGAATTGGACATGTGACTGATAAGTGTTTGCTGGACGAAGAGATGCCAGTTAGGGGTGGAAAGTTTGGAGTGGGGGCAGCCTGACTGGGGTGCCTGCCAGAGGTGGGGCTCTATGTCCCTGAAACTCATTCAGTTGTTCCATCGGTCAAGCTTCCAGTCAAGCATTTCCCAAGTTGCTTCTGTGCTAAGCCTTGGGATCCAATTTGTGTGTGTGTGTGTGGGGGGG
>NW_012111148.1:0-1090 GCF_000951035.1 Colobus angolensis palliatus
AAAAAAAAAAAAAACCAGTTACACTAGAGCATGCCTTTCATCCCAGCTACTTAGGAAGACAAGGTGGGAGGATCCTTTGAGCCCAGGAGTGAGCTATAATCATGCCACTGTACTCCAGCCTGGACAAGAGTGAGACTCCGTCTAAAAAAAGTCCATCTCCCCCTCCCCAATTAATTCCTAATTTCAAACAAGGACAGTCAAATATCTCTGGGGTTAGAATTTCTTCTTTTATCAAATAAAATAACTTTCTTAATGTAACAGGTCCAGTAGCATCATCTAATAACACGTTTACTTTTACCTCACTTTTTTGCAAGGCCAGACTGAGCTATATGACCACAAAGTGCATGTGAACACAAAAGTCCCTAGTCCTTAGAATGCAGAATATAGTGCAGGGAAGGTATCTTTATTCGGTACTGGTTCTTAAAATTACTAATGTATCACCTTTTGTAAGTAAGCAGCTAATATTATTTGATGATGTCACTGTTTAAAGTAGGAATTACATACAGGAAAGATATTGCCAACACGTCAAATAAATTCCACAAATTCTGCTTGTCGTAATCAACACACCATTCCTTTAGCCAGACAAAGCTTAACTGAGCTAAGTTAAACTAGATTATAGCTCTGTCCAAAAATATAGACCTAGAGTTAAAATATCCATTTTAAAAAAAAATCCAAACCAAAAAAGCCTGTCATTTCTCATCACTCTGCTGTGAAATGTAAAATTCCTTTTTCCCATGATAGATACAAATTATAATATTTAAAACAATGACATAAAAAATGCATCAGAGTTACTTTCAGTTGTAGGAGCAAATCATAAAACAAGATACTCCTTAGGAAAAAATGCCAGTTGTTTTTTGTTTTGTTTTGTTTTTTGTTTTGAGACAGGTCTCACTCTGTCGCTCAGACTGGAGTGCAGTGGCACTATCTCAGCTCATTGCAACCACCTCCATTCAAGTGATTCTCTCCTACCTTAGCCTCCTGAGTAGCTGGGATTACAGGCGCGTGCCCTATGCCTGGCTAATTTTTGTATTTTTAGTAGAGATGGGGTTTTGCCATGTTGGCCAGGCTGGTCTCAAACTCCTGACCTCAG
>NW_012111149.1:0-1235 GCF_000951035.1 Colobus angolensis palliatus
TTCCTTCCTTCCTTCCTTCCTTCCTTCCTTCCTTCCTTCCTTCCCTCCCTCCCTCCCTCCTTCCTTTCTTCTTTCCTTCCTTCTTTTCTTTTCTTTTTCCTTTTCTTTTTCAGGGCCTCACTCTGTCATCCAGGCAGGAGTTCAGTGACGTGATCACCACGGCTCCCTATAGCCTCGACCTCCCAGGCTCAAGTGATCCTCCCACCTCAGCCTCCCAAGGAGCTGGGACCACAGGTGTGTGCCTCACCACGTCTGGCTAATTTTTGTATGTTTTGGTAGAGATGGGGTTTCACCATGTTGCCCAGGCTGGTCTTGAACTCCTGGGCTCAAGTGATCTGCCCACTTCAGCCTCCCAAAGTGCTGGGATTACAGGCGTGAGCCCCCGTGCCTGGCCAGCATTAAGAGGTCTTAATGAGGACAGTGATAGGAATAGGAGGCAGAGCTGGGGGATCAGCACCTGCTTCTTCCCCTGGGTTGGCTGTCTCTCTAGCACCCTCTATTCACAGGGCACACGGGGCAGCGGACATGGAACGTGGACGGGGCTCCCAGTCTACCCTGCTACCCCAGACCACGTGTAATGTCAAAGAAAAAAATGAGGATTGTATAAAACCACTGCATGGGGTGACAAAGTCGTCCCTGGTGACCTCAGGTAGGAGGCTGCCCCCATGACCTACAGATGTGTTATAGATGCTAAGATGATCCTGAGTAAGAAACAGAGGGACAGGAATGTCCTCTGATATATGACGTATAATCTAAAATAAAACGCATGTGAGTAATCTCAGCATTTTGGGAGTACAAGGTAAGAGGATTGCTTGAGGTGAAGAATTCGAGACCAGCCTGGGCACTAATAGCAAGACGTGGTCTCTAATACAAAAAAAAAAAAAGTTAACCAGGTGTGGTGGCACACACCTGTAGTCTCAGCTGCTTGAGAGGTGGGAGGATGGCTTGAACTTGGGAGGTCGAGGCTGCAGTGAGCCCTCATGGCACCACTGCACTCCAGCCTGGGCGACAGAACGAGACTCCGTCTCAACAAGAAAAAAATGAAAACAAAATGAAAGGCACTTTCACAGCAATAAAGCAGATGGAAATGAGAATGGCACAAGTAAATGGGATCCTTCTTTTCCTTCCAAGCAGGTAGAACCATCCTGGCTAACACGGTGAAACCCCGTCTCTACTAAAAATACAAAAAACTGGCCAGGCGAGGTGGCGGGCGTCTGTAGTCCCAGCTACTCGGG
>NW_012111150.1:0-4428 GCF_000951035.1 Colobus angolensis palliatus
CTAAAAAACACAAAAATTAGCCGGGCGTGGTGGCATGTGCCTGTAATCCCAGCTACTAGGGATGCTGAGGTAGAAGGATCACTTGAACCTGGGAGGTGGAGGTTGCAATGAGCCGAGATCGCACCACCGCACTACAGCCTGGGCAACAAGTGAGACTCCATCTCAAAAAGAAAAAAAAAAAAGTAAGCAGAGTGAGTACAAATCAGAGAGCATTCGCAAATGAAGATGACTTTTGCTGGTGCTACTTGATGAATGCATTTGAAGTTAATGTAAGCTCCTTGATAGCTGAAAAACTATGTTTCTTTTTTTCTTTCCTTTTTTTTTTTTTTTTTTTTTTGCTCTTTTTGAGACAGAGCCTTGCTCTATCACCCAGGCTGGAGTGCAGTGGTATGATCTTGGCTCACTGCAACTTCTGCCAGGTTCAAGCGACTCTACTGCCTCAGCCTCCTGAGTAGCTGGGACTACAGGTGCCCGACACCACACCCGGCTAATTTTTTGTGTTTTTAGTAGAGAGGGGGTTTTGCTATGTTGGCCAGGCTGGTCTTCAACTCCTGGCCTCAAGTGATCCGCCAGCCTTGGCCTCCCAAAGTGCTGGGATTACAAGTGTGAGCCACTGCACCTGGTGGAAAAATTATGTTTCTAAAGCCTAAAACTTTATATTGTGGTTAAGGATGCAGTTTTAGAGTCAGGCTGTCTTGTTTGGAATCCTAGCTCCACCATTAACTTACTGTGTGATCTTGAGCCAGTTACTTACTTCTTAGGGCCTCCATTTCTTATCTGTAAGGCATGGGAAAATACAGTGAATACCTCTTAAAGTTGTCAAATACAACTTTATGTCAAATACTTAGCACATTGCCAGGAAGACGGTACTCTCATAGGCAGCTGACCAAAGTTTGTATTCTCCCAGAAGCAGGTCCTGGGACAAGAGTTTGAGTGCAAGCAATTTGTTTAACTGGGAGATGATCTCAGGAAACACTAAAAAAGGAGTGTGGAAGTGAGACAGGGGAGGGAAGGCAGCCAATAAAGGGTGCAATATCAAGTAGGTCATCACTGTGGGCAACTGGTTCTCAGTCCCACTAGGGATCTTTGGGAAACTGTAAAGTATCCATACGAGAGCTACGCCCAGACCCTCTGCCAAGCGCTAAGGAAGCTGGGTGTTCATGGAGCAATTCCTAATGATTATGCCAGGAGTACTGCCTGGGACAAAGGAGACATTGACTCTGCCTTTGTGGACCTTACATTTTGATGGGAGTAGAATAGAACATCTTGGAGTCTGACTGCATTTAACAAAATTATCTGGGTCCTACCAGTGAGGTTGCCGTCAATCGGGGGTAGCTATGCTCTCAGAAGAGCCGAGTCTGGATCCAGATTATCAACAGTGTATGTTAAATCCACTTCATTTAATTCAAAGGTATGTTAAAAACCTTCATTTTATTCAAAGTTCAGCTCAAATATTACCCCCTCTAGAAAGCTATCTTCCCCAAATACCCCTTCTCCTTTGCACGTTGTTATGCCACCCTGTGAATCTCCTTTGTGGCACTTACTTTAATATCTTGATAAAATGGCATGATCAGTTGTGCCATTAGCCATTTGATGGCTACCCTCCTAAGAAATCGATGACCTTCACCACCTTATCCAAGGACTTTGCATACAGCAGGCCAGAGCTGGTGCTCACTAATAATTTGTTGAATAAAAGAGCAAGTATTGCTCTGTGAACTTTATAAATTATTGCATAGGCCAGTGAATAGTGGCCAAAGAAATGCAAAAACAGCCCCTCCTGGATGATTTTTCCACTGATTCTTTCAGCAGTGTTTCTCTGCTACTCTCTCTGTGCTTGGAATAGTCCCAGCCCCCTCTGTTGCCGGGCAGAGCAAAGTGCCTTTCTCAGCAACATCCTGAGTGACCAGCTGCTCAGGAAGTGCCCTTGATTGGTGAATATAATGCTGTGAAGCTTTTGCAATCAACGATTCAAATTTGAGGCAATGGCTGAGGCCTAACTGTTTTCTCAGGGGAGGGGTATTCTGCAGGTCACTGCATCAGATACTTGCCCCAAGTGAGCCCTCCTACTTCCACTACAATTTCTTTTTTCCCCAGACAGGATCTCACTCTGTTGCCCAGGCTGGAGTACAGTGGGAGGATCATGGCTCACTGCAACCTTGACCTCCCTGGGCTCAGTGATCCTCCCATCTCAGCCTCCTGAGTAGCTGGGACTACAAGCGTGCCCCCACCACGCCTGGCTAACTTTTGCATATTTTTGTAGAGATGGGGTTTCACCATGCTGCCCAGGCTCGTCTCGAACTCCTGAGCTTAAGGAATCCACCCACCTCGGCCTCCCAAAGTGCTAGGATTATAGGCATGAGCCACCATGCCTGGTCTACTTCCACCAGTCTTTTCAGGAGCAGGTTTTGAATGTGGCGCTTTTCTCTCCCTTAAGAGTGTTTAGTCCCAGGTATCTAAGGGCCTTGGTCATAACCCCAAACCATCTTCCCTCTCCTGCGGGGTGGAAGGGCACTTGTGTAAGCATTCTAGGCACACCTTGGGTCATCCCATGATCGTTATTTGTACAAACTAAACTCTGACACTAATTCTGGGGAAACACTTGTTTACTCAAAATTGTGAGAGGCAATGGAATCGCATGCTTTTGCTGCAGTTAGTCCTTGCTTTGCACAGTTTAGATGTACAGTAGCCCCCACTTATCTGAGGGTGATACCTTCCAGGACTCCCAGTGGATGCCTGAAACTGCAGGTAATACCGAACTCTCTATCTACTAATATTTTTCCATCTCATAACCAAGACGTTGACTAGTGACTACCAGATGGTAGGTCAAACTCAGCGTGGACCTGCTGAACAAAGGGATGATTCACCTCTGGGTGGGATGGAGTAGGATGGCTCAAGATTTAACTGCTCTACTCAGAAAGATTCACAATTTAAAACTTGTTTATTTCTGTAAGTTTCCATTTAATATTTTCAGACTGCAGTTGATTGCAGTTAATTGAAACCATGGAAAGTGAAACCATGGATAAGGGGAAACTACTGTACTGGAAGTTAAATTTGCATCAAACATAAATGGAGTTATAGAAGAAAAAGCTGACTGTGGGAATGTTGACCCTGCCTCCGTTCTCAAGAAATTCTTATGCAGCCAGAAGAACTTAGTGAAGGAGAACTTATGTAACTCACAAATGAGGAAAATGGTGGTGCTGAAAAGATGTCTACAAGAGAGTGATGCCAGCAAAAACTTTACATTAAAGGAACTCCCAGAGATACTGCAAAGAACAAAATGTTGGAAGCTTGTTCAGACTTAGAAAGGAGTATGACAATTTGCGAAGGGATAGAAAAGCTGCTTGCTCCATGTTGTAAGTTATACTATGAAAAGAAGGAGGCAAGCACTGCTCAAACTACTTTTTTTTTTTTGAGACAGAGTCTCTCTCTGCCACCCAGGCTGGAGTGCAGTGGCGCGATCTCGGCTCACTGCAACCTCTGCCTCCCAGGTTCAAGGGATTCTCCTGCCTCAGCCTCCTGAGTAGTTAGAATTACAGGCGCGTGCCACCATGCCTGGCTGATTTTTGCATTTTTAGTAGAAATGGGGTTTCACCGTTTAGTAGAAATGGGGCTGGTCTAGAACTCCTGGCCTCAAGTGACCTGCCCACCTCAGCCACTCAAAGTGTTGGGATTACAGGCGTGAGCCACCGCCCCTGGCCTACTTTTGGTAACTTTTTACAAAGAAATGAAACACTCTAATTCTCAGTGTGTCTAATGCTTTAAATTGCAATGCACTAAATAAACATGAATTATACTATTTCTGTTTTCCTTTACACTTCTAAGTGACAGGAAGATAAATTTTGATGTTTTTAACAATAATTTGTCAAGGTCACAGAACAATTATAATTATTCTTACTGGTTATTAAGATTGCTGTGCACAGTTTGCAATACAAGAGCTGCCTGTAATTTGTTATGATGAAATACGTACAGATGTTTTGACAAGTCCAGTGGTATTATGACAGTATTAACAAACTAAAAATTGTATGAAGTCAAATATTCATATTCTGATAGCAGGACAGAATATTTAAATTTGAGACTCTCCTGGAAAAATAAAGTTACTCAAATATAATAGCATCATATCTGGTATCTAGAGCAAGAGATTGTAGCACTGTTGCATTGTCTCAATTTTTAATGCTACCAAATCTGGCTATCTCCCCTCTGTTCTATTCAGTGTGTGTGTGTGGTTTTTGTTGTTGTTGTTGTTTGTTTGTTTGTTTGTTTTGAAACAGGGTCTTCCTGGGTCACCCAGACTGGAGTGCTGTGGTGCAAACACAGCTCACTGCAGCCTCAACCTCCTGGGCTCAAGTGATCCTCTTGCCTCAGCCTCCCAAGTAGCTGGGACCACAGGCACGCCACCACACCTGGCTAATTTTTGTATTTTTTTTTTTT
>NW_012111151.1:0-1245 GCF_000951035.1 Colobus angolensis palliatus
AAGAAAGAAAGAAAGAAAGAAAAGAAAGAAAGAGAGAGAGAAAGAAAGAAAGAGAGAGAAAGATGGAAGGAAGGAAGGAAAGGGAAAGAAAGAAAGAAAAAGAAAGAAGAAAGAAAGAAGAAAGAAAGAAAGAAAGAAAGAAAGAAAGAAAGAAAGAAAGAAAGAAAGAAAGTCATGAAATCGGAAACAGCAATGCTGTTGTTTTTCTCAGAATGTCATTTACTGTTGTTTAATTTTCTCTTTCCTGTTTTGGATGTTTTTGGTGAAAGACTGATTGAAACTGGGTAATACTCTATTGTAATTTCCTTTGTAGTCTTTTAAAGTGTAAAAAAATTTCTTGTTACTGAGAAAATATTTTGAAAGGAAGAAAATCCTTTAAGCTAAAACACATCTTGCAAAAATGAAATTTTGAGACTTTGGGAGCTGATATCCAAATCAAGCATAAATTATTCAGTTTAAAATTAATGCAGCCAACTTAATTTTAAAATAATTGCCTAAATCTGGAAATAGAATATTGTAAGTATTCAGACAGGTATTCTGGGTTGTTGCTGCTATTAGAGTCCTTGATCATGGTAGTTTTCTAAAATAAATCTTAGCTGTATATAGCTGAATTTATCTACTGATAAAAAAAAAATCTTGCACTAATAGTGTTCACTCAACATATGTCTATATATTCCTACTATGTGTAAGGCAGTGCTCTAGGTGCTAGTTAGTACCAGTGAAACAGCAGCTCCAAATCTCTGCCCTCACAGAGCTTTCATCCTAGTGGAAGACAATCAAACAAATGATATAAAAATTGTATTCCACGTTGTAAAGTGTTAAGTCCTAGAAAGAAAAATAAAGCCAGATGTGGGTATAGAAACTGCAGATAATGAGGTGAGATTTTAAATAAAGTGATCACATCTAAGTCCTTCTCGAGAAGATGACATCTGAGTAACATCTTGAGGTAAGTGAGGAAGCCCTGTGGGGGGCTTGGTGTGGTGGCTCACGCCTGCAGTTCCAGCACTTTGGGAGGCAGAGGCAGGCAGATAACTTGAAGTCCGCAGTCCAAGATCAACCTGGCCAACATGTCGAAACACTGTCTGTACCAAAAATGCAAAAAATCAGCCAGTCGTGGTGATGGGCGCCTGTAATCCCTACTCGGGAAGCTGAGACGCAGAATTGCTTGAACCCGGGAGGCAGAGGTTCTAGTGAGCCAAAATCGCCAGTGGACTGTATCAGCCTGAGTGACAGAGCAAGACTGTA
>NW_012111152.1:0-2071 GCF_000951035.1 Colobus angolensis palliatus
CCCGTCTCGGCCTCCCAAAGTGCTGGGATTACAGGCTTGAGCCACCGCGCCCGGCCAAAAGCCAGAGTCTTTAAAATGGCCTACAAGGCCCCACAGATTGACAATCCTGTTAACTCTCTAATCTTATCTATTAATTTATCTCTCCTTCTATCCCAATCACACTGGCTTCCTTGCTGTTCTTTAAACATCTGAGCATGTTCCTGTCTTAGGGCTTTTGTACTTGCTCTCCAGTAATGCTCCTCAGCTAGTTAGCTGCATGACTAGCTCCTTCTGTTTTTATTCGGAAGTCATCGCAGTAAAGTCTTTTCTGAACACTATTTAAAACTGCAAAACGGCTGGGCGCGGTGGCTCACGCCTGTAATCCCAGCCCTTTGGGAGGCCGAGGCGGGCAGATCAAGCAGTCAGGAGACGGAGACCATTCTGGCTAACACGGTGAAACCCCGTTTCTACTAAAAAATACAAAAACACAATTAGTCAGGCGTGGTGGCGGGCACCTGTAGTCCCAGCTACTCGGGGAGCTGAGGCGGGAGAAGGGTGCGAACTTGGGAGGCGGAGCTTGCAGTGAGCTGAGATGGCGCCACTGCACTCCAGCCTGGGCGACAGAGCGAGACTCTGTCTCAAAACAAACAAACAAACCAACCAACCAACAAAAAACTGCAAAACCTTCCCCAACACTCCCCATGCCCTTTCTCTGCTTTATTATCTGGGGCCATTAACATACAATATAGTATATTATTTATCCAGTGTATTGTCTTTCTCCCACCCTAGAACTATGAATGTAGAGGTCATTAATAGATACCTACTAAATAAATGAAGAAAAAGGGCACATTGTTTAATCTACATTGTGGGAAAGTATGTAACATGCAGGTCCCAGTATTCTGTTTCTAATAATTGTCAAATATAATATTCATCTGAACCTGAAAATACTTAATTTACTTTTTCATGGTGTTGAGTTATTATTTTTCTTTTTCATGGTGTTGAGTTATTATTTAATTGATGTGTACCACCATAAAAATAATTTTTGTTTAGTGTTTGATTGATACATTTGTTTTAAACATATGTCCCGTGGGAGAGTTGCACTGAATTACTAGATCAGGACAGCCATAAAAAGATTAGAACTTCATTCAAACTCTCTGAAAGTCTCAAAGGCTGAAAAATGAGTCATTACCTACTCATTTATTTATAACTTTTTTCTATAAACATCTTAATTCTATACTATTATTGGAAAAAATGATAAAAACAAACTAACTCTAAGAAGGTGCACGCATTATCCAAGAATTGTAAATGTAGTTTATAACACTGGAGAGTCTGCTAAAATAAGAAAGCTCAATTACCCCTCCTAGAAGTTGCCAATTTATATTCTGTATTTCTTCAAAAAACCTTTGGTATCTACTTATTTTTATGGTTTTTTTTTATCATAGTTCTAGTATCTTCATAGCTAGTAAGCAGAAATGGAAAAATATTTTTACTGAAATGATGTTTACATTCACATGCTGGCATAAAAGTAACATAATGCCTATAGCTACCACATATAAGATATCATGCTATGCCAACCAAGAAGCAATGAGCCTACTGTTTACCTGTGTATGAAGCTATATAACCCAGGCAAATTAACTAATCTTTTTAGGCCTTACGTGCTCCATCTATTAAATGGGTGATATGGTTTGGCTCTGTGTCCCTACTCAAATCTCATTTCTAATTGTAATCCCCACGTGTGGAAGGAGGGAGGTGATTAGATCATGAGGGCGGTTTCCCCCATACTGTTCTTGTGAAGTGAGTGAGTTCTCATGAGATCTGATGGCTTTATAAGTATTTGGAAGTTCCTCCTTCATTATTCTCTCTCCCGCTGCCATGCAAAGAAGGTGCTTGCCTCCCCTTTGCCTTCTGCCATGATTGTAAGTTTCCTGAGGCCTCCCCAGCCATGCAGAACTGTGAGCCAATTAAGCCTTTTTCCTTTATAAATTACCCAGTTTCAGGTATTTCTTTTTTTTTTTTTGAGATGGAGTTTTGCTCTTGTTGCCCAAGCCAGAGTGCAATGGCGCAATCTCAGCTCACTGCAACCTCCGCCTCT
>NW_012111153.1:0-2472 GCF_000951035.1 Colobus angolensis palliatus
CCACACCACTAGAAACAGAAGAGATCACTGGGATTTTTCTAATCTCACGCTTCTCAAATGGGGCCTCCCAGGTAGTAGGCAACCAGTGATACAGGAAAGGGAAGGTGGGGAGGGAAGGGCTGGGTAGAGGAAGGGCGTGGCCCCTGGCTAGGCTCTACTCCCAAGACCTAAGTGAGGACAGGCACTTCTGCCTTCCTGCCCAACGCTGCATTTTCCAGGACCACTCTGATCTGACACGCCCCCATCCTGGGCCTATGAAAACCTATAAAAATCCGAGACCTTAGCAAGGCATAGACGCAAGCAGCTGGGCGTCCTGAGGAACACATCAGCGGAAGACAACACAAGTGGCCATCGACCAGCATGCTGCCCTCCCCACCTCCAGGGGAAAATCAACTCCCTTCTGGCTCCCTGATCTGCTGAGAGGTACTTCTCAATAAAACCCTTTCATTCTCCAAGCCCACGTGTGATCTGATTCTTCTGGTACACCAGCAAGAAACCACAGGTTACAGAAATCCCTCTGTCCTCAAGGAAGGGGGTCTAATTGAGCTAAAACAAGCCGCCTATAGACAGCAAACTAAAGGAACACCCTGTAACACACACCCACTGGGGCTTCAGTTGTAAACATTCACTCTTAGACACTGCCGTGGGGTTGCGGCCCCACAACCCGTCCGTCTGGATGCTCCCCTAGAGGTATGAGCAGCTGGGCACTGAAGAAGTGAGCTACTCCTCTATCGCACGTCCTGAGAGGGAGACAAGAAAACCTTCCCCATTTCACTAGAAGCCATAACATGCAGCAAAGCTTTTCTGTGTTTTCTGCTAGCTTTGGGATTGGTTTGCTCTGTACCCCTGAAGTTAAAAGTTTAAAAAAAACAATTTTTTTAAATTAATCCTCAAGACACTGAAACTCCAATGTGCCAACCAGCTTACAATTATACCGCACCTGGTTACTGACAGAATTTCTAAGAACAAAAGCTAGAACCCAGACCTACCCGTGGAGAAATGACCCCACTTTTGTGCTTCTGACACAAACCAACCTGAACTTGATTTCCCTGGCACTGGCACTGGCACTGGGAGGAAGGTGACATCCAACCACCCTCCAAGCCCTAAAATGGGGCTCTAACAGGAGACAACTTTCTTACATTAAGCTGGGATTTCCAAAGGCTGGGTATCTTTCCTGAGAAGTTGTAAAACTTAGGTGGCCCCCAAGAGGATTTGGAATCCAAAAATCATCTCTCAAGAATTTAGTTTAAATAATGTTGGACTGATGATACCCTAAGGTATGTAGCAAAAACATACATGAACCCTCTGTAAGGAGAGTTTTTTCATCTCAGGCCTCAATGAATTCCCCCTCAAACAACTTTTCACATCCACGGGAAATAAAGCACCATGAGGAAAACCCAGCAGATGTCCAACTGGGAAAATGTCAGTCAGTAATTTGAATCATCAGACTATGTTAAAACAAATAAAAGCCAAGTTTGAAAATATCTGCATAACAGGAAACTAACACTTGAAACAGTGAACACTGAAACTACCACTGAACAAACACTGAAACTAACATTTGAAGGTAACCTAACATCGAAAAGAACCAAACAGAACTTCTAGAAATCAAAAATAAACTAGCCAGAATTAAGGCTTTTACTTGGCGGTAACAAACCATTTTTCTATTGAAGGAAATGCAAACCTACTTACAAAGTAGAAAGTAAAAATTTCATGAATTACATAGACTGCAAAACTTCAAAGTCCTCTTCCAGCAGAGGTTAAGGCCCAAGATACAGAAAGCTGAGAAACACTGTCCTACAGATGAAAATCTTATCTCCTCCTGATAGATGAGGAAACAGCAGATCAAGAAGGGTATTTAGTGACTTGAGTAGGATTAAGCAACTATTAAATACTACTGGAGAATACACAATAACATTCTATCAAAATACTTGAATTAACACTCCATGGAGTTCACATAATGGGATTCTGAGACTCACATTTGGATAAATGAATGGGTTCATTTCCTGTTGTGCCCAGGGGTGTGAAGAGCCTCTGTTGTCATGACAATGAAAAACCAATGCATTCTCTTCCACATTTGACAGTGGTTAAAATAAACAAAGATGACAGCTGACCCTATTTGCCCTTCTAAGAATTTTTTGAAAATCTCTCTCCCCATCAGCTCCTCTAGGGAACTGGCTCCTCGTAATCTATCTATGTGCAATACTCTCTGAAAGATGCCACCACCCTCAACAACCCCACAGGCTAAAAGTACAACAAATTCCATTTTAAAAGATAAGTCACTGATTGAGGAGTATATGGAATTGTCCATCACAGAAACATGAATTTTGTGCATCAAGGGACAGCTACAGTGTTATTTAGTGTCATCTCTCATTCTCTGGTCTACAACAAAACTTCATTAAAAAAAAAAAAAAAAAACCTGTTAGGAACATAGTGAAGGGTGGAGACAGACTTATGGAGTTACATGTGTTTTAC
>NW_012111154.1:0-1167 GCF_000951035.1 Colobus angolensis palliatus
GTCTCGATCTCCTGACCTCGTGATCCGCCCGTCTCGGCCTCCCAAAGTGCTGGGATTACAGGCTTGAGCCACCGCGCCCGGCCTGGGCACTGATTCTTTAGAAGAGAAGGTGGGGGAGGAAGCAGCCTTGGGAGGGCAGCAGCAGCAGGGCTGGCTCTGAGTGATCTGGAGCCTGGCCAGAGGAGGGGGTGTTTCTGGCCAGACTCTCGTGACTAAGGCTCCTCCTGCACCACCCCCTCAACCAGGGCCCCCAAAAGAAGCATCTGGAGAAGGAAAAACCGGAGACTTCTGAAGACTTGTAGGCTGCGTGGGGTGGATGAGCCCTGAAGCGCACGGCACCGTCTGCCCCAATGTTTAATAAAGGCCGGAGGCGACTCTTCCTACGGTGTCTCGGAGCGCTGAGCAACTGCCCAAGCCTGCTGCCTAGACAAAGCCGATTCATTAAGACAGGGGAATTGCAATAGAGAAAGAGTAATTCACGCAGAGCTGGTGTGCGGGAGACCGGAGTTTTATGTTTTATTATTACTCAAATCGATCTCCTCGAGCATTTGGGGAGCAGAGGTTTTTTTTTTTTTTTTTGAGACAGAGTCTTGCTCTTGTCGCCCAGGCTGCTGCAGTGCCGGGGAGCAGAGTTTTTAGGGATAACTTGGTGGGTTGGGGGAAGCCAGTGAGCCAGGAGTACTGATTGGTCAGGGATGAAATCAGAGGGAGTCGAAGCTGTCTTCTTGCGCTCAGTCAGTTCCTGGGTGGGGTCGCAAGATCACAGGAGCCAGTTTATGGATCTGGGTGGTGCCAGCTGATCCCTCAAGTGCAGGGTCGGCAAAATATCTCAAGCACTGATCTTAGGAGCAGTTTAGGGAGGGCCAGAATCTTGTAGCCTCCAGATGCATGACTCCTAAACCATAATTTCTAATATTGTGGCTAATGTTAGTCCTATATCTAGTCCCTAGGCAAAAAGGAGGTCTGCTTTGGGAAAGGGCCATTACTGTCTTTGTTTTAAACTATAAATTATAAACTGGCTGGGCGCGGTGGCTCACGCTTGTAACCCCAGCACTTCAGGAAGCCAGGGCGGGAAGATCACCCGAGGTCAAGAGTTCAAGACCAGCCTGGCCAACATGGAGAAACCCCTTCTCTACTAAAAATACAAAACTACAAAATTAGCTGGGC
>NW_012111154.1:1470-9504 GCF_000951035.1 Colobus angolensis palliatus
GACTGCGGAGGAGCGGGGAGCCTGGGGGCGAGGAGAGTGGGTACCCGAGGAGAGGGGGCCTGGGGGCTCACTGTCCTGGAGGAGGCAGGCCTTGAGTGTGAACGTGCCGTTTCGGGGGACTCTAAGGGGTCGGGATACGTGAGGGTGGTACCCCTTCGCTGCCCCCTTCACTCCAAAGTGATGGCACTGGGGGAATTCGGGTTAGGGTCGGGGCTTCGGAGAGGCCAAGTTCTTGTCCAGGGCCAGCTCCTGTGGCCAGGGCGCCCCTTCGCGGGTTATCCCGCAGGTGTTACCGTGGCCCTTCCCATTCCCCGAGTCCGTGATCTCTGGGAGGAGTCCGGCAAGCATAGAATGTCCCCTTAAGATCCTAATGTGCCGGCCCGGGTGCCTCCCCACCTGCCCAGGGACTCCAGATTGGGGAAACAGGAGTGCCACCAGGACTCTGCCAACAGCCAGTGAAGTTTGAGCACGCAGACAGGATGGGGTGGTTTGGGGCATGACCAGCCCTCCACACTCGCCCTGATGAGTCCCCTTCTGGGCTGGGCTCGCCTGGTAGTGGACTAATTTGGTAAAAAACACACCCACAGGCAAGTCTGAGTGCATTGGTCTTCCTTGGGCGGATTTGCTGCGTGTCACCCCTGTACGGGGCTGGGCTGTGACACAGGACCATCCCGGCAAAGCCTCCCCCAACAAGACTCTCTGGCTGTGGACCCCAGTTGTCCTCAGGATGCTCTGCCAAGCCAGAAACTCCACTTCCACGGCAGCTGCTGGCTTCTCTTTGCTTTCTTCTCCAGTTCCTAGGAAAGGCTGGGTAGTTCACAGTCTTCAGGGAAGGCTGTCCCCAGGTGATGGGTGAGAGGTGACTCAGCACCCTGGGAGGTTCCTGTTTTCAGTCCTTCAAACACTTCTGCAAGTCAGTTTTGCAACTTTCCCGCCCCCTCCACTCTAAAGTGATCCTTTTTGGGTAGGCTGAAATCTGTCATCCCCAGCCCTCTTTCTTCCTGGGCTCCTGTGTGGCCTGGAGGCCTTTTCTCTGGGACTGTTCTCTTTTTGCCTGGAGAGCAGGGCAGTGCCTGGGTGTCCAGCTTAGGGCCTTGTTGGGCAGCAGGGAGGGCCACTTGAGAAGGGAGAGGGACCAGGTGGTGGGGCCACATCAGGGCCCCTGCCGTGTATGACCCTGGGGGAACTAGGGGAGCAAGGGGGAGCTCCGTGTCCTCATGGGACTGCCCAGGCTCCTTCACGCTGCACACGCTGTAGCTGGGTGTCTTTGCATCACCAAGCAAAGATGGAAATGTTAGGAGATGGCCCATCACAGGGCTCTAAGAAGAATCAAGGGGATGATTGTGAAAGGTGAATCCTCTGGTCTCTGGCACATCTATTAAACATGAGCTTAGCACAGCGCCTCCCATGGCAGGTGCATGGGGAAGGAGCACAGCCCACCCTCAGAACGGGGCAGCGCTGTCTGTGCCTGGTCTGTGGATTTGGGAGCTTGACCCCCGAAAGGCTGGAGCTGAGGACTCCACATTTGCCTCTCCTTCCACCACAGGCGTTTATGTGTGTGCCAAGTGTGGCTATGAGCTGTTCTCCAGCCGCTCGAAGTACGCACACTCGTCCCCATGGCCGGCATTCACGGAGACCATTCACGCCGACAGCGTGGCCAAGCGTCCGGAGCACAATCGACCTGAAGCCTTGAAGGTGAGGGCCCACGGGGGTGGGGGAGGGATGGGGGCGGCCAGGGAGAGCAGAGAGCCAGTCCCACCTTCCTCCCTCTGCTTGCCCCGCAGCTCCAGGGGCTTAGAGGCTGTCTGCTCCAGGCCTACGGCCTCCGCCAGGGAGCTGCCACCCCAGGCTATCAGGAGAGACTGGCCTTCTGGTGCAAATGTGGGAAACAGGACAGGTTTCCTGTACGGGCTCCAGGACAAAGGTCAACCTCTTATGTCGGTGGTCAGCTTGGGAAATGGGCATGTGGGAAGGCCCCCAATAAGGGCCTTCACTGTGGCTGTTTCATGGCCAGAAGCTCACGCAGCTGCCTTGTGATCTTTCCAGGTGTCCTGTGGCAAGTGTGGCAACGGGTTGGGCCACGAGTTCCTGAACGATGGCCCCAAGCCGGGGCAGTCCCGGTTCTGAATATTCAGCAGCTCGCTGAAGTTTGTCCCTAAAGGTGAGCTTGCTTTACACAGCTGGGGCCAGGCCTGTTGGCCTTTGAGCCCAGGCTGGGGGGCCCAGTGTTTGTGCCCGTCCACTTACCACGACAAGGTACACGGGGACACCAAGTCACGCTGCCTGGGAACTGTCCAGGATCCCCCCAAAAGGTGGCTGCAGCACAGGGGCAAAGGCTGGTGTTCTGCTTCCTTGCTTGGTTGATCATGACTGTCCCAAAAAGGGGCTTCAGAGTGAGAATGTGGCAAATGGTTTTCTTCAGAGGCCTGGCCTTTCCCTGAGGCTAGAGTCAGGGGCGGGGCAGGCAGAGCCTGAGGCCCCAGTCTGTGCAGCCGTCTCCCACTGGCTGGGACTGGGGCCTTGCTTCTCAGCCATTCAGAACCTGCCTCCTCCTCTGCAGAGTGGCCGTGGCAGCAGGGCCGGTGAGGACAGCTGCGTGTCATGTGCACCTGGGCCTGGCGCACAATAATAGCTTGATGAATCCTCATTCTTTTTTTCTATTTTTGAGATGTAGTTTTGCTCTGTCGTACAGGCTGGCGAGCAGTGGCGCGATCTCAGCTCACTGCAACCTCTGCCTCCTGGTTCAAGCAATTCTCCCAACTCAGCCTCCCGAGTAGCTGGGATTGCAGCCACGCACCACCACGCCCAGCTAATTTTTGTAGTTTTAGTAGAGACGGGGTTTCACCATGTTGGCCAGGCTGGTCTTGAACTGACGTCAGGTGATCTGCCCACTTTGGCCTCCCAAAGTTCTGGGATTAGATTATAGGCATGAGCCACTGTGCCTGGCTCACACCTGGTTAATTTAAAAAAATTTTCTTTTTTTTTTGTGACAGAGTCTCGTTCTCTCGCCCAGGCTGGAGTGCAGTGGCCTATCTCAGCTCACTGTAGCCTCTGCCTCCCAGGTTCAAGCGATTCTCCTGCCTCAGCCTCCCAAGTAGCTGGGATTACAGGCTCCCACCACCACGCCTGGCTAATTTTTGTATTTTTAGTAGAGACGGGGTTTCACCATGTTGGCCAGGCTGGTCTCAATCTCTTGACCTCTTAATCTGCCTGCCTTGGCCTCCCAAGGTGCTGGGATTACAAGCTTGAGCCACCGTGCCTGGCCTGAAATGGGGTTGTTAACAGCACACACTCATGGCCATCACCGTCCTGTGGGCTTGAGCAAGCAGCCTGTCAGGGCCTGGCGCGTGGTAAACCTGCGATATTTTCGTCCTTTTGTTGTAATTTGTCTTCCATGTGAGTGGAGGGAGAAGAGATTATGAGTTCTCCTGTGGATCTCAGAACAAAATGGGGTACACAGACTCCCCTGAGTCGGGCATCTGGTCCTTTCAGCTCCCCTGTGGCCTGCAGGCCAGGGCAGAGTGTGAAAGCGCAGGGAACGGGGTCTGAAGCTCCGCCTTGCAGTGACTTGCTTTCTGTCCCTCCTTGCTTTCCGCCCCCGTTGGCTTTCTGCCCCTTCTGGCTTTCCACCCCCGCTCCTTTCTTTCAGGCAAAGAAACGTCTGCCCCCCAGGGGCACTAGGCGGGCAGCCCACACCCACCCAAGATGGCCACCTCACCGAGGCCACGCGCTGGCCACTCCACCTTGGAGTTGGAACCCTGGGCATCGAGACAGGAAGGCAGGGCGCAGTGGCTGACACATCAGGATGCTCCCAAGGCCCCAGCTCTGAACAAGACCTTCTTGTTTCTTGGAAAAGACCCTCATTTGCTGATGGTTCATCCTTCTGCTGGGACAGGCCTGGGCTGCACAGCCACACTGTCGGCTGACTTAGCCCCCTGCTCACTCTAGGTGCCTCCAGGAGGTGATCCCTGGGTGCAGCTGGTCTCTGAATGACGTCACACCCTCACCTTCTTTTCCTGGCCCTGTCTCTGGAGTCTCCTCCGTGAGGCCAATGCCAAGACAAGACTGTCGTCCTCACTGAAGCTTAGGCCCACATCTCCCAGGCTGCTTAGGAGACAGAATGGAAACGGAGGCCGCCCCTGCCAGCCGCCCTGGCCCTGGTCACTGCATGATCTGCTCTGGTCAAACCCTTCCAGGCCAGCCAGGGTGGGGATGGTCTGTGACCTGCTGGGAAGGCAGGCTGATGGGGCAGACCCCTGGCCTCTCGTCCACGATGGAAGAAACCTAAAGCCTGTTTCACAATCTGCGCGGAAGTAGCTTGCCTCACTCGTGCTGACGAAAGCGGCTGTTGCTCCATGACTCTAACCAGCACAGGGCTGGGGCCTGCAGGGACACCCTTCCCAAGGTGTGGCGACTGTGCCTCACTGTACATGCTCGGAGGCCTGGCCATATAGGCGGGTGGGTGATGCTGAAGTCAGTCCCCATCTTAAGTAATTACTTTCTGTAATAATCAGGTGGAAATCAATAAACACATGAAACATTCAGATGTACTGTCTTTTTTTTTTTTTTTGAGATGGGGTGGGGTCTTGCTCTGACGTCCAGGCTGGAGTGCAGTGGTACCGCAGGGCTCACTGCAGCATTGACCTCGTGGGTTCAAGCGATTCTCCCACCTCAGCCTCCCAAGTAACTGTGACCACAGGTGGGCACCGCCACGCTGGATAATTTTTACATTTTTTGTAGAGATGGGGTCTCACTATGTTGCTGAGGCTGGTCTTGAACTCCTGGACTCAAGTGATCCTCCCACCTTGGCCTCCCAAAATGCTAGGATTACACATGTAAGCCACCTTGCCCTGGCCCAGCTATTAACAACATCAGAGATGCCAGAACATCAGTGTCAGGCCTTTATATAGTTAAAAAAGCCAAGCGCAGTGGCTCATGCCTGTAATCCTAGCACTTTGGGAGGCTGAGGTGGGTGGATCACCTGAGGTCAGGGGTTTATGACCAGCCTGGCCAACACGGGGAAACCCCGTTTCTACTAAAAAAACCCACGAAAATTAGCTGGGTGTGGTGGCGCATGCCTGTAATCCTGGCTACTCCGGAGGCTGAGGTGGGAGAATCGCTTGAACCCAGGAGGCAGAGGTTGCAGTGAGATAAAATCCTGCCACTGCATTCCAGCCTGGGCAACAGAGACTATGCCTCAAAAAAAAAAACAAACAAACCCAAAAAACCTTTTTTTTTTGCAAATATTTACTGAGTATCCTTTCAGTAAATATTTGCAACAACAACAACAACAACAAAAATATATATATGGCTGGGGATGCAGCTGTGAACAAGATAGATGAGGCCCCGCCCTCAAGGTCTCACAGCATAGCTGAGATCACGCCACTGCACTCCAGCCTGGGCGACAGAGCGAGACTCCATCTCAAACAAACAACCAACAACAACAAAACAACCCATCTCCCAAGAAAAACCCAGAACCATGGCCCTCAATGAATTCCCAGACTGCAGCCAGGTTACAGATCCAAAACCTCAGAGGCGGGCGCCTGTAGTCCCGGCTACTCGGGAGGCTGAGGCAGGAGAATGGCGGGAACCCGGGAGGCGGAGCTTGCAGTGAGCTGAGATCCGGCCACTGCACTCCAGCCTGGGCCACAGAGCGAGACTCCGTCTCAAAAAAAAAAAAAAAAAAAAACAAATTTTTGTAGAGACGTGCTCTTGGCTTTGTTGCCCAGGCTGGTCTTGAATTCCTGGGCTCAAGGGATCCCCCACCTCGGCTTCCCAGAACGTTGGGATTGCAGGTGTGAGCTCCTCAGCTTAGTCAATTATGTTGTTTTTATTGCCCACATCACCTGAACCCAAACCCTTTCACCTGCACCTCCAGGCAAACCAGATCCCACTCTAGAAACACAGCCCTTGCATCCCCTGCACACGTGTCAATCCTTCTAGAAGCTTTTCTTGGGGGCTCGGCCCCAGTGGTCCTCTCCTTCCCCACAGCAGGGGCCCTGGGTGGGCCTCCTCTGTGCATGCATAGACTGGGCCCCTGTTATCCTCTTGCGGGCCTCACCCATCCCAGGTCAAGGAGCTCCTCAAAGCCATCCACCATAGTACCTTCATCTCATTCTTTTTTTTTTTTTTTTTTTTTTTTGAGATAGAGTGTTGCTCTGTCACCAGGCTGGGGTACAGTGGTGCGATCTTGGCTCACTGCAGCCTCTGCCTCCTGGCTTCAAGCAATTCTCCTGCCTCAGCCTTCTGAGTAGCTGGGACTATAGGCGCCCGCCACCACGCCAGCTAATTTTTGTATTTTTAGTAGAGACAGGGTTTCACCATGTTGGCCAGGATGGTCTCAATCTCTTGACCTCTTAATCTGCCTGCCTTAGCCTCCCAAAGTGCTGAGATGACAGGTGTGTGCCACCACGCCCAGACTTTTTTTTTGTTTTGGCTTTTTTTGAGACAGAGTCTTGCTCTTTTGCCCATGCTGGAGTGCAGTGGCATAATCTCGGCTCACTGCAACTTCTGCCTCCCAGGTTCAAGTGATTATTCTGCCTCAGCCTCTCAAGTAGCTGAGATTACAAGCATGCACCACTACATGCAGCTAATTTTTTTTTTGTTTGTATTTTTGGTAGAGAAGAGTTTTGCCATGTTGACCAGGCTGGTCTTGAACTTCTTACCTTAATGATCCACCTGCCTCAGCCTCCCAAAGTGCTGCGATTACAGGTATGAGCCACCACACCCAGCCCCAGATACATTTTAAATGTCTCCTTTTCTCTATCACCAATACCATCTCCCCAGCCCGAGGCTCAGTCATTCCTCATTTTCAGTACTGTGATAACCTGGTTTAGAATCTAGTTTATTTGGGCCAGGTGCCGTAGTCGGCCTCCCAAAGTGCTGGGATTACAGGCGTGAGCCACCATGTCTGGCCCTCATTCTCTTTCTTCTTTCTTTTTTCTTTTTTTTTTTTTGAGATGGAGTCTCACTCTGTCCCCCAGGCTGGAGTGCAGTGGCGCGATCTCAGCTTACTGCAAGCTCCGTCTGCCGGGTTCACGCCATTCTCCCGCCTCAGCCTCCTGAGTAGCTGGGACTATAGGCACCCACCACCATGGCTGGTTAATTTTTAGACGGGGTTTCACCATGTTAGGCAGGATGGTCTTGATCTCCTGACCTTGTGATCTGCCCACCTCGGCCTCCCAAAGTGCTAGGATTACAGGCGTGAGCCACCGCGCCCGGATTCATTCTCTTTCTTAAACGCCGAGCCCTTGGGGTGCTGCATACAGTAGCAGCAGATGAACAAATGTTCATCCACTCACACCACCTCCTGCCCACTCCCCTGCAGGGTTGCACAATCTTAGGAGGGGTGCCAGATGTGTACCCCACATCTGCATGGGTGTGTCGGTGGTCTGGGGAATGCAGGGTCCTCAAGCCACCTATCACCCTTTCCAGGCCCTGGACACTAAGGCTGTGGTTAACGGAGCTTGGGGTAAGAAGCCCTGGGAAGAAGGTTGGTGGGGCTTCAGTGACAGACAGGCCAGGAGGCGGCTGGGGACGGGCTCAGGGTTACCTGTGGATAAGCCTTCTCCACTTCCAACCCCTCATGGCCCCCCACTCCCTGTCTCCTTGTAAAACCTTGGAGGTTATTCACGGTTCCGCCCGTGACTTCCTGTCTTATCAAGTTTCATCTCCAACCAGGACATTTACAAGCTACTCTTGGCTTCAAAGAGTCTGATGGCTGCAATGCAGGAGACAGGGAGGAGAGGGTGGCCAGAGCCAGGTGGGCTGGGTGCCAGGGCCCCTGGGGTCTGCTCCCAGCCATGGACTAGGCCTGCTGGCCCTGGGCTTCCCCTTCCACCTCAACTCCAGGGCCTTTTTGGTCTCCAAGTCTCTCTCGGAGTGTGATTCTTTGCTGGGCCCCAGCTCCTGGTGTGTATCCAGGTCTAAGGGGAGGGAGGGCAACTGGATTCACAGAGAAGACAGCAGTGACCAGCCTGGGAGATGAGGGATGGAGTCCTGGCTCTCAGCCAGAGGGGTGGGGGAGGGGGAGGG
>NW_012111154.1:17279-17687 GCF_000951035.1 Colobus angolensis palliatus
GCAACTTCTGTCGCCCAGGTTCAAGCAATTCTCCTGCCTCAGCCTCCCAAAGGGTTGGGATTACAGGCATGAGCCACTGCGCCCAGCTAATTTTTGTATTTTCAGTAGAGACAGGGTTTTGCCATGTTGGCCAGGTTGGTCTTGAACTCCCGACCTCAGATGATCGCCCACCCTGCGGGTCGGTCTAGAGCTGGGTAGGCTCAGACCCCCTCTCCTTGCACCCATCCCTCAGGAGTCTGATGCCCCGAACCCGGGATGGGCAGATCACCATGGAGAAGACCCCCAGCTACTTCGTGACGCGGGAGGCCCCCCACCGCATCCACGCCATGTCCCCGGACATGAAGCTGATTGTGGTGGTGAGGAACCCGGTGACCCGGGCCATCTCCGACTACGCCCAGACGCTCTCCA
>NW_012111154.1:20073-21602 GCF_000951035.1 Colobus angolensis palliatus
GGGCCCTGTGGACACGGCCTGGAGCGCCGTCCGCATCGGCCTGTACGCTCAGCACCTGGACCACTGGCTGCAATACTTCCCCCTGTCGCACTTCCTGTTTGTCAGCGGGGAGCGTCTGGTCAGCGACCCGGCCGGAGAGGTCGGTCGCGTGCAGGACTTCCTGGGCCTGAAACGGGTCGTCACGGGCAAGCACTTCTACTTCAACGCCACCAAGGGCTTCCCCTGCCTCAAGAAGGCCCAGGGCGGCAGCCCTCCCGGCTGCCTGGGCAAGTCCAAGGGCCGGCCACACCCGCGCGTGCCCCCAGCCGTGGTCCGGCGCCTGCAGGAGTTCTACAGGCCCTTCAACCGCAAGTTCTACCAGATGACCGGCCAGGACTTTGGCTGGGGCTGAGCGGTGCCCTGGGGATGCTCAGCACCTTGATTGACATCTGCTCACCCAGCCAGAGCAGGCTGCATGCACGTGCTGGGCAGAGAGGAATATTTAAGAAATAAAGCTCGGACCCAGATTTTTCCACAAAACCTTGAGGTTGGACGGTGGAGGCGCTGCCCCCGGGGATGTGATAACCATACCAGCGAACTCCACGGGGCACTGACTGTGTGCCTCATGCCACCGTTTTTGTTTTTTTTTTTTTTTTGAGACGTAGTCTCGCTCTGTCGCCCAAGCTGGAGTGCAGTGGTGCCATCTCTGCTCATTGCAACCTCTGCTGCCCGGATTCAAGCAATTCTCCTGCTTCAGCCTCCCAAGTCGCTGGGATTACAGGCATGTGCCACCATGCCCGGCTAATTTTTTGTATTTTTTTTTTTAGTGGAGACGGGGTTTCACTGGGTTAGCCAGGATGGTCTCGCTCTCCTGACCTTGTGATCTGCCCGCCTCGGCCTCCCAAAGTGCTGGGATTTCAGGCGTGAACCACCACACCCAGCCCAAAACTCATTCTTTATACACCCTCGGAGGTGGGCGGTGTGCCTGGTCAGGTCTAGCGTGTGAGCTGAGAGAGGCTTGGGGCCTGCCCAACGACATGCAGTTTAGCCCTAGTGATGCTGCGGGCCGTGCTCGGGCTCTCTTCTCAGCTCTGGGAGGCCGGGCAGGGTTGTCCTCGTGTTCAGGATGAGGAAACTGAGGCCGCAGGCTGCTCTGTGGAGTGGTGGGGCAGGATTAAAGTCAGGTCTGCAGCCACCACCTCTGCTCATCCGGAATCCAGGTGTGAAGTGGACGCTTCCTTCTGGAGCCTTGTGGAATTGCCTGAGTGTTGGTGAGGTCAGTGAGTGTTGGGTGTATGCACAGGGCGATGATTAATAGCCTTCCCTGCAGAGGCCCACCCATTCAGGCCCCACCCACTCTCAGGCCCCACCCATTCAGGCCCCACCTACTCCCCCAGGCCCCTGCTGCCCCAGTTCCGCTGTATTTGTTCTGTGCCCGCCCCTGGGGACAGGGCTGGAATCAGTGGCCCTCTGCAGTCCAGCTGCCCGCTCATAACTGAGGCCAGACTCAGGCAGGCTGGGGTGCCCTGTCCACCCCTGTGTCCTGGGAG
>NW_012111154.1:21652-24458 GCF_000951035.1 Colobus angolensis palliatus
GAGTGTTGGTGAGGTCAGTGAGTGTTGGGTGTATGCACAGGGCGATGATTAATAGCCTTCCCTGCAGAGGCCCACCCATTCAGGCCCCACCCACTCTCAGGCCCCACCCATTCAGGCCCCACCTACTCCCCCAGGCCCCTGCTGCCCCAGTTCCGCTGTATTTGTTCTGTGCCCGCCCCTGGGGACAGGGCTGGAATCAGTGGCCCTCTGCAGTCCAGCTGCCCGCTCATAACTGAGGCCAGACTCAGGCAGGCTGGGGTGCCCTGTCCACCCCTGTGTCCTGGGAGCGGGAGGGTCCCCTTGGGAATGACTCTCACCTGCTCCTGGCCACGTGCTGTCTGCCAGGTGCCCACCAGCTGCCCTGACGATGACTTCTGGGGTTGCCTGGGCTTAGCCCCAGGCCTGTCGCGGGGACTGGCTATGGTCTCCACAGCCCCGCTGAGTCCCACGGGCCCCGATATGGCCTTTCTGCCTCTCAGCTACTTGGAGCCACTCCCTGTCTTGGGGCCCAGGGATGCAGACAGTGAGGAAGGATTTGCAGGAGGGGGCTGCGTCTGGACACCCACCCCTCCTCCTGCTAGTTTCTGGGCCGAGTGGATGCTCCACTCTGCAGCTGCCCTGAGGGGCAGGCACTTCCTCCAGGCCCCTCCATCCCAGGCCAGGACAGAGGCAGGGCTGGAGGCTGGTTCCCAGCTCCCCTCCAAGCAAGCACCTTCCCAGCGACCACAGTGGCAACATGGCGGGCAAATGTGGTCCCAGATGTGGACAAGTCACAGGCACAGCCTCCGTCCTATCTCAAAGCTCTGCTGCGGATGGAGGGAAAAGGGCCCCCCCGACTGACAGCAGCCTTGGGAAGAGGGAACAGACCACCTTGGATCCCTGCCAGAAGGGGATCAATGGGCTGGGCTGCTCTGTCTCCACCCCTTGCATGGGTGCCCTCTGTGAAGACTGGGCCGACTGCCTGCCCCAGGCGTGGGGGTGGGAAGGAAGACAAGACAGCTCCTGGCCCCTGGTGACCCAGATCCCAGCCTGGTGCATGTGGATTTCTTCTTCCTGGACGCACCCTTCTCATGCCTGGGCCGTTTCAGGGACTGCTCACCATCGTCCCAGCACCTCTTTTGTTCTACTGTGAGCTCTCTAGATGGCAGCCGGAGGGCCGTCGCAGAATAAACCAGGTACTTTTATTTTAAAATGCTCTGGGCTTATTAAGGTCGGGCGCGGTGGCTCAAGCCTGTAATCCCAGCACTTTGGGAGGCCGAGGCGGGTGGATCACGAGGTCAGCAGATCGAGACCATCCTGGCTAACACGTTGAAACCCCGTCTCTACTAAAAAACACAAAAAAATTAGCCGGGCATGGTGGCGAGCACCTGTGGTCCCAGCTACTCAGGAGGCTGAGGCAGGAGAATGGCGTAAACTCGGGAGGCGGAGCTTGCAGTGAGTCGAGATCACGCTACTGCACTTCAGCCTGGGTGACAGAGCAAGACTCCGTCTCCAAAAAAAAAACCAAAAAAAAGCCATAAAATATTAAGATCTGGAAATGGCCGGGTGTGGTGGCTCACGCCTGTAATTCCAGCACTTTGGGAGGCTGAGGCCGGAGGATTGCTTGAACCCAGGAGCTCAAGACCACCCTGGGCAACATGGCAAGACCCACATATCTACAAAATTTTAAAAGTTAGCAGGCATGGTGGGACACACGCCTGTAGTCCAAGCCACTGGGGAGGCTGAGGTGGGCGGATCATTTAAGGTGAAGAGTTTGAGACCAGCCTGAGCAACATGGCAGAACCCTGTCTCTACCAAAACTACGAAAACTAGCTGGGCACAGTGGCACATGCCTGTAGTCTTAGCTACTCAGGAGGTGGAGGGTGTGAGAATGATTTGAACCCGGGAGACGGAGGTTTCAGTGAGCCGAGATCGTCCCACTGCACTCCAGCCTGGGCCTCAGAGTGAGAGTCCATCTCAAAATAATAAATAAATAAATCTGGAAATGCTTCAAATTATGGAATCACAGAATTTGAAATGAGTGGAATCTTAAAACCTGAAAATATTTAAAATCTTGAAATCTGAGAATCATCCCACCTGTATATCTTAGCACCCAGGCTCCCCACATCAATTGAAACCTAGGTTCTCTAAATCTTTTTAGATCTTTGACTATCTGAATCAGGAATTCAAAGAGTCAAAACAAGTCTAGCAATAATAGTTTATAATAAAGATAAGATGAATAACCAAGATATACTGAACACCTAGTGTATACCAGGCACTGCTTTTTTTTTCCAAGACAGAGTCTTGCTGTGTTGCCCAGCCTGGAGTGCAGTGATGCAATCTCGGCTCACTGCAAGCTCCGCCTCCCGGGTTCACGCCATTCTCCTGCCTCAGCCTCATGAGTAGCTGGGACTACAGGTGCCTGCCACCAAGCTCGGCTAATTTTTTGTATTTGTAGTAGAGACGGGGTTTCACCATGTTAGCCAGGATGGTCTGGATCTCCTGACCTCGAGATCCGCCTGCCTTGGCCTCCCAAAGTGCTGGGATTACAGGTGTGAGCCACCGCACCCCGCCCAGGCACTGCTTTTAATACTTTACACAAATGAACTCACTTAATCCTCACAAGAACACCAGAAGCTACAAATTACTGTGATCCCCTATCCTATAGACAGGAAACTGGGGTAGAGAAAAATAAAATAAGTTACCCAAGTTCACAAAGCTAGTAAAGCTAGTAAATGGTAGAGCTGGAATTTGAACTTAGGGAGTATGGTTCAAGTCTAAGTTCTTATTTTTGAGACAGGGTAGCTGGAGTGCAGTACTTCCATCA
>NW_012111154.1:29638-31529 GCF_000951035.1 Colobus angolensis palliatus
TGGAAGGAAGGAAGGAAGGAAGGAAGGAAGGAAGGGAGGTAGGGAGGGAGGGAGGGAGGGAGGGAGCCATCTCAACCTTGAACGGCAACCACCCTGATCAGTCAGCAGCCCATCAACATCAAGACAAGGCCCTATACAACAAAAAGATTCCAAATTGCTGAGTCCTCAAATGATCACAGCATTTTTAGCAGGATTTTAAAATTAAGGTATGTACTTTTTTTTTTTAGACATAATGCTATTATTGTGCACTTAACAGACTACAGTATAGGGAAAACATAACTCTTTTTCTTTTTTTTTGACAGAGTCTCACTCTGTCCCCCACGCTGGAGTGCAGTGGCATGATCTCAGCTCACTACAACCTCTGCCTCCCAGCTTCAAGCGATTCTCCTGCCTCAGCCTCCCGAGTAGCTGGGATTACAGGTGTGTGCCACTAGACCCAGCTGATTTTTATATTTTTAGTAGAGATGGGGTTTTACCCTGTTGGCCAGGCTGGTCTCGAACTTCTGACCTCAAATGATCCACCCACCTCAACTTCCCAAAGTACTGGAATTACAGGTGTGAGCCACCTCGCCTGGGCAATTGTAACTTTTATATGCACTGGGAAACGAATTTGTGTGACTTGCTTTATTGTGCTAATTGCTTCATTGTGGTGGTCTGGAGCCAAACCCACAATATCTCTGAGGTATGCCTGTAATATACTATACACTATGCTACATATCACATGCCACGTTATACATAGTTAAGATCAAATATGCAAATTTTATATTTAAATAAATTATTTAAAAAATTTTTTATTTTTATTTATTTATTTTTGAGGCAAGTCTCCATCTGTCACCCAAGCTAGAGTACAGTGGTGTGATCTCAGCTCACTGCAGCCTTGACCTTCCAGGCTCAAGCAATCCTCCCACCTCAGCCTCCCAAGTAGCTGGGACCACAGGTGCATACCACCACACCTGGCTAATTTTTGTATTTTTTGGAGATAGGGTTTCATCATGTTGCCCAGTCTGGTCTCAAACTTCTGGGTGCAAGTGATCCATCTACCTTGGCCTCCCAAAGTGCTGGGATTACAGGCGTGAGCCACCATGCCTAACTAAATGTTTAGGCTTTTTTTTTTTTTTTGGTAGAGACAGGTTCTCGCTATGTTGCCCAAGCTGGTCGTGAACTCTCCTGGCCTCAAGTGATCCTCCCGCCTCAGCCTCCCTAAGTGCTGGGAGTATAGGTATAGCCACTGCACCCAGCCTTTCTGCCCATTTCTGTTTCTCTTCCTGTCTCCTTTTCTCCCACTCTCCCTGTCTGTCTCTGACTGCAACTGCATGTGTGTGTCTCTCTCTCTGTCTCTCCTGACTTCTCTGATGCTCCCTTTTGTCTCCCTCTGTGTCTCTGCCTCTCCCCCCTTTTTTTTTTTTTTTTTTTGAGACAGAGTCTCGCTCTGAGTAGCTGGGATCACAGGTGCGTGCCACCATGCCCAGCTAATTTTTGTATTTTTAGTAGAGACTGGGTTTCACCATGTTGGTCAGGGTGATCTCAAACTTCTGACCTCATGATCCACCCACCTCAGCCTCCTAAAGTGTTGGGATTACAGGTGTGAGCTACTGTGCCCACCTATGCCTCTTCCTTTTCTACATGCTTTTGTGCCTTTCTTCTCCCTCTCCCTCTCCTCTTTCTGTCTCCTTGGCTGTCTCTGTGTCTCTCTGTCCCTCTCTCTTTCCTTTTTTTTTTTTCCTGAGATAGAATCTTGCTCTGTCACCCAGGCTGGAGTACAGTGGCACGATCTTAGCTCACTGCAGCCTCCGTCTCCTGGGTGCAAGAGATTTTCCTGCCTCTACCTCCTGAGTAGCTGAGATTACAGGCGTGCACCACCATGCCCAGCTAATTTTTTTTTTGTTTTTTT
>NW_012111155.1:0-1017 GCF_000951035.1 Colobus angolensis palliatus
CTCCGCCTCCTGGGTCCGGGTTCAAGCGATTCTCCTGCCTCAGCCTCCCAAGTAGCTGGGATTACAGGCATGCACCACCATGCCCAGCTAATTTTTATATGTTTAGTAGAGACAGGGTTTCACCATGTTGGCCACTATGGTCTCGAACTCCTGACCTTGTGATCTGCCCGCCTCAGCCTCCCAAAGTGCTGGGATTACAGGTGTGAGCCACCGCACCCTGCCTATTTTTTATTATTTTTAATTTATTATTTATGTGTGTATTTATGAGCCAGGGTCTCACTTCATCACCCAGGCTGAGTGCAGTGGCGCGATTTCAGCTCACTGCAGCCTCCACCTCCCAGGCTCAAGTGATTCTTGTGCCTCAGCCTCCCGAGTAGCTGGAACTACAGGCACCCATCACACCTGGTTAATTGTTTTAGTGGAGACGGGGTTTCACTATGTTGGCCAGGCTGGTCTGGAACTCCTGATCTCAAGCAATCTGCCCGCCTCAGCCTCCCAAAGGGCTAGGATTATAGGCGTTAGCCACCGTGCCTTGCCTTATCTTTATTTTTTGTAGACACAGGATCTTTGCTATATTGCCCAGGCCAGTCTTGAACTCCTGGACTTAAGCAATCCTCTAACGCCAGTCTTCCAAAGTGCTGGGATTACAGGTGTGAGCCACCATGCCTGGTCTCCACTTTTGTTTTTACTTTGTGACCGGGTCTTGCTCTGTCACCCAGGCTGGAATGCAGTGGTGCAGTCTTGGCCAGCTGCATCCTCTGCCTCCCTGGCTCAAGCCTCCAGAGTAGCTGAGACTACAGGTGTGTGCCACCGTGCCCAGCTAATTTTTTTCTTGTCTTTTTTTTTTTTTTTGAGACGAGGTCTTGCTCTGTCGCCCAGGCTAGAGTGCAGAGTGGTACGATTTCGGCTCCCTGAAACATCCACCTCCCATGTTCAAGTGATTCTCCTGCCTCAATCTCCCAATTAGCTGACATTACAGGTGTTCGCCACCATGCCCAGCTAATTTTTACTATTTTT
>NW_012111156.1:0-2190 GCF_000951035.1 Colobus angolensis palliatus
AATCATCCCTAGTTTACCTATAGTACCTAATATAATGTAAATGCTATGTTATGTACATAAATACTATATTGTTTTTTATTTGTATTAATTTTATAGTTGTATTGTTAGTTTTAAAAAATATATATTTTTGATCCAATTGGTTGAATCTGTGAATGTGAAACCCATGGTTATGGAGGGGCAATTCTAATCACAAATGGCACACTTTAAACGGTACTCTTAGAATAAAAAAAATTTAATACATGAGTTCTATAAAATTACATAATCTCTCCTTTCTTGGCCTAATTAATATGAATGTTACTTTTTAAAATGATAATTTACATACAATAATATAGATAAATCTCAAATAGAGCATACTAAATAAAAGAAGCCAGCCATAAAAAAAAAAACAAAAACAAAAACAGAAAACCTCTATTGTGTATATTTTCATTTATATGACATTCTTGCAAAGTTAAAACCATAGGGACAGAAAGCAGATTGGAGGTTGTCTAGTGTTTGGTCTTGAGGTGGACACTTGGAAAATTTTGTACATGTTGTAACTGTTTTATATTTTAACTGAGGAGTAGATTCATAACTGTAAACTGTAAAACTGTATACTAAAAAGTATAAATTATCTGTGCATGAATTACTTAATATTTTAAAAATTGAAAAAACCAGGGATTAGAAAGGTGAGAGTTCACTCAGTTTCTTTCAACAAATATGTATGTACTACCTTCCATGTGTCAGGTGCTGGTGACATGGTGGTGATGAAGGATGAAAAGCACTACTCTCAGTAACCTGAAAGTGGATTGGTGAAGAGATCATGTGACAGCAACCAGTTGAACTCATCAGGCCTTTAATGAAAGTCTACATTGCAAAATGTCTGAGATGAGAGAAAAGGAAAGGGGAAGTCAGATTTGTCATGAAAACTCATGCCACTTATCAATACAATTCTAAGTCCAAAAAATACCACTACTCATTAAAGAAACAAATATTTAGGGAAGAGATACCACTAGCAAAATTGAAGTATAATTTTAATATTTGTTTAATATATAAGTATTATATAGAAAAATATTAATTTTAAAGAAGTACTTTTTATCAGAATATTAATGTTAATAAAAATGATGGTGTATCAATTTGATTTTCAAAGATGATCACTTTTCTGTGAGAATAAATAGCTACTGTTTCAAGTTCTGTGATCTAGAAATCAAGGTAATAATGTTAGTTGTTTTACAGTGAAAATTATAATATCCACTGTAAAGACAGAGTTTTTTTTATGTGAAGAAGATTATAAAATGGAAATAGATACATATATATCCAAGCTTTGATCTCCATTACATAAGCTGAAATCTATAAAAGAAATTTAAAACTCAACTTGAAATAGATATATGGTGAATAAAAACATTATATTGCTAGAAAGATTTGAGTCACTCTGTTCTTACAGTGTTTCTAAGCAATTTACTTTTTCTCTTATAGATACACATTTTATATATCTGAGAAGATCTTGTATTCCAATATGCCTCAGTAATTTTCTGCTATAGCTAGCTGTCATGAAAAGATTTTTGATGCTAAAAGAAAGTTACTGATTTCTCGTGTTGCTGAATCAGATTTATGTTAGAGTCATCTTTTCCTCTCAAGTTTCTGATATTCAAATCTTCAATTTATTTTCAACTTCATGAGAATTCTTCTCACATTGCAATTTAAGGCCTATTTGAAGAGATCACGGGGAGTCCATATAACCACAAGACATTGGGTAGACACAATTGGCATTTGTAACACACAAAATAAAGCATTTATATACTTAGTATTTACTCTAAGAGGAACATAAGAATAATCATTGTATATCTTCAAGGATATAATTGGTACAGGCCTCTGTTTTGTGTTATTTGGGCATAAGTAATGACATGACAATTAGTGAAAGATTTCAGGATTGATATTACCTCTATAAGTTTTAGAAAATTATATTTTTTTCAATGACTAGCTCTTATTTTTTATCTCCTGTTCCCTATTTCAGAGACACATGTAATAATAACTCACAGATTTAAGATTACACACAATTATTCTAGTATTAGTTTTATCATTATTTTATTTTGTATTTTCAGCCAAGTAATTTAAATTCTCTGACTTTTTGTTTCTTTCACTGTAAATTGTAAAAATTGAGTTAGATGATTTCTCAGTTTGCCCTCTTTATTAATTTGAGTTTTCTTAAAAGTG
>NW_012111157.1:0-1698 GCF_000951035.1 Colobus angolensis palliatus
AAAAAAAAAAAAAAAAAAGAGTGCAGAGTTCCTGCCCTATTCATCTCCACTTTCCAAATACCTTTTGGCTTCAGCTTATCTCATTTTTGCAGCTTTAGGACCTAACGAAAACTGCCCATGAAGGAGCAGGCAGGTTCTCTCTTTGTGAAGAGGCTCCTTGTGCCTCCAGCTAGGGGAAGCACTAGAACTGCAGTAATAAGAAGAGTACCCAAGAAATCAAGTCTGTTTCCTTCCCCATTTTCAGAGGACTGTGGAGATCTCAAACAAAGCCAGCTAGGCACAGATTTCTTTAGAGCTTTGGGTTCTTTCCTGTACCAAACATTTTAAATTGCTATGCAAATTATAAATTCATCAGCTTTATCCTTTATGGCTTTTGGTTTTTCAGTCTTGCTTGGAAAGAAGTTTCCTAATCCCAATATATATTTTTTAAGTTCTTCTTTACTTATTTCTGGTACTTTCATGTTATTTAACTCCTCAATCCATTTGAGATTTATTCTGGGGCTCTCCCCCAAATTAATGGGTTAATTAATCCCTCTAACAGCATTTCTCCACTTTTTTGAAATGTCCCCTTTAGGAAGTAAAATATTCTTTTATTCCCATTGTTGTTTCTGAATTGGATTCTGTTCCATTGATTTATTCCGCTGATTCAGGGTCAGCACCACATTGTTTTTATTCTTATAGCTTCAAGGTATCTTTTGATATCTAAAAGGACATCCTCTTGTTTTTCTTATTTTCCCAATTTTTCTTGGTTGTTTTATACTTTAGTTTTGCAAACTAGAGCAAGTTATATAAATCTGCATCTGTTTTTTCACCTGAAAAGGTTAAGATTGTGGGCTCTGCAGCCTTTATATTGTCTGGGTACCAGTAAGGGTCCACACAGGGAAACAGAGTCTTCTAGGGGGGCCATCTGGTGGGATCTGAAACCCCATAGAAGCTGCCTGATGGGAGCTGAGATCATGGAGGGAGCGCCTGCAGGGTAGATGTGAGAGCCACCTAGGGACATAACTGTTGCCAGAGACACTACAGGAAGAAGAGAAAGAGAAAGAGATACCTTGGCTTCTCTCCACCTCCTCCCTCTCTCCCAGCTTTCCATTGGCTGAACCAACCTGGAAGCCAGAGAGCAAGGGAGCCTGGGAAACGCAGTTCTCTGTGATATAGCACAAAGGCTCAGAAAGGCAGAGAATTAATTGGAGAGGAAAAGGCAGTTGACCACAGCCGTTTGTTAGTTGTGTGACCTTGAGGAAGTTAGTTAACCTCAGTTGCCTTAGTTTCCTCCTTCAAAAAGTGGAGATGAATAATAATAGTACTTTCCTCACAAGGCCATTGTGAGGATTAAATGCATTAATATATGTTACATATTTTGTATTGTTTAATTTAATAAGTGTTATTTATTATTATTGTATAAAATGAAGATAGCAATACCTATCTTGCAGACAACTATAAAATGTTTACAGGCCAGACGTGGTGGCTCATGCCAGTAGTCCCAACACTTCGTGAGGTCAAGACAGGAGGATCATTTGAGGCCAGGAGTTTAAGACTAGCCTGGGCAACACAGTGAGATCCAGTCCCTACAAAAAAATTTAAAATTGGGGTAAGGGGGAGGGTTTCAAATTTTAAAAAAATTAAAAATTAGCCTTGGCCAGGGATGGTGGCTCATGCCTCCCAGCTACTTGGGAGGCTGAAGTAGGCAGATCACCC
>NW_012111158.1:0-1363 GCF_000951035.1 Colobus angolensis palliatus
ACCCGGGAGGCGGAGCTTGCAGTGAGCTGAGATCCGGCCACTGCACTCCAGCCTGGGCGACAGAGCGAGACTCCGTCTCAAAAAAAAAAAAAGAAATGCTGTATATAATCTGTTTTCTTTCAATGAGTGTAAGTGTTTGACAATGAAACACCTTTCAAAGATAACCTTTAAAACATATTATTAAAACATACTTCTGTGCCCAGGCACAGCGGCTCACGCCTGTAATCCCAGCACTTTGGGAGGCCGAAGCGGGCAGACCACTTGAGCTTAAGAGTTCGAGACCAGCGGCCGGGCGCGGTGGCTCAAGCCGTAATCCCAGCACTTTGGGAGGCCGAGACAGGCGAATAACGAGGTCAGGAGATCAAGACCATCCTGGCTAACCCGGTGAAACCCCGTCTCTACTAAAAATACAAAAAAACTAGCCGGGCGAGGTGGCAGGCGCCTGGAGTCCCAGCTACTCCGGAGGCTGAGGCAGGAGAATGGCGGAAACCCGGGAAGCGGAGCTTGCAGTGAGCTGAGATCTGGCCACTGCACTCCAGCCCGGGCAGCAGAGCAAGACTCCATCTCAAAAAAAAAAAAGAGTTCGAGACCAGCCTGGCCAACATGGTGAAACCCCATCTCTACTAAAAACACAAAAATTAGCCAGGTATGGTGGCGGGCGCCTGTAGTCCCAGCTACTTGGGAGGCTGAGGCAAGAGAATCGCTTGAACCTGGGAGGCCAAGGTTGCAAAACTGCACTCCAGCCTGGGCAACAGGGCGAGACTCTGTCTCAAAAAAAAAAAAAAAGCTTCTTTCTCCATGTGTTTGCATGACATGGGTTTGTGTTGAATGTCTAAATATGCATGCTTACATTTGCCTGCATATTGGGTGTATGGATACCGGTGTTAAATGAACACACAGAGAAAGAAACATATTCTAATAATGTATTCTCAGTGTTTGCTTCCAAACATTTTCTCTGTCAAACTCTTCTAATTCATTGAAATAATAGAGTTTATGATGAATCATTAAAAAAAAAAAACTGCATATAAATTTATTGGATTGTAATCTGAAAAATTTCAACTCATTAAGTTGGATTTTTCCCATTTCTGACCAACTCCACTATTATAAACAAAATCACTGCAAGCAGGCTGGGGGCGGTGGCTCACGCCTGTAATCCCAGCACTTTGGGAGGCCGAGGTGGGTGGATCGCCTTGAGGTCAGGAGTTTGAGACCAATCTGGCCAACATGGCGAAAGCCCGCCCACTAAAAATATAAAAATGAGCCAGGTGTGGTGGCACGTGCCTATAATCCCAGCTACTCGGGAAGCTGAGGCAGGAGAATCGTTTGAACCTGGGAGGAGGAGGTTGCAGTGAGCCAAGATGGT
>NW_012111159.1:0-1686 GCF_000951035.1 Colobus angolensis palliatus
TGATACTTTTCAATACATTACTAATTTTCATTTCCATTTGTTCAGTTTTGCTAATACTAGGCACTCCATCATTAACTGTTTTCTGCTGCATCATTCATCTTTTCTTTATGTTGCTTCCAATGTGTTATGCATTTATGAATTTGCTTTTTTAAAAATTTTTATTAAAAGTGTTATATGTTGCATTGTCTTATTATGCTCTTGTTTTGCCATACCATACATGATTTCTCATGTTTTATTTTGACCTTTGTTCCATAAAAGCGATTTTTGCTATTAAAGTCCTTTTAATTTTTTTCATAATTTTTATATATTTTTTTAAAAATAATAGTTTTAGCTATCTCTTTGGCAATTTTACTTGCAGTAATTTTGCATTAATTTCATTGCGGTTTTTAAAATTTAATTGAATTGGATGTCTCTGCCAGTATTTCCCATAGGTTTATTTTGGAAGGGCCTGAGTCATTTCCAATTCCAAGACAATGAGAGGGTTGTGTGAGCGAGTTCTTTTATCTCCTACTTTTCTCAGGCAACGGAACGTATTGCTTCCAGTTCAATCACTGACCCATCCCAGTCACTGCCCCGAGCTTCTTGACAAAATACAGCGCTCTTAAATGTTGCTCATTTATATGATTGAAAACCCAACCAAGTCCTAGAAAGCTCCCCCTGCTATCCCAGATACCTACTTTCAGTGCATGTAAACGAAGTTGTATTGGTTTGCACCTTTGCTTTTACCCTTGTCTTTAAGAAATGTAAGCTGCTGCTCAGTGTAGCCTTTCTTTGTATTGCATCTTCTTGTACACCTGTCTGACTCTCCCTGCATTTGGGATTTCTTCCAATGAACTTGTGATACAAGGTTTCAGGTTTTTCCATAAGGTTTATCAAAGATGGAATTTACATTTTTATTTCTCATTCCTTCTAGAATTTTGGAGTAAATCCCAAGAAGAGATAAGGAAAAATACAAACAAGTTCACTTTGATAAAACCAGTTTTAAAATATACTTTCATTATTTTTCAAATAGTAAGCCACATGGGATGTTATCAAAATTGTATTTGTAAAGTATTTGACTTAAAATAATACTTCATTCTTCAAATTAAGAAGTTAACAGATACATCATTCTATTTGGCATTATTATAAGGAATTAGTACAAGTCAGAGGACAAGAAGAAAAATCAGAAATAATTTCACACAGATTTATTATGTTTATATGTCCCCTTTATCAATTTAAAAGTAATGGTAATTTTAATGCATTCATTAATTTGTAGAAAGTGAATTACAATAGGTAGTCTATATTTGTTAAAAATTAAATGTTTGTGTTTCAACTTGCAGTCCAAAAGATTTATTTTCTAAAATATGAATTAATTATCTTGAAGTCAAGGATTCAAAATATACAGGTGTGGTTTTATAAAAGACATGTAGGTTGGGCATGGCAGCTCTCACCTCTAATCCGAGTACTTTGGAAGGCCAAGGTGGGTGGCCTAGGCCTTCTAGCCTGGGCATCAGGGTGAAAGCATGTCTCTACTAAAAATACAAAAATTAGCCAGGTGTGGTGGCACGTGCCTGTAATCCAAGCTACTCAGGAGGCTGAGGCACGAGAATTGCTTGAACCTATGGAGGCTGAGGTTGCGGTGAGCTATTGCACCACTGCACTTCAGTCTGGGAGACAGAGAGACCCTGTCTCAAAAAAAAAAAAAAA
>NW_012111160.1:0-1075 GCF_000951035.1 Colobus angolensis palliatus
CTTCCTCACTAAGCTTCATCGTTTCTAGCTTCTGATTCAAAGCTAGAAATGTGTGCCACCTCCTTTTATTTGAACGCTTAGAGATCATTGTAGGATTCTTAATTGGCCTAATGTCAATGTCTCAGTAATTAGGGAGCCCCAAGTAGAGGGAGAGGTGGGGACAACACCTGGTCAGTAAATTAGTCAGAACAGACACATTTATCAAGTATGTTTGCCTTCTTATATGAGCATGATTTGTGGAGTCCCAAAACAATTACAATGGAAACATCAAAGATTGTTGATCACATATCACTGTAACAGCTATAATAATGATGAAAGCTTGAAATATTGCCAAAATCCCCAAAATGCGACACAGACATTAAATGAGCACATGGTGTTGGAAAAATGGTGCCAGCTGACTAGGTCAATGCAGGGTTGCCGCAAACCTTCGATTCATAAAAAAAAGGAAAATCTCATTATCTGCAGAGCACAACAAAGTGAAGCACAATAAAATGAGATATGGCTACACAAACAGACAACAGCTATTATAGTGTTTTAAGGTCTAAGACATTTATGAGAGTAATGAACATTGTGGTAAAATAGTACTTTGCCTATTTACTTAATGGAGTATTTTAACCAAAATTCCGTATTTTTGTAACATCTTAATATTTCAATAATGTATTATTTAATACGTGACACAATATACAGATTTTGAAATGTTCTCTTTTTAAAAGTCACATTAGTATTGATTTACAATTAAAGTGAGAGGTTTGCGTTAAAATTATGGTGGAAAAACAGTATAAATGATTTTTTACATAATATGAAGTCATTCATATTATGTAATAAATAAATAAAATTTATTTTATTATGTATTAATAATAAAATTTATTTTATTATGTATTAATAATAAAATTTATTTTATTATGTAATAAATAAATTACATATTATGTAATAATAAATAAAACCTTATTCTTAAGTGACACTCAAGATATGATGATATGTTCATGATATGCAAAGTTTATTTGTCATAATACCCCTGAATAACTTTAAATTTATTTGGAAATTTTAAAATAGTATAACAGAATGAAAGAAGTAA
>NW_012111161.1:0-1137 GCF_000951035.1 Colobus angolensis palliatus
AAAAAAAATTTTTTAATTAAAAGTAAAATATTAAGGTCAAACTAAGTAAAAACAAAGACATAACAGATAAAATTTGAAATTAAGGATGTAGACAAAACAATAGAGAATTTAATGACCACAAAAGATGCTTTTATTAAAAGAAACACAAAATCAATAAAAATCTAAGTTGATCATAAAAAAAAGAGAGGCACAAATAATCAATATTAGGAATTTTTTTAAAAGATGTAACTCCAGATCCTATACACGTTAAAAGGAAAAAAAAAAAAACACAGAATATAATGGAAAAAAACTTTATATCAATAAAAGCAGGCATAATTAAATGAAATGATTTCTTATATGCAGAAAAAACATCTGACAAAATTCAATGCCCATTCATTATAAAACATCCCAGCCAAACTAAGAATAATAGAGAATTTACTTAATGTGATAAGGGGTACATTCAAAAAACCTACAGCTAATGATGAACTTGCTAGTGAAGACTAAGTACAAGAGTCAAAGATATTCTTTCTCATGAGTTCTACTAACTATCAATTTCATTTTCTCTTTTTTTTTTTTTCCTTTGGAGACAGAGTCTCACTCATCACCCAGGTTGGAGAGCAGTGGCACAATCTCAGCTCACTGCAACCTCCATCTCCTGGGTTCAAACGATTCTCCTGCCTCAGCCTCCCAAAGGATTACAGGTGTGTACTACCATGCCTGTCTAATTTTTTGTATTTTTAGTGGAGATGGTGTTTCGCCATGTTGGCCAGGCTGGTCTCAAACTCCTGACCTCAAGTGATCCGCCCATCTTGGCTTCCCAAAGTGTTGGGATTACAGACGTGAGCCACCATGCACGGCCCAATTCCATTTTCAGGAATATCAAAATCATGAACAATTTAGGGATAAATTTAACAAAATATACGAAACGCCTGTGCACTTATAACTAGAAAATAATAATGAGAGAGATGAAGAACTAAAAAAACTTGAGCTGATATACTTCATTTATCAATTGGATGACTCAATATTGTTCAGATCAATTCTTCCAAAATTGATGTATACATTCAGTGTTATTCCAATCAAAATCCAAGTAGGCTGGTTTTCCTCAATTACCGATAAACTGATTCTAAACATTTATATGGAAAATTAAAGGACTTAGAC
>NW_012111162.1:0-1218 GCF_000951035.1 Colobus angolensis palliatus
TCTCTTTTCTGACTTAGAAAATCACCCAGAGAAAAGGCTTAAGCCTTTCAGTTTATGGTTTGAGAGCAAGGGAAGGCTTTTCCTAAATAGCCAGCTATGAAGGCTGCAATTACCTTGGATGTGCCACTTTTGCCTTACAGCTTCATTTGCGTATGTCTGCTTTTGTGTGTGTGTGTGTGTTTAAAGATGTCCTTTCCTAAGAAAGAGGAATGATGCATATTAACCAGGACAGTTTCACAAAGAGGGGTGTGATGGCTTGTAGGGATGGTCATCAAATGTCACATTTAACTTTCCATAGTTCATGCAGCATTTTGCTTTGGATATGAGCAGTAATGTGTGCTCTGTGAGGTTAATCTGGCTCTTTGGAGGTGTTTTTCAGTTAAATTCAGGGGGCTCCATATGGCACTGTTTTTATTCTTGCATCATCTTTTCTAGGTGTTGACATTTAGACCTGAAATTAGTCCACTCTTAAAACAGATGAAATATGAATGAGAATCATCTCGTGTATGGGTCTTTGCTGGGAAATGCACAGAGTTTATCCTTAGTGCTTTACGCAATCAAATGATTTCAAGCCACAGATGAGTTCACGTGGAGGAATAGAATCTGTTCAATATAATCTAGATTCATACAGGTAAAATATGGGGCTGAAACTGCACTGAATTTTTCTACCATAGACAGAGCTAGTTATTGCTTAATTTTCCCTGAAGAGGGTTTATCCACTTTATGTTATGGATAAAGCTGGATATGCTGCCTCCAAAAGCTGTTACATAATTCTAGTGAATAGAAGCAGAATGGAGACCCATACTATATGATTGTTGGAGTTGACCTAATTTTCTACTTCAAAACATTTTTATTCTTTACTCTGCATTTTATGTACCCAATCCATTTTTATAGTTGAATTGTCAAGATGATAACTGATAGAATATTTCATTTAAGATTAGTTAGGAGTTACCCTAGAAAAATTACTGATGGGGTATTACAGTTTTAATTTTACTATTTCCCTTCTAGGGCTTTTCTTGGAAAGGTTTCTTTATTCCTACAGCAAAGCAAAATACATAATATAATGATTAAAACAAAACTTATTTTTTAAAAAATGATAGAAGATCAAAATATGGAAAACCTTGCCCAAATTAAGTGGATTACATGTTTGATGTTCTTATGTGGCCCACTAGAAAATGCCAAGGAAAGCAGGGGGAGTTTGTTATCTTTTTTTTTATT
>NW_012111163.1:0-1254 GCF_000951035.1 Colobus angolensis palliatus
TCTACTAAAAATACAAAAATTAGCTGGGCATGGTGGTGCACTCCTGTAATCCCAGCTACTCAGGAGGCTGAGGCACGAGAATCGCTTGAGCCCAGAGACGGAGGTTGCAGTAAGCTGAGATTGTGCCACTGCACTCCAGCCTGGGAGACAGAGGATACTCTGACTTAAAAAAAAAAAAAAAAAAAAAAAAGTCTGGGCGTGGTTGTTCACGCCTTTAATCCCAGCACTTTGGGAGGCTGAGGCAGGCAGATCACAAGGTCAGGAGATCAAGACCATCCTGGCTAAGACGGTGAAACCCCGTGCCTACTAAAAATACAAAAACAAAATTAGCCAGGCGTGGTGGTGGGCGCCTGTAGTCCCAGCTACTCAGGAGGCTGAGGCAGGAGAATGGCATGAACCCGGGAGGCAGAGCTTGCAGTGAGCCGAGATCCTGCCACTGCACTCCAGCCTGGGTGACAGAGCGAGACTCTGTCTAAATAACAAAACAAAAAAAATTAATTAGCCAAGTGTGGTGGTGCACACCCGTAGCCCCAGCTACTTGGGAGGCTGAGGTGGGAGACTCACTTGAACCCAGCAATTAGAGGCTGCAGCCAGTTAGGATTGCCCCACTGCTCTCCATCCTGGGTGACAGAGCAAGACTCCAGCTTAGGTGACAGAGCAAGACCCTGTCTCAAAAACAAACAAAAAGGTGCAAGCAACCCAAGTATCCACTGATAGATGAATGGATAAACACAAAGTGGTATATACATACAATGGCCTGGAAAAGGAAGGAAACTCCGGCACATGCCACAACATGGGTGGACCTTGAGGATGTTTTGCTAAGTGAAAGAAGCCAGTTACAAAAGGCCACGTATTAAAAGATTCTGTTTATATGAAATGTACAGAATACAGGCAAATCTATAGAGGCAGAAAGTAGATTAGTAGTTGCCAGGTATTGTGGGAAGGGTGAAACTGAAACTAACTGCTAAGAGGCTGGGCAACATGGTGAAACCCCGTCTCTACAGAAATAAAAAAATTAGCCAGGTGTGGTGGTGCACACCTGTGGTCCCAGCTACTTGAGAGGCTGAGGTGGTCGAGGCTGCCATGAGCCATGATTGTATTACTGCACTCCAGCCTGGGCAACAGAGTGAGACCCCGCCTCAAAGAAAAAAAGAGAAGGGGGCTGGGCGTGGTGGTTCACACCTGTAATCCCAGCACTTTGGGAGGCTGAGGTGGGTGGATCACGAGGTCAGGAGATGGAGACCATCCTGGCTA
>NW_012111164.1:0-1486 GCF_000951035.1 Colobus angolensis palliatus
AAAAAAAAAAAAAAAAAAAAATTAGCTGAGACCTTTAGTCTCAGTTACTGGGGAGGCAGAGTTGGGAGAATTTATTGAGCCCAGAAGTTTGAGGATGCAATGAGCTATGATGGCACACTGTACTCTAGCCAGAGTGACAGAGTGAGACGCTGGGGATTAAGAAACAAAAAAAACCCCATTATCCTCTCCCCAGTTTGTTCTCTTAGACTAGCTCAGATATAGGCAGAAAGCTAGTGAAACCATTACTAATTGCTTTTCTAGGTTATTATTTTTTGTGAGACAGAGTCTGTCTCCCAGGCTGGAGTGCAGTGGCGCAATCTTGGCTCACTGCAACCTCCACTTCTCGAGTTCAAGCGATTCTCCTGCCTCGGCCTGCCGAGTAGCTGGGATCACAGGCACCCACTACCACCATGCCTAGCTAATTTTTGTATTTTTAGTAGAAACAGGGTTTCACCAGGTTGGCCAGGCTGGTCCTGAACTTTTGACCTCAGGTGATCTGCCCACCTCAGCCTCCCAAAATGCTGGGGTTACAGGCATGAGCCACTGTGCCCTGCCGCCTTGCTATGTTATTAAACATGCCACCTACATCATATACTGCTTTGAAACGTGGGTGCATTATATTATATTGAAGATGTCTTTATGCTGCCTGCTCTTTATTTTCTTAATCTTGCCTAATGTTGCATATTCTGCAGCCTTAGTGATCATCTATTTGGAGATTAGCATAGGATTTCTCAGATGTCGAGTTGGTTGGGGATAGTGTTAGGGGCATGGAGAGTATGAGATAAGAAATTTTTTTTTTTTTTTTGAGACAGTCTTGCTATGTCACCCAGGCTGGAATGCAGTGGCATGCTCTCAGCTCATTGCAACTTCTGCCTCTGGGGTTCAAGCGATTCTCCTGTCTCAGCCTCCCAGGTAGCAGGGATTATAGGTGCCTGCCACCATGCCTGGCTCATTTTGTACTTTTAGTAGAGACAGGGTTTCACCATGTTGGCCAGGCTAGTCTCGAACTCCTGACCTCAGGGTATCCTCCTGCCTCAGCCTCCCAAACTGCTGGTATTAGAGGCACGAGCCACCATGCCTGCCCATCTTTGCTACTCTCTAGCCAAAAGCTTGAATCTATTTTGATGTCAAATCCTAGTGGGTGTTAAGTAACTGACTTTTTCTTAACTGGATAACTAGAAAAAGAAAAGTACCAAGTGAAATTACTTATACTCCCACCACCCAGTGAACTATTCACACACCGTCTCCTTCTAGCGGTCTATATGTGTAGACTTTAGCAAATTGACTTATACTGAATGGGTGTATAAGCTCATCATAACATTCGAATTTCTTACATAAGTATAAAAGAAAATTCCACTGGGTATACTGGCTCAAGCCTGTCTAACATTTTGGGAGGCTGAGGCAGGCAGTTTGCTCGAGGCCAAGAGTTTGAGACCAGCCTGGGAAACATAGTGAGACCCCACCTCCTTTAAAAAAAAAAAAAAAA
>NW_012111165.1:0-845 GCF_000951035.1 Colobus angolensis palliatus
AGTTAAATGCAGTTTAGAGAGAAAGAGCTCATATGCGTGCCCAAAGAGAACACACAACTCTCAAACCTGTGGACTCTTTGAAGCAAACATGGCATAGGGAGTTTCTTTGGACCAGGAATTTTCTTTGAAATATGAATTGTAGTGTTAGGTCATGGAGAAAAGCACACCATGGGCCAGCAGTTTGCTTTTGGGCTCCATTCCTTGAGCTTTTTGTAAGACTGTGCTTCTGCCCAGGTGAACAGAAAGGAGGAGGCTTCAGGTTTACATTTTTACTCACCAACTGCTCCTCGGGCAGCATCTGCCTCATCAGGACTTCAGATTCCTGATGACACGGTTGGCTTTCTGGGCATCTTTCCTGAATAGTCTTTATCCTGCAGAAGATGCAACTCCACGGGTTCCTGAGAGATGGGGCATAAAGTGAACAATGGCAGGTTCTGTGAATCAGCCGCCATTCTTACAGTTGTTCAAGTCCTGTTGCTCAAGAATGCCTGGTGGTTTCCACCTTGTATCTAACTTCTCTCTTGGAGGCCTCTGCACTAGATCCCCATTAGGACTCAATAGCCAAAGGCATGCCCTTCCACCAATAGCAATAGCAGGGGTGATCATCTATTGGGTGAAGTGCCCTGTGAGTGACGGAGTCTCATTCACCTCAAAACTTAGGGTTCCCATCTGAACCACTGGGAACTTGATAATGAGCACTGTTTGCCATGGTTATTGGAAATGAGTACCTTAAGCACAAAGTGTTGGGCCTCTGTGAGTCAATCAGATCATAGAAAAATCAGAAAACAAGCTCTTGTTTCTCAACTTTGCTGAGTAAGCACAGAACACAGGCTATAGGCATCCTC
>NW_012111165.1:4360-6309 GCF_000951035.1 Colobus angolensis palliatus
AGACATTTTGGCCTGCAGCAAAGTTCAGAAGATAGTGGCTGTGTGTCAGGCCAGAAAAGTTTTCTTTATCAAAGCAGAGATTCTGACATGATGACTAGTGACAAAAATAGGATGCATTAGAGATGATTTGAGCAATTTATTAAACTGCTGGCAAAACCTGGCCCAGAAATAGAGTCTTTTCTAGCTGTCTACATTGCATCCCTTAAACTGACTTGTCAAAGGGTGATTTACTGAGAATTTATGATGGAATAAACTTCTGAGATATCACTTCAACCCACACTCTTGCCATAGCAAGAATGAGTTGAAGAAAGGGCTTGGGGAGGAGTTCCTGGATGTCAGTTCTCTGCCTGGAGGGCTCTGGGCCTGCAGCAGTACCTCTGGGATGGAAAAACTATGGGCAAGATGATCAGGTGGACACCAGGGAGTACAGGGCTTTTTGCTTTTTGCTCTGGGAACCTGGACCCCCATGACTTAGTCAACTTCGCAAGTAAGGTGTTGTAATTTCTCTTCATCTACAAAGTCACTATACAAAGAAGAGACTAAAGTCACATATATGAAAAAAAATTCTAGGCTGCAAGATGTATCTTGCCCACATATTCTCCTTCAATGGCAGAACTTGAGTGGCCTATTAGGAGACACTTCTTGGGCACATCTACATGCGGGGTGGCAGGGAGGACCTGAGCTTCCCCTGGAGTGGGGCCTTGTAACTGTTTCTCCTTTTTGTTGTAATAGATGAGATTTATCGATGCCGACCATTATTTTTAGGCTGCTGGGTCAAGGTTTCTGATCCATCATCCTATCAAGTACACTGCAAGTGGGCCCCAAGAAAGAATAAATACCACAGGCAAATCCTATGTTTGAAGTTCCATTGTCTAGAAAACCTGCAAACTTGGTGTATGTCTCTTTAATCTTTTTAGTAAGAATGTTTTTCTTTTGTTTAGAAGTGGTTCTTGCTCTACAGTAGAATCCCCTGGGAGGATTAAAAAACATCTCTGGAGTCCCATTACCAGAGATTTTGATTCAGTTAGTCTCGGTTGGGGTATAGGCATCAGTACGTCTTAAATGTTGTCCAGATGGTTCTAATGTGCAGTCAATAGTTGAGAACTCTGGCCTCTAATGCAGTGGTCTCTGGACCAGCAGCAGCAGCGCCTGGAATGCGTTAGAAATGTACAACCTGGGGCGCTGCCTCTCACTCACTGAATCAGAAGCCTAGGGGTAGGTCCCAGCCAGCTGTGGTCTACCAAGTCCTTCAGGTGGTTCTGATGGAGCCTACACAATTGTGGCAATTGTGACTGAACTGCATTGCACTACAGTGACTCACAACTTTGCTTGTGCTAGAAAAACACAAAACACTAGAGGAGCTTTGGAAACACCAATTCTCAGGCGGCACCTCAGACCAATAACATCGGAATCCTTGTGGGTGGTGGGGGGATCCCCAGGTGATTGCAATGTGCAGTCAAGGTTGAAAACCCACATTAAAAAGTGGTTTCTCCTGAGTAAGGGCTGGGAGGTCATAACTAGAGTCATTAATAGCCTACAAGTTTGCCTAGGAAAGTTTCTGAAAAGAGGTGAGGACTTCCTTGCTGGAAGAGTTGCCTTTTCCTCTTCACAGAGGGCTTGGCTGTGGGCTGTAAGAAATGGCCTTATGGGTCTCCCTTAGTCATCAAACAAGTTATGCAGACCCCAGAGATGAGAGCTGTTTGACTACTGAAGGTTCTCATCTCCAGCAGAGAAGTGGAAACAGTGTGGATCGATCTAGATCTTGCTAAGGAAGTGCATTGGCTAAGAAAACAGAGGACATGGCAACCTCTTTTCTATCCCCTCTCAATTAGCGTCCTGTACCAGTCCAGCTCCATGGCATTTTTGTTTTGAGACAGGATCTCACTCTGTCACCTAGGCTGGAGTGCAGTGGTGTGATCACAGCTCACAGCAGCCTCAACCTCCTGAAC
>NW_012111165.1:10619-10928 GCF_000951035.1 Colobus angolensis palliatus
TTAAAGTATTTAGGTTACTCCTTGCATGTGTCTAATTGCTAGCATTCTGGTGACAGAACTGTGACCAAAAGCATAAAAAATGGGATAGGTCCTATATTAAACTTATCAAAATAGGACAATTAACTTTTCTCTCCATCATTAAAAAATGGTAAATGTAAATATCAGTTCTGGAAATTTAGCATGAGGATAAATAATATCCTTTTATTTAGATACTATGCAACAAAACAGGGACAAAGTGAGATTAAGCACATACACAGTAATTTCTTTTTAGCTATTTTAAAAGAGCTTCAGGGCTGGACACGGTGGCTC
>NW_012111165.1:13195-13630 GCF_000951035.1 Colobus angolensis palliatus
AACCTAATAAAGACAGCATGAGGCCAACTAAATGTCTCTCTTTCCTCCTTTTTTCACCCTTTAGTTATTCAAAAGGTAAATAAAAATCTTTCATTATATCTCACATGAAAATTTTGTTCAAAAGAGAAAACCAAATTTCACCTTTGCATGGTGTATTGTTAATATTAAAAGTCGTTTTTAAAACCTTATAAACAATTTTGATTTTAATCAGTTTGATCGTAACATAAGATCTCCAGAAACATTTTACAATTTTCTATTAAAGATCAGATTAATGCTCCAAGAAAATGCTATTATTCTGACACACGGTCCTAGACACTGGCCTCGTATCAGTGTGCTTTTTATATTAACATTTAATTTATAGAAAAACCTCAAATCTCACATGTCCACGTCTTCCATGACAGTCCCTTGGCCTAGATGGATTGAATAGTTTTAATT
>NW_012111165.1:13680-14079 GCF_000951035.1 Colobus angolensis palliatus
CCATTTGTCTATTTCGGCTTTTGTTGCAATTGCTTTTGGTGTTTTAGTCATGAAGTCTTTGCCCACGCCTATGCACTGAATGGTATTTCCTAGGTTTTCTTCTACGGTTTTTATGGTGTTAGGTCTAACATTTAAGTCTCTAATCCATCTTGAATTAATTTTTGTATAAGGAGTAAGGAAGGGATCCAGTTTCAGCTTTCTACATATGGTAAGCCAGTTTTCCCAGCACCATTTATTAAATAGGGAATCCTTTCCCCCATTTCTTGTTTTTGTCAGGTTTGTCAAAGATCAGATAGTTGTAGATGTGTGATGTTATTTCTGAGGCCTCTGTTCTGTTCCATTGGTCTAGATGTCTGTTTTGGTACCAGTACCATGCTGTTTTGGTTACTGTAGTCTTGT
>NW_012111165.1:14129-14532 GCF_000951035.1 Colobus angolensis palliatus
ATGACAGTCCCTTGGCCTAGATGGATTGAATAGTTTTAATTTCTGGCCCAGTGTCTCATGAAAACAGTTCATTTTGACTATCATTTTCTCCTAGGTCTGAAGATGAGGCTTTAACTAGGGTAATGTTTAAGATACAGCAGAAGTAGGTGCCTTTTTTAGACCCAGAAGTCAAAGCGCTGTAACTTAACAGCACGAGGATTAGTTAAGAGGACATTTATGCTGCAGAAAGTCCTATCATTCTCTGTGACATGTCACAAACACTGTGATTTAGTGTCCAGTAGTTATTACTGCCTATAGCACTTCAAACCATTGTATTAAAGTATTTAGGTTACTCCTTGCATGTGTCTAATTGCTAGCATTCTGGTGACAGAACTGTGACCAAAAGCATAAAAAATGGGATAGG
>NW_012111165.1:14582-14831 GCF_000951035.1 Colobus angolensis palliatus
GTATAGTTTGAAGTCAGGTAGCGTGATGCCTCTAGCTTTGTTCTTTTTGCTTAGGATTGTCATTGCTATGTGGGCTCTTTTCTGGTTCCATATGAACTTTACAGTAGTTTTTTACAATTCTGTGAAGAAAGTCATTGGTAGCTTGATGGGGATAGCATTGACTCTCTAAATTACCTCGGGCAGTATGGGCATTTTCGCGATATTGATTATTCCTATCCATGAGCATGGAATGTTCTTCCTTTTGTTTGT
>NW_012111165.1:14881-15168 GCF_000951035.1 Colobus angolensis palliatus
TGCATGTGTCTAATTGCTAGCATTCTGGTGACAGAACTGTGACCAAAAGCATAAAAAATGGGATAGGTCCTATTTTAAACTTATCAAAATAAGACAATTAACTTTTCTCTCCATCATTAAAAAGTGGTAAATGTAAATATCAGTTTTGGAAATTTAGCATGAGGATAAATAATATCCTTTTATTTAGATACCATGCAACAAAACAGGGACAAAGTGAGATTAAGCACATACACAGTAATTTCTTTTTAGCTATTTTAAAAGAGCTTCAGGGCTGGACACGGTGGCTC
>NW_012111165.1:20021-20339 GCF_000951035.1 Colobus angolensis palliatus
TCACTGATATCCTTTCTTCCACTTGATTGAATCAGCTATTGAAGGTTGTGCATGCATCATGAAGTTCTCATGCCATGGTTTACAGCTCCATCAGGTCATTTAATGTCTTCTCTACACTGTTTATTCAATTTATTCTAGTTAGCCACTCATCTAACCTTTTTTCAAAGTTTTTAGCTTCCTTGCATTGGGTTAGAACATGCTCCTTTAGCTTGGAGAAGTTTGTTATTACTGACCTTCTGAAGCCTACTTCTGTCAACTCATCAAACTCATTCTCCTTCCAGTTTTGTTTCCTTGCTGGCAAGGAGCTGCAATCCTTTG
>NW_012111166.1:0-1067 GCF_000951035.1 Colobus angolensis palliatus
AAAAAAAAAAAGTCAAGTTGACTGGACAAGGAGTTAGGGGAGGGAAAGAAGAGCCAAGATTTGCTAACTTTCCCCCCACCCTACCCTAGGCCAGAACTTATATGGTACTCACAACACACTTAGAAGTGGAGAAATGAAAGTAGACATTATGATCCTCCTTTTAAAAAGATATCCAGTGAGGAAATTGCTGCACAGAGAAATTAAGTAACTTCCCTAAGGGCACACAGATCACTGATGAACAGACCAATGTTCAACATCAGGTCTGACTGAGCCCAAATTCTATGTGCTTTCATGCCTGCATTAGGGCATGCTGGGGTCAGCAATGGCGTCTGGGGCCCAGGGTTGCTCAGTGGCCCAGGATGTCCCAGTGATACCCTAAGGTGGGCTGTGGGTTCGTCTGTACTCCCCGCACTGCTCCTTCACTTTCACCTCCGGTCTTTCAGAATCCTGTACTCCACTAGTTAATTTAAATGTTTATTTCCACTTATGGGTTAATGAGTATTGTAATAGGCAATGTAAAAGATATATCCATGCACAGTAAAAATTCAAATGCTACAGAAAAATATAAAAAATAAAAGTTTTCCTTCCTTCTCCCGACGCTCCCTTTCCACAGAGGAAATCGCTATTAAGAGTTTTGTATGTGCCCTTCTTGAAAAATATCCTAAGCATAAAACCAGGTCCATATTTAGTACATCTAGCTGGGTAGAGGAACTTGTCTTTATTAATTATGAAGAAAAGAGGAATCTTAATGCCCCTCTTACATTAGAATCTTTCTGATGTTACTATTTTTTAAATGTGTTTCGGGAAAACCTTATGCCTTAACATCTTAAAGAAGTGATCACTATTATGAGAATTTGAGGCATAATAATCATGAGAAAATAATTTATTTTTGTGTTTTTGTAATCTTTTAAATGCAGCTAATTAATGGTGATTCTTTTGGATTGGGCAATGTAAAAACTTATATATATATATATATATATATATCTTACATAATCTTAAAACAGCCTTACCATTGCAGTTTCACAGACAGGACCCATGGAGTCCTTGGTGAAGACAAGCCTTTCTTT
>NW_012111167.1:0-2799 GCF_000951035.1 Colobus angolensis palliatus
AGAATGGCGTAAACCCGGGAGGCGGAGCTTGCAGTGAGCTGAGACCCGGCCACTGCACTCCAGCCCGGGCGACAGAGCAAGACTCCGTCTCAAAAAAAAATAAAATAAAATAAAATAAAATGTTAAGATCTTTCAATTTTTTAAAAAGAAGATAGGTTTTACTCACCAACAGAGACACCTAGTTCTCTATGACTAACTGCCAATGATCCATGGGCTCAGGGCAGGTGGTGACCTGGAAAGGCACTGCTTGTGCTGTCCCTACCTAACCATGGCACTTATGACTGACGAAAACCCAGCTCTTCCCAGGGAACGCAAGTTGAACCCATATTCAACACTGCCAGGCCTTGCTGTAAATTCTGGTCAGCCGGGAGGAAATGTCCTAATTCATGTACATTTGTCATAAAACCAAGAGGTGTAATCTGGTAGAACCTTCCAGAACACAGATTGGGACACGAATGCAGTGGGTGCTTGGTCCCCACTCTGCAGCTCTGGGGAGAGTTCTCCCAGGACATACCCCCCTTCCCTTGACCTGGGACTGAGCAGCTACATTTGACACACCTTGAGAAAATCACCTGGGTCTAAGGCAGCTTAGTACCAGCAACTCAGCCTTGTGGCTACAGCCTTAGGGTCATTCACTGCATAAAATGATGCATTAAAAATGACTTCAAATAACAAGCACATATACTATTTGGATGTAATCATAAACCAATATGATGATTAAAATACAGACACCCATCTGTCCAGGCCAGCCACCATCCCAAGAGCACATACAGACTTTTTCCTGATTGACGGCCACATTCCCAGAAATGAGCTGACACAGCTAGGCTCTCACCTTGATGTCAGCACCAGAGAGGTCATCTTTAGCCATGATCAAGTCGTCCAGGGTTACATCATCAGCCAGCGTCATCCTGCTTGTGTGAATCTGAAAGATGCGCTTCTTTGTCTTTTCATCAGGCAGGGGGAACTCAATCTTCCTGTCAATGCGGCCTGCAGGTACGAAAAGTTTTTAAGTCACACCACCATCAAAACCCAGGCTCGGCCATGGCTCAGAGGCCTCACCCCATCTCCTTACATATGAAGTTTCAGTCAGACAGTATTCTGTGGGAAAGATGTCCAAATCTTAAAAAGTAACCATACATTTTTGTAGTTTGTAAATTTCTACATTTGAATTCTCTTCATTTAAAAGAAACTCTGTCTACTTTGGTACCTTCAGAAATAAATGAAAGGAGCAATTCCTGAGTGAAATTGGACAGACCTGTCGTGTTAAAAACATTACAAAAGACAGCAAACAAATCACTGTTTCTTCTGATGCTACCTGAATGTAAAAACAACAAATCCTACCATCACATGAATTATTTCTTCCAGAAAAAGCAGCCAGTTCTTGAGGCTAAAAAGGGAATATTATGGAAAAGAAAAGATCAAGACATAAGACTGGAATTCAAAGGGCCGAGGTGCACAGACTGTATCATGTTCTGTTTTAATTCTCGCCTCAAGGGGACCTATTTTTGGTAAATTATCCTAAGTTTCACTGCAGTTTTTGCTTTTTTATGTATCATTTGATAGGCCTCCCAAAGCACACTTAAATATATAAACACATTAATCTCCATGACGAAACAAAAGCAAATTTAACCTGGCCTGATAAGTGCTGGATCCAAAGTTTCTATTCGGTTTGTGGCCATGATAACTTTCACATCTCCCCTAGAATCAAATCCATCCAACTGGTTCAGCAGTTCCAACATTGTTCGCTGAATTTCTCTCTCCCCACCAGAATTGGAGTCATATCTTTTTGTCCCAATGGCGTCAATTTCATCAATAAACACGATGGACGGTGCATGTTCTTCAGCAACTCGAAACAATTCCCGCACGAGTTTGGGCCCATCCCCTAGGTACTTCTGAATAAGTTCAGAGCCAACCACTCTCAAGAAAGTGGCTGAGGTTTGGTTTGCTACAGCTTTGGCTAACAAGGTTTTACCTATTTTAGATGAAAAAAGATTTAAAGAGACACCTCAAGTGCTGTTTTAACTTAAAAACTCGTATCATTGCCACCTTAAATGGACACAAAAAACAGGTGGGCCCCCATGCTAAGGCATGTCACCAATTCAGGTGTCGCCACATTCCGTTGTCCTGAGTAGACAAGAGGACATTTAGAAAAATCTACTAACATGTTTGGATTATCCTTAGCTATTTTCCTAAACTTATCATGATAACGTCAGAAAATACTTTTTACTTGGTTATTTTCCAACCTTGACCCAGTTTCCCCTGAAGAACTGCGAACTGTAATTACCTGTATGAAGAATTGCTTCGTACTATTAATGAAACAAATCGCATTTTTTTCTCTGGTTGAGCCTTTCTTGGGCCCCTTCAAAGTTGCATACATTAACCTGACCCACCCAACCCAGGGCTGGAGAGCCAAACTAAAGTCGTAGGAAACGATCAGTGCTGGGAAAAAAGGTCTGGGAATCCTAGCTTTGGCCCTAAGGAGACACACAAAGTGTTCCTGAGCTCCAGGCATGCAGTGCCCACTGCTCCAGAAGAGTAGCTACTGGGTGGGCTTGCTGCCAGCTCAGACAGCTGAGACAGGACCAGCTCTCGATGAAGCCCACAATGAGAGGCAGTTCCTCCCACTGATCTCAGGGAAGAGCTCAAACATCATTTCCAATACTGCTCTACTTGCTGATATTTCACTTTCAGGTTAAAAACAAGAGTCAGGCCGGGCGCGGTGGCTCAAGCCTGTAATCCCAGCACTTTGGGAGGCCGAGACGGGTGGATCACGAGGTCAGGAGATCGAGACCATCCTGG
>NW_012111168.1:0-1905 GCF_000951035.1 Colobus angolensis palliatus
GTAATCCCAGCACTTCTGGAGAGGTGGGGACTGGAGGATCACAGGAGACCAGGAGTTTGAGACCAGTTTGGGCAACATAGTAAGACCCAGTCTTTACAAAAGAAAGAAAGAAAGAAAGAAAATCATTGCCAAATACCAATTTCAACTTTTTTGGAAGACTAATTAATATCCCCGTTTACATCCCTCCATAATAGTAACTTCCCACCTCATTTTCCAGATAATTAACTAGTTTTATACAATCTCTTTAAAAAGCATCCTAAAAGTAGAAGAAAGAAAATATTTACTGGGTGCCTACTATAAGCCAGGGCACTGCACTTAGCTCATTTAATCCTCATAGCAATTCTACAATATATTATAATCTTTCTATAGGTGCAGACACTGAGACTCACGAAGATTAAATGGCTTTGTTTCTGGTATTTTCTGGTATCAGTTTGATAAATACACCCCTTGAAAGTTGGTTACCACCAAAAATCAGGAATGCTTCGGATTCCAAAGTCACACTCTTTTCACATTTTTCTGAATGGAGACTAATCCATTTGATAAAGTGAAGATTCAATAAATTCCCAATGTTCAATAAATTCCCAATTTCTACTTAAGGAAAAATAAAACCAAAGAGGTTAACACAAAAGTAACTAGAAATATAAATTTTCTAAAGTACACTTAGTGAAGCATAAAGATGTTAATTAAACCACCTACATCACAAACGTTTTAACCTACGTGTTAGTTAACAGAAGAAGAAGATTCACACAAAATGTTTGTTCACTAAGTTTGTGGCAAAGTCTGGGTATCCTTTCAGTGGGGAAAATACACTATTTCTATTTCTAACACAATTTTTCTAAACGGTGATACTTACCCTTCTTTTGTATAAATATCCTAAGCAGTGGATTGGCCGTTGAAACAGCTTTGTGATAATTATCATCATTATTTATAGGTAGTAAGTCTCCATGGATGTCTGCATAGCCTACCAAAACGTCAACATTGGGGATCTTATGAACATGTTGTAGTAATCCATAAAACTCCTCAAATTTTCCAGGTTTTGATCTTTCCAGCGAAAACCGACGAAATTCAGCTCCAAACTATAAACATAACAAACATATTACTTAAAAAAAAAAAAAAAAAGGTAAAAGGACCCAATTTGAAAATGCATGCCATAGAAAAATTAACGAGCAGAGCAAGTATTTTTAACTAAGGAAAGAAGATTGTCTACTGTCAGGAACCTTACTATCAGGGATTTTAAAAAGCCTAAGAAAGGCATAAGAATGTGCCTCCTGACTGCTGTGTCTCTGAAGAGCATTCCTTTCAAGAGAGGCAGGCTCAATTCAATCCCTGGGGTACCTAGGCATTACTGCAGACTGTTCTGCATAGTGACTCAGCTTAAACCCTGTCTGGAGCCCAGACTCTGACGGCAATGCTCTCCTTACTTGCATCATGGGGTACCAAAGACTTGTCCAAGCCTTTATTTCGACCAAAGGAAAGCATTTAAGTGTCCTCCCCCATAAATGGAACTAGGATTTTATGGGATGTGGTAAGAATCAACAGCAAAATACACAAAAAGAACTGTGAGCTACGTGGCATTAAGGTATGATTGTCCCTATGTTAACGCAGAAAAAAGAAGCTTTAGTAATACATCAAATGTATGTCCTATAACTATCCAATTAACGCACAAAGTGTTTATGTGTTTGGCACAGTGCTAGGCCCTAGAGATTGAAAGCCTCGAGCCTGCTCCAGAAGTTCACCAATTAGTGGGTAAAGAGAATAATTACTTTAGGGAGGTATTAAGAGATCACACAAATGGGGCAGAATGGGAAGACAGCCTCTATCATGCCCAATACTTACGTTCACAGTTCTGATTCTCAAGTCTGTTTCCCTACACCTCTGTTTTCCCAATGTCAAATAATTAAAAGT
>NW_012111169.1:0-1106 GCF_000951035.1 Colobus angolensis palliatus
AAAAAAAAAAATTGTCATGCCTGTTTTTTTTCCTGGGTATAAAAGTAATATGTTCATTGTAAAAACAATTTTTTTGGAAAAGAGTTGCATTTAAAATAACAAAAGTCTTTTAATGTTTTATTCCCCACTCTTTTTTTTGTTTCTGTCAATATGGAGCACATTGAAATGCATTTTATGTTAAAAAAAAAAAAATACAATTGAGAAAACGACCTAGGGTTGTTTCCTAGGGTTTTGTGTCATTTTTTCGTACATAACACTACATGTAAACATATACTACATAACACACTACAGATCAGTATTTTCCTATGTCAGTAAATAATCTAAATACAGTTTTATTGTTTCTCTCTTTTTTCATGTTAACATTATTTCTAGTTTAATGCATAAATTAGTAGATATATTAGATAATTTATGATTTTTTCTTGATTGATATTCAAGAACTTAAAGGTTAATAATTACTGGTATTGATACCTTACCTTTTCATATTTTTCATGATAATACCCAGAGCTATTCTTTCAAACTAGTTAGCTTTCTCTTTTATTTATTTTATTTTACTTTTTTTTTTTGAGACAGGGTCTTACTCTTTCCCCATGCTGGAGTGCCATGGTGTGATCACAGCTCACTGCAGCCTTGATCTCCCAGTCTCAAGTCATCCTCCCATTTCAGCCTGCTGTGTAGCTGGGACTAAAGGGGCATGCCACCATGCCTGGCTAATTTCTTTGTATTTTTTGTAGAAATGGAGTCTTACTATGTTGCCCAGGCTGCTCTTCACTCCTGAACTCAAACAGTCCTCCTGCCTTGGCCTCCCAAAGTGCTGTGATTACAGGTGTGAGCCACTGGGCCTGGCCAGCTTTCTTTTTCTTGTTTTTTTGAGACGGAATCTGACTCTGTTGCCCAGGTTGGAGTGCAGTGGCGCGATCTTGGCTCACTGCAGGCTCTGCCTCCCGGGTTCAGGCCATTCTCCTGCCTCAGCCTCCCCAGTAGCTGGGACTACAGGCGCCTGCCACCATGCCTGGCTAATTTTCTGTATTTTTAGTAGAGATGGGATTTCACCATGTTAGCCAGGATGGTCTCGATCTCCTGACCTTGTGATCCACCCGCCTCGGCCT
>NW_012111170.1:0-1702 GCF_000951035.1 Colobus angolensis palliatus
CTGTTTCATTGAAAAGTTTTCCCTTCATATCCTGTATCATGTTTTTTGTTTCTTTAAGTTGGACTTTACCTTTCTCTGGTGCCTCCTTGATTAGCTTAATAATACACCGTCTAAATTCTTTTTCTGGTAATTCAGAGATTTTGTCTTGCCTTGGATCGATTGCTGATGAACTGATATAATCTTTTGGGGATGTTAAAGAAGCTCGTTCTGTCACATTGCCGGAATTGTTTTCCTGGTTCCTTCCCATTTGAATAGACTATGTCAGAGGGAAGATCTGGGATTCAAGGGCTGCTGTTCAGATTCTTTTGTCCCGTGGGGTGCTCCCTTGATGTCTTCTCCTTCCCCTAGGAGTGGGGCTTCCTGAGAGCCAAACTGTAGTGATTATTTTTGCTCTTCTGGGTCTAATCACCCAGCAGAGCTACCGGGTTCTGGGCTGGTACTGGGGAGTGTCTGCAAATAGTCCTGTGATGTGATATGATCTGTCTTCAGATCTTGAGGCCGTGGATACCAGCACCTGCTCTGGTGGAGGTAGCAGGAGAGTTAAGTGACTCTGTGAGGGTCTTTTGTTGTGTTTTTGTTTAGTGTGCTGGGTTTGTTGTTAGTTGTCCTCCAGTCAGGAGGTGGCACTTTCAAGATTTCAAGATCGCACCAGCCATGGTCCTATAGGGATGATGCAAACTTGCCCTATGAACACCTGGTTAAGTATTCAGCTTTCTCAGGTGGTGGGCAGGGTCATAGAACTCCCAAGCAATTATGACCTTTGTCTTCAACTACCAGGGCAAGCAGAGAAAGACCACCAGGTTGGGACATGAATAGGCAGGTCTGAGCTCAGCTTCTCCTTGAGTGGGTCTTGCTGTGGCTGCTGTGGGGGAAAGGGGTATAATTTCCAGTCCAATGAAGTTATATTTATGGGGGGATTATGGCTGCCTCTGCTGAGTCATACAGGTTGCCAGGGAAGTGGGGAAAAGCTGGCAGTCACAGGTCTCACCTTGTTCCCATGCAGCCCACAGTCCTAAAGGCCAGTCTCACTTCCACCATGCCCCTGACAACAGCACTGAGTCTATTTCCAGGCAGCTGGTGACTAAAGCTGAGAACTTGTCCCAGACCACATGCCTGCCCATTGAGAAAGCAGGCCAACTTACAGTTTTTTGGTGTCTCAAGGAGCCTTTAGTGGTGATCCAAAGGGTCTGTGGATTCTCTGGGCTTTCCTGGTATGTTCCTGAAGTAGTTCTTAGAAAAAAAGTTCATGGTGTGAGTCTCCACTTGCTGCTCTGTTCATCTGAGTGGGAGCTGCAAGCTAGACCTGCCTCCTATCTGCTATCTTAATTCAACTCCCAATACGTAGTTTTTTGATTCTCACCCTCCTCCCTCAAGTGGGTCCTAGGATCTATTGCTCCATTCTTTGTGTCCCTTTGTACTCAGTGTTTAGCTACTACTTATAAGTGAGAACATGCAGTATTTGTTTTTCTGTACCTGTGTTAGTTCACTTAGGATAATAGCCACCGGCTGCATCAATATTGCTGCAAAGGACAGAGTTTTGGTACTTTTCACAGCTGCATAGTATTCCATGATGTATATGTATCACATTTTCTTGATGCAGTCCACTGGTGATGGGCATTTAGGTTGACTCCATGTTTCTGCTATTGTGAATAGTGCTGCAATGAACATATGTGTGCATGTCTCTTTATGGCGGAATAATTTA
>NW_012111171.1:0-1412 GCF_000951035.1 Colobus angolensis palliatus
AAAAAAAAAAAAAAAAAAAAAAAAAAAGTTGACGAATCAGATTATTGTAACTGTGCATTAAGCCTGCTACAGAAAGATGTTGAGAATCTGTTAAGCTTTCCTAAACTATTTCTCTGTAAACAATCCGCAAACTTCTACCCTCCATACAGTGACTTCCATTCTTTGGGATCTGTGCTTCTCAGGTGGCCATCCTCAAACTTTGAGCTTGAATAAACTCTCTTTAGATTCCAATCCTTTGATTATTTTGCATTGACAAAAGCGTGGGGACTGAGCATTATGCGGTGAGGAGCCCTCCACTCTTCATTTTTTGAGAAAGACTTTAAAATGAGTGCAAAGATTATTGGGTGTGTAAGGGAGGAAAAAAAAAAAAAAACTCCTTATCTCCCTACCCTTTTAAACTCTTGGCTGGGGTCCCTGTAACAAAGACAAACTAGGCCAGGCGCGGTGGCTCACGCCTGTAATCCCAGCACTTTGGGAGGCCGAGGTGGGTGGATTACCTGAGGTCAGGAGTTCCAGACCAGCCTGGTCAACATGGTGAAACCCCGTCTCTACTAAAAATACAAAAATTAGCCAGGTGTGATGGTGTGCACCTGTAATCCCAGCTACTCGGGAGGCTGAGGCACAAGAATTGCTTGAACCCGGGAGGTGAGGTTGTAGTGAGCTGAGATCACACCACTGCACTCCAGCCTGGGTGACAGAGGGAGAGTCCATCTCAAAAACAAAACAAAAAAACACAAATTAATAAGAGAAAAACAAATAGAAGTTTATTAACATGTACATCTCATATATACATAAGAGAAACTTGGGAAAGAGTAACTCAAAGAGGTAGCTTAGAATGTGGTTTCACATAGTACCTTCGACAAAGAATAATACCTTTGGCCGGGCGTGGTGGCTCATGCCTACAATCCCAGCACTTTGAGAGGCCAAGGTGGGTGGATCACTTGCAGTCAGGAGTTCAAGACCAGCCTGGCCAACATGGCAAAACTCTGTCTTTACTAAAAATACAAAAATTAGTCGGGCATGGTGGTGGGCCCCTGTAATTCCAGCTACTCAGGAGACTAAGGCAGAATTGCTTAAACCAAGTGGAGGTTGCAGTGAGCTGAGATTGCACCACTGCACTCTAGTCTGGGAGACAGAGCGAGATTCCATCTAAAAAAAAAAAAAAAGAACAATACGTTTGTAGAGACATGACAGGACAAAGGAAAGCAGTTTGCAGCTTCCAAGGGTGGCAAACTGTGGGAAGGTTTACACATGGGAAGAAACTTGAAATAGAGTAAGGTTTGTTTACAGATTCCTTTGGTGCCCTCTCTGGGCTAAGAAAAGTCTAGAGTGTCCAGTAAAACTGAATTTACACCTGCCCTTTAGGCAGAAAAGGGGGAGGATAAAGAGAACTTTTCCTGCATTTGTTGCTT
>NW_012111172.1:0-1188 GCF_000951035.1 Colobus angolensis palliatus
GGTCTCAATCTCCTGACCTCGTGATCCGCCCGTCTCGGCCTCCCAAAGTGCTGGGATTACAGGCTTGAGCCACCGCGCCCGGCCTCTTATATCCTTATTTACTCAATCCACTTCTTAACTCCAGACCTGGGCTGATCAGCTATTATATAACATTAATTTTGACTTTTATAATATTTCATATAAAAGGTGTCATATGGCACATACTCCTTTTTGTCTGTGTTCTTTTACTTGCTATAACATTTTTGAGATTTACCTATGTTGTATGAATCAATAGTTTGTTCCTTTCTTATAGCTGAGTAATATGCCATTGTCAGGATATAACACAACGTATTTATACTGTTGATGGCCATTTCGTTGTTTCCATTTTGTGACTATTTTGAATAACATTACTATAAGCATTCAAATAGAAACCTGTGTGGACACACATTTTTATGTCCTTGAGTAAAAGCAAAAATGTTGAGTTGTATAGCAAATGTATGTTTAACCTTGTAAGAAACTGATAAAAGCTTTTCTGAAGCGGTAATACCCTTTACATTCTGACTAGTAGCATATAAAACTATCATTGCTTCTAAGTTCTGGCCAACTCTTGGAATGCTGAGTCTTTTTTTTCTAGATTTTAGCTATTCTAACTGGTAGCACTATCTCTTCATGGTTTTAATTTGCGTATCCCTGATAACTAATGATGTTGAACATCTTTTTGTGTGCCTGTTATTATCTGCAAAGTAAACATATACGTTCTTTTTCTCTGCATGTGTGCCTGTGTGTTATATAACTTAACTGTACACAATAATGAACAAATATATGTTTTGTGAAATGTTCTCTGTTCCTGCTCTCCGCTCTTCTATTTTTTTCTAAGAGTCTTGAGGATGGGCCAGGTGCAATAACTTACACCTGTAATTGCAGCACTGTGGGAGGCCCAGGTGGGAGGATTGCTTGAGGTCAGGCATTCAAGTCCAGGATTGATATTTTATGTTTGATGAAATTTATCCAGACCTGAAATTTTCTTTGTGGAAACAATATATATATTTATAATTTTATTTATCTTATTTATCTTATTTTATTTTATTTTATTTATTTATTTTTTTTTTGAGACGGAGTCTTGCTCTGTGGCCCAGGCTGGAGTGCAGTGGCCAGATCTCAGCTCACTGCAAGCTCCGCCTCCCGGGTTCACGCCATTCTCCTGTCTCA
>NW_012111173.1:0-2096 GCF_000951035.1 Colobus angolensis palliatus
CAGGGTTTTCTGTCTCTACTAATAATACAAAATTAGCCGGGCATGGTGGTGCACATCTGTAATCCCAGCTACTCGGGAGGCTGAGGCAGGAGAATGCCATAAACCCGGGAGGCGGAGCTTACAGTGAGCCAAGATCTGGCCACTGCACTCCAGCCCGGGTGACAGAGTGAGACTCCGCCTCAAAAAAAAAAAAAAAAAAAAAAAAAGAAATAAATGTTTTGCCTGACGTGGTGGCTCAGGCCTGTAATCCCAGGACTTTGGGAGACCAGACAGGTGAATTGCTTGAGCTCAGGAGTTCGAGACCAGCCTAGGTAGGCAACATGGTGAAACCCTGTCTCTATAAAAAATACAGAAAAAAAAGAGAAAGAAAAATTAACCAGGCATGGTGGCACATACCTGTAGTCTCAAGCTACTTGGAAGGCTGAAATGAAAGGATCACCTGAGCCCAAGGATGTTGAGGCTGCAGTGAGCCATGTTTGTGCCACTGTAATCCAGCCTGGGCAACAGAGACCATGTGTCAAAAAATAAATAAAAATAAAAATAAAAAAGGGCTAGGCACAGTGGCTCACGCTTGTAATCCTAGCACTTTGGGAGGCCAAGGCGGGCGGATTGCGTGAGCTGAGCTCAGTGGTTCAAGACCAGCCTGAGCAACACAGTGAAACCCGGTCTTTACTAAAATATAAAAAAGTTAGCCAGGGCTGGGCACGGTGGCTCACGCCTGTAATCCCAGCACATTGGGAGGCTGAGGCGGATGGATCACCTGAGGTCAGGAGTTCGAGACCAGCCTGGCCAACGTGGTGAAATCCCGTCTTTACTAAAAATAGAAAAATTAGCCAGGCGTGGTGGTGTGTGCCTGTAGTCCCAGGTACTTGGGAGGTGGAGGCAGGAGAATCATCTGAACCTGGGAGGCAGAGGTTGCGGTGAGCCAAAATCATGCCACTGCATTCCAGCCTGGGCAACAGAGCGAGACTCTGTCTCCAGAAAAACAAAAAGAGAAATGTTTCATGAGCCAATCTATAAAACCTGCACATTTTAGGACTAAGGTATTGGTTGATTAAATAGTTATTCATTAAATATCAATCACTTTAAAAAGGAATGCATAGGCCGGGCACGGTGGCTCACACCTGTAATCCCAACACTTTGGGAGGCTAAGGCAGGTGAATCATGAGGTCAGGAGTTTGAGACCAGCCTGACCAACATGGTGAAACCCCATCTCTACTAAAAATACAAAATTTAGCCAGGCATGGTGCGGGCACCTGTAGTCCCAGCTACTCAGGAGGAGGCTGAAGCATGAGAATTGCTTGAACCCAGGAGGTGGAGGTTGCAGTGAGCTGAGATTGCGGCACTGCACTCCAGTCTGGGTGACAGAGCAAGACTCTGTCTCGAAAAGAAAAGAAAAATAATTACTTTTGTTTTATTGATGAATAATAGATGCACCAAGTTTCAGGGTACACATGATAAAACATTCATATAATTTGTAAAGATCAAATAATATCTGGAATATTCATCACCTTAAATATTTGTGTTTTCTTTATGCTAGAACCATTTGAATTCTTATAGCTATTTTGAAATGTAAAATAGCTTATTGTAAGCTATAGTCACCCTACTGCTCTACTAAGTCTTATTTCTTCTATCAAACTATATATCTGTACTTATTGATTAATTTATCTTCATCCCTCCCACTCCCTTCCCCCCACTTACATTCTTTTTATTCTCTCTTTTTTTCCTTTTTTTTTTTGAGACGTTGTTTCGCTCTTGCTGCCCAGGCTAGAGCACAGTGGCACCATCTCAGCTCACTGCAACCTCCACTTCCTGGGTTCAAACAATTCTCCTGCCTCAGCTACCCGAGTAGATGGGATTACAGATATCCATCACCATGTCCAGCTAATTGTTTGTATTTTTAGTAGATACAGGGTTTCACCAGTTGGCCAGGCTGGTTTCGAACTCTTGACCTCAGGTGATCCACCTGACTTGGCCTCCCAATGAGCTGGGATTACAGGCGTGAGCCACGGTGCCTGGCCTTTTTTTTTTTTTTTTCCTTTTCTTAAAGATAGTCTTGCTCTGTCATCGAGGCTAGAGTCCAGTGGTGACATTGT
>NW_012111174.1:0-1224 GCF_000951035.1 Colobus angolensis palliatus
TAAACCCGGGAGGCGGAGCTTGCAGTGAGCTGAGATCCGGCCACTGTACTCCAGCCTGGGCGGCAGAGCGAGACTCCGTCTCAAAAAAAATAAATAAATAAATAAATAAATAAATAAAGATATAAAAAATAAATACAAGTATAATGAATGTTAATAAAGGAAAAGAGCAGTTGCAAAGGAGCACAGAACAAAGGTTCCCAATCCAGACTGGTGTATGTGAGGGGGTGGGGGGCAGTGAGATGAGGAGGGCTCAAAGAAAACATTCCCGAGTACATAACCTGTGAAAGGGGTCTTGAGGATAAGAGGCAGTTAGTCTCGTAGGCAAAAAGGGGCGAGGAGGATGTTTGCTGCTAAAGACTGTCTCACACTAATAGATGAGCATATTTGAAGATCTGAGAACAAAACACAGAACATGGCACACTCCACTTGAAGCAGCTAGACTAAAGGAGGGAGTGGTTGGAGAGGAGGCAAAAGGCAAGTAGGAGCCAGGATATGCAGAGTCTTATACACCACATTAATAATCTTGAACATGATCCTAGTGGAAAATAAGAAGTAACTGAATCATTTTAATCATTTTAAACAGAAAAGTTACATGATCAAATCTGTACTATAGAGAGATCACTCTGACTCCGAGTGGAACATAAATGTTGGTCATGAAAAAACCAAAGGAGATCACTTGTGAGGTTATCTGAGCAGCCCAGATAAAGAGAAAAAGGTGATGAAGAGAGTGGCTGTAAACAAATTTGTCAAAATTTGGTGATAGTTACCAAGATTCTAGCTTGAGTTGTAAGTACATAGTGGTTTTATTTATTGAGACCGGAAAGATGGTGAAAAGGGAAGTTTAAAAGGTTAGATGAGGGCCAGGCACGATGACTCACACCTGTATTTCCAGCACTTTGGGAGGCTGAGGCAGGAGGATTACTTGAGCCGAGGAATTAGAGACCAACCTAGGCAACATAACAAGATCTCATCTCTACCAAAAAAATTTTTTAAATTAGCCAGGTGTAGGTGAGTCCACCTGTGGTCCCAGCTACTCGAGAAGCTAAGGTGAGAGGATCGCCTGAGCATGGGAGTTCAAGGCTGCAGTGAGCCATGATTACATCGCTACACTCCAGCCTGAGTGACAGAGTGAGACCATGTCCTCCTCCAAAAAAAAAAAAAAAAAAAAAAAAAAAATAAAAAGAAGTGGATAAAAAGAGAATTTTAAAATTTAGGACAGTCTGA
>NW_012111175.1:0-1054 GCF_000951035.1 Colobus angolensis palliatus
AAAAAAAAAAAAAAAAAGAAATTAAAGACTTTAATAAATGGAAAGGTAACTCATGTTCATGGATTTAAAAACTTATTATTCTTAGGATCACAGTACTCCCCAAAGTAAGAAATTAAATGCAGTTCTTATTAAAATCTCAATGATGGTTTTGCAGAAAATAGAAAAATCCATGCTAACATGGATATGGAAAATCATGGGATCCCCAGTAGCTAAAATAATCTTGAAAACACACAACCAAGTTAGAGGTCTCACACTTCCTGATTTCAAAATGTACTACAAAGCTACACCAGTGAAAACAGTGTGGTAATGACAGAGGTTCATATTTGAACAGTTGGGGTTTTTCGCCTTAGTATTCGCTTTTTTTTTTTTTTTTTACAGAGTTGTGCTCTGTCACCCACGCTGGAGTGCAGTGGCATGATCTCAGCTCACTGCAACGTCCACCTCCTGGGTTCAAGCGATTCTCCTGCTTCAGCTTCCCAAGTAGCTGGGACGACAGGCGTGCACCACCACGCCTGACTTGTTTTTGTATTTTTTAGTAGCAACAGGGTTTTGCTGTATTGCCCAGGCTGGTCTTGAATCCCCGGCCTCAGGTGATTTGCTCGCCCTCACCTCCTAAAGTGCTGAGATTGCAGGTGTGAGCCACCGCACCTGGCCCAGTCCCACTCTTGTACATCCGTCACCACTGCCTGTTTCCAGAACCTTTCCTCATGCTAACCATAGGCTATACAAATTAGGCAGTTATTCTCCGTTTACTTCTCCCCCAGCCACACTTGATAGAACATGAATGTCAGCTAAGTGCTGTGAAGAACAGTAACACAGGATGAAATGAAAGTGTGCCATTTTTTGTAGGATGGTTGGGGAAAGATGGCATTTGAGCCACTGATGGTGCAAGAGAGGGAACAAGTGTGATATTGAGGCCAGGTGTGCTTAGCAGTTTGAAAGCAAAGCTAGAAGTACAGGAGAGGCAGAGGCACGAGATGAGTGTTTTATATTTTATTTTTAAAATAAAATATTTTTATTTATTTTAAAAACAAACTTTTTTTTTTTTTTTTTT
>NW_012111176.1:0-1542 GCF_000951035.1 Colobus angolensis palliatus
GGCATCAGAACTGAAACTTCGAAGACAGGAAGTTGTATGGGCTTAGGGAAGAGAAGGAAAAAATACAAAAGTGCAATAACACAGGTTCATGCAGCAGCATTTACAAGGACTATAGATGAGGAAGGATATGACACATCTGAGGTGGCTGAGTGCCTCCAGAATTAAAGTGTATCTGTATTAGGGAAGGCAAGTAGGGACATGGCAAAGATATAAATCTGAAAAGACCAGAAAATAAAAGGAAAGGTAATGCCATGCAATGGAAATAGGATTTTGATTTTCAAGTAATGCCAGTTTTCCATCTAGATGAGAGATGATCAGATACACGTTTTAGAAAGCTCCCTCCAGTGAGTGTGGCTAAAAAGATTAGGGCAAGAGTACTAAGAGAAGCATGAATAGTAATTAAAAAACCCGTGGCAATAATCAGGCAGGGAACGAGGGCCGTCTGAACAGAGGTTGTGCCTGGGAAATGGGGACAATGAGACCATATGGGTGTGGAAACCCAGGTGATGCTGTAAACTAACACAGGTCAGAAAAGATGAGAAACAGATTTGTGTGAGGTGGCCAAAGAAGAAAATTGTTTGCTTTGGACAAAGGAAAATTTGAAGCTTTTCAGCAGTATCCAGGTGGATACGTCTTGAAAGAACATAAATTTATCTATCTATGTATAGAACATGTTTTCGTTATTTTTTTTTCATGATTGCCCCCTAAGGAGTTTTTAGGTAGTTTTTTCCTAATTGCACCTATAAAATTTTAAAACCACAAAGGTGATGCATTTGTTTATATACTGTATGCATTTCTGTGTTTTACACCGAAAAACTAGTTAAACAAGTAAGACATTTTTGCTCTCCAAGAACCAATTTTTTTATCCCTGAAAGATACTTATTGAAGATACATGGTTAGACCTCAGAGGAATAAACTGAGGCACCAACTGGTGACCAGTTGATCAAATTAACATAAACAGGTATGTAGAATGAATGAAAAGAGGATACGGGCTTGACATGACCAGGGTGGACCAATCCTAATCTGAAATGGCTAAGGAGTACAATCACAGGGAGAGGTAGTTAAGCAAAAACTTGAACAATGATAGAAGTTATCTTGGGTTTTGTGTAGAGTTGGGGTAGAAAGTATTGGCAAGGAGGAGTTGTATGAACACAGGACTAATAGGTAATCTAGTAGCATTCCCTACCATAAAGTAATCATTTAGAGCAGTGATACAAATAAAGGGTTAAAAAAAATCAGTCTTTTCCACCAGAATTTAATTTAGAGTTGGAAATTCAGCTCTATTTACTTGCTTCCTTTCCAAGAATTTCCTACTTTAAAATTGGTTCCTAAATAAATTCCCATAAGCAATATTTTTAAAAATCCAACCTCACTAAATATTCTATCAAAATCAGAAAAATACCAAATAACTGTGAATGTCCGGTAGTGGAAGAATGAGAGATTTCTGTGCCATCAGACATATTAACATACTGACTACTTATTGATTCAAAAACTATCATAGCCCTGGGAACAGTGAGTTACCCACCTAGACAGCCTTACTTT
>NW_012111176.1:5715-10313 GCF_000951035.1 Colobus angolensis palliatus
GCACAAGTATACATATGTAACAAACCTGCACGTTATGCACATGTACCCTAGAACTTAAAGTATAATAAAAATAAATAAATAAATAAATAAAATTATGTTCAGGTTAAAAGTATGCTTTATTTAAACTTTAACAGTCAGTGCTTGACAGGATTTCTTTTGTATTATTGTCAAGAGATTTATCTTACTGATGAGTAATCATCACTGTTAAATAGAATTTCTTATTTATGTATTGTTTCTTTAAGGTACATTTAATGTGGCATAAATGTCAAATAAACAAAAGACAGATGGAGTTTCTCCAACCACTCTGTTCATTCCAGAGAAAATAATGTTAAAAGTGGATCCTGTAATAAATCATGGCCTAGTTGTCAGTATGGAGTAAAACTCCCTTGTAGTTACAGTATAAGGCTCTGGGATATTTTTGAGGTATTCAGCACAAATTTGGATGACATTTGAAGAATATTCCATTATTTTAGTAACATAGAAATAATTTAAATTTAAACCCTAAAATAAAAACTAAGCATCTTGATGATCTTCAGAAGTCAAGAAACTAGAATCCCTTCCTGTTTGAAATAATGAAACTTACATCTTAAGAATATTATCACATTAATAACTCTATTCCGCATCATTATGTTCCTATAATCTAGGTATGTATCAAAGCAGCATTGAATATTTAGATGTTTAGATGCTGTGGACATTAGTGACCACCAGAAACATGACAAAGTTCTGAAAAATCTTGTCATGGCACCGTTAACAGTTTAGAGGAATACAACCTTTGAATAATATTAATGCTGAGGATGACAGTAGCAATTCTTGTTTGGTACTTACTACAAGACAGACACTAGTCAAATAATATAACACATGTTAACTGCTTAAAACATACAACCGCCAACTAGTATTATACCCATTATTTAAAAAGGAAAATGGAAATTTAGAGAGATCATATAGCTTACACTGGATCACATGGAGCCAATGATTGGAACGCATGTCTGTGTGAATACAAAGCTGTTATCCACTATAAAATATAGTTCCTTTATGGAAGTCTTTAGTCTAACTTATTAGTAACAAAAGAAAGCAAATTCTAAAAAAATGGTAGTAAAACAACAAAAGAGCATTAATGCAATTTAAAATACTAGCACGCTTTAACCTGCTAATTCTAGCATGGAAAGCATCTAAAAACAGACACCACGTTCCCTTGAGGTCATTTCTAGTTCTCAGAGCACAAAATTCTATTGTTTTATCTGTAAAATAAATAAAATGCCATCTGAATCATATCAATCAAATAGTAACTCTTTATATATTTCTAATGGATAACTGCTGACAAAATATAATATCATATGATTGAAGAAAAAGGTATCTAGAACGTTTAACCTTCAATGGATTTATACAACTATATTTTAATAGCATCATATCCCATTTCAAATCTTTTGCAGAATAAAGTGGATTGTGTATGCATAAAATAGCATAAAGGTATCCATGTGAAAATGAATGTGCGAAGACACACTACCAAAGACTATATATCACAGTTGCTCAGAGAGAAAGCTCAAAAAGTCAATGTGGTAGTACAAATTCACTAATAAAACCAACCACCATTATAGAATGGATATTGTTTTCTGGTATGTGTGTGTGCTTGTGTGTTTGCCTGGTATGTGTTTGTTTGTGTGTGTGTGTGTGTGTGTGTGTGTGTGTGTGTATTTGAGATGAGCTCTTGCTTTATTTACATATATATATAAATGTTTTTATATATATATATTTTAAATAATCATTGTGCTAATGAAATTTTTGAAAACAAAACAGTATCATTCCAAGACAAATGGCAATGAAAATCTTGAAATAAGTAAAACAAGATGGTTGAGGCAAGAGAATTGCATGAGCCTAGGAGTTCAAGACTGCAGTGAGCTATATAAACTCTCCACTGTACCCAGGCATAGGTGACAGAGTCAGACCCGGCTCTTAAACGACAAAACATAACAAGCCCGAGGTGCTTATGCCACTGCCATAACCATAACCGTTAATACCAAAATACAACTTTCTTAATAATTTTAAAGATAGAAACCAATTGATATTAGGTAAATTAGGTATTAAGGCATATAAATATTAAATTACCTATGGCACTCGTATAAAAAACAATTTATATTAATTTTCATTTTAAAATGATGAGAATTAAAACATTAAGTGACCAAGAAAGTGCTTTAAATAATGTGTACTTCCATAATTATAATATGCTACCATATCCCCACACACTGTCTGTGAATTATATTTTTAACACATTTCTCTTGAATTACAGTGAGTGTAGAAACTTCTACATGAAAAGCATTTTCCTTTTTAGTAAAAGTTTAGCATACTACATTGTCTATTATATTGCACTGTTCTGTTCATACTGCCCCCTTTTTCCCTCAAAAGATATAAAACACCTCAATGTTCTTTATAAAAAAGGACTATTTTCAGTTCTTTTAGTACTGAGAGATCAGAAAACACACATTCATAACAGGCAAATGGGAAAAACTACTAGAATAAACAATCTGCAAGGGAACAAATACGATTAGAATACAAATATATTTTTAAAACGCTAAACTTGGATGATGAAAGACATAAAAAAATACAAGATACTGCTTCGCCAACTATATCAGCACTCTCTACCCTAACAAAAACACTCTCACCAAGAACAATGAATCATGGCAGGGTTGCAGTGAGACCGGCACTTTCATAGTGCCAGTCTATGAAAGCCACTGCAGGCACGTGCAAATCAGTAAAACCTCCAGGCAAATAATTTAGTAACATATGTCAAAAATTTTAAAAATATTCTTGTTTGGAGTAGTTGCAGAAAACACTGGAGTCCAATACTGTCCAGCCAAAGCTATGTAACTAAACTACTATTTTAGAGCATGGATTTCTTAATGTAATAATAAGAATTTCTCATAGGAACAATTAACAAAAATTGGAGAAAGTGCTTAGAAAGTGAACATGTTTAGGCTGTTTATAAAAATGGACCAAATATATTAATTTCAAATTAAAGTTTTTTTAACCCTTAAAATTTTATTAATAATTAACAGACTTTGTATTTTAGAGCAATTTTAGCTTTACAGGAAAAATGAACAGAAAACAGAGTTCCTATATATCCTTCCCTATGCGAACACACAAATTATCCTGTGGTAAACGTTTTACATTCGTGTGGTACATTCGTGACAAGTAATGTATCAATATCGACATGTTACTGTTAAGCAGTTTCCACATTAAGGTTCGCTCTTTGTGTTCTGCAGTTCTATGTGTTTTGATAAACTCAGTGTTATTCATCCATCACTACAATGTTATACAGAATAGCTTTACCACTCTAAAAAACTCTGTATGTCACCTATTCATTCCTTCCTTCTTCCCTCTCCCCAGAACCCCTGGCAACTACTGATGTTTTACTGTCTCTAGACTTTTGTCACTTACAGAACATCACATCGTTGGAATCATATAGTACATAGCCCTTCCAGTCTGGTTTCTTTCACTTAGCAATAAGAATTTAATGTTCTTCCATGTCTTTCCTAGGCTTAAGAAGATCACTTATTTCTAATACTGAATAATATTCCAAATGAATATACCACAGTTTATCCATTCACCTACTGAAGGACATGTTGCTTGCTTCCAAGTTCAGGCAATTATGAATAAAATGGCTGTAAACATTTGTATGCAGGTTTTTGTGTGGATGTTGTTTTCAACTCATTTGGGTAAATACCCAGGAGTGTGATTACTGGATGGTTTGTTCTACATATAGCTTTGCAACTGCCAGTTATCTAAAGTTGATGTGCCACATTTCGCTTTCCCACTAGCAATAAATGAAGGTTGTACTATATACTAACCAGCACTTGGTGCTGTCAGCGTTTAGTATTTTAGCAATGCCAGTACATATGCAGTGGCGTCTCATTGTTTTAGTTTGCAATTCCTTAATGACATATGTTGCTGACTATTATAGGGTCAGAAAAATTACAGCTCCATCCTCTTAGGGTCCTTGCTGGTCTGACAATTTAATTTGACGTGAGATAGATTAACAGGAGAAACGTGTAATGCAAGTTTTCCGTAGCACAAAGACCATCAAAGGAATGAAGATTGAAAGAAATAGAGTCAGTTACCCATATACTGGGTTGGGCAAAGAAGAGTTGTTAAGAAGCAACTACATCAGGTGGGAAATTATTTTTAACAAGGCCTCTACAAAATTCTCTATATTGAGACTTTTCATTGTTGAAGATTAAAGATACTGCATCTTTCTGGTATAGGAAGGCCATGTTTGCATCAAAATTTTATCTTCTGCTTTTAAGAAATAGCAAGGAGGTCAAAGTGATCTTTCTATACCTGCTGTTTTTCAAGGCTTTAAATTAAAGAGTTAATATACCAGAATAGGATATTTTAATCCCTTCAATATTTACTTAACACCTATACGTTTTGATGGGTATCTGTTCACATCTTTTGATCATTTCTTTAAACTGGTTTGTTTATTTTCTTAGTTTTAAGAGTTCTTGTACATTTTCGATAAAAGTCCTTTATCAGGGGGGCGGAGCAAGATGGCCAAATAGGAACAGCTCCAGTCTCCAACTCCCAGCGCGAGCGACACAGAAGAC
>NW_012111176.1:13318-16820 GCF_000951035.1 Colobus angolensis palliatus
ACATGGTACAGGTATACATATGTAACAAACCTGCACGTTATGCACATGTACCCTAGAACTTAAAGTATAAAAAAAAAAAAAAAAAAGTCCTTTATCAGATATGTGTTCTGGAAAGATTTTCTTACAGCCTGTTGTCTTTTCATTGTCTTAACTGTTTGCCACAAAAGTTTTAAATTTTAATAACGTTCAATTTATCAATTTTTTTCTTTCATAGATCATGCTTTCAGTGTTATATCTAAAACATCATAATCAAAACAAAGGTCACATAGATTGTCTCTTATCTTCTATAAAATGTATAGTGTTACATTTTATATTTAGGTCTATGATAAATTTTTAGTTAATTTTTGTGAAAGATATTAGGTCTGGCAACTTTTTTTTTTTTTAACGTAGATGTTCTAGCACCTTTTCTTTAAAAGAAAGACTATTCTTTCACTATTGAATTACCTTTCTTCCTTTATGAAATATGAACTGACTATATTTTTACGAATCTCTTTCTGAGGACTATAGTCTGGTCCATTATTTTAAAATTATTTTTATTTTTTTTCCTGTGGCTAATACCACAATCTTTTCCTTACTGCAGTTTTATACTAAATCTGGAGGTCAGAGTGTCAGATTTCCAACTTAGTTCTTCTTCAGTATTGTGTTAGCTATTCTGGGTCTTTTGCCTCCCCATACAAACTTTGAAATCATTTTGTTAATATCCATAAAACAACTTGCTGGAACTCTCACTGGGGCTCTATTGAACCTATAGATCACGTTGGGAAGAAATGACACCTTAACCATACTGAGACATGCTTTCTATCAACATGAAATATCTACTACTTTATTAGATCTTCTTTGATTTCTTTCAAAGTTCTGTAGTTTTCCTCATACAGATCTTATATGTATTTTGTTAGATTAATACCTATGTTTTAAATTTCCAATTCCAATAGTTCATTGCTGGTATACAGGAAACCAATGGCTTTTTAAAATAGGGGACCTCATAATTTAAAACTTTGATATAATTACTTAACAGTTCCAGGAGGTTTATTTTTTGTTAATTTGGTGGGTGGGTGGGGGACGGGGGGAGGTGGGTTCTACATAGACAATCATTTCATCTGTGAAGAAAGAGTTGTGTTTATTCTACCCCAATCTTTATAGCTTTTATTTTTCTTGTCTTATTGTATTAGCTAGGACTTTCAACACAATGTTCAAGAGGAGTAGTGAGAGAAGACACACCTGCATTGTTTCCAATTTTAGGGAAAAAACATCTAGTTTCTTACCATTAAGTATGATGCTAGCAGTCGGTTTTATGTAGATGTTCTTTATCACAACTTGAGGAAGTTCCCCTCCATCCCTAATTTGGTGAGAATTTTTCTCATTAATGAATGTTGGATTTTGTCAAATGCATTTTCTGCATCTGTTGGTGAGTTTTCTTCTTTAGTTCATTGATGGTGATAGATTGCATTAATGGATTTTCAAATGTCACACCCATCTTGGATGCAAAGAATTAATTAAAAAGTGTTCCCTCTGCTTCTATTTACTTGAACAGATTTAGAGAACTGAAATTATTACTCCCTTACAGGTTTGATAGAATTTACTGGTGAAACCATCTGAGTCTTGTTCTTTCTGTTTTTGAAGGTTATTCATTATTGATTCAAGTACTTTAATAGATTCAGATTGTCTATTTCCTCTGGTGTGACTTTTGGTAGATGGCATCTATCAAGGTCCATTTCATCTAGGTTATCACATTTGTAGGCTTGGTCATGTTAATAATATTCTTCCGCTATCTTTTTAACATCCATAGGATCAGTAATGATAGTCTCTCTTTCATTTTTGATATGGGTAATTGGAATCTACTTTTTCTCTTGGTTAGCTTGGCTATTGATCTTTTTAAAGACTCAATCAGATATTGGTGGGTTTGACTTTATTAACTTTCTGTATCAATTTCATTGATATCTGCTCTAGTATATGTTAGTTCTTTGTCTTACCTTCTTCAGAGTCCATTTGCTCTTCTTTTTCTTGTTTCCTAATGTTAAAGATTATTATTTTTAGATCTTTCTTATTTTCTGATGTATGCACTTGATGCTATAAATTTCCCTGTAAGCATTGCTTTCATTGCATCCAACAAAATTTTATAAGTTGTATTTTCATTTTCATGTTTCACATAAGCAGATCAAACAGAATAATTTTAAATGAGATGTTTTTGTTTTTAAAAATATAAATACAGAAACTTCTGAACTTTACATTAAAGGACTTAACAAAACACATGCCTGATATAGCTCAAGTGATATTTTTCAGTTTGTTCTGGTGGTGGTGGATTATGTACCTCCCAATGCTGGAACCATAGTTCACAGCCACCTATGACATATTTCATCATCATCCTCTCCCCATACCCCAAGAACAAGTGTTCATAGGTACCAATGGCTAAGTATTACTATGTGGATAATAATGTTGCATGTTTTGTCTCTGATTTCAAAAATGTAGAAACAATGCAGACTCTTGATAAAGGAGAGGTAAGACACTTGTTAAAGTATCAGGAATGGAGTGTCTTGTTTCCATTTTTTATTTTTCACTTAAAAATATAAAAAGAGAAGTCTGAATTAAACCAGGGATGGTAATATTCACTTTAGGTGCTATTTCTGAGGAGGCATTTGTCTATTAGCATGATGCTGAGGAGGATTCTGAGGCTGGGTGTTTAGGGGAAAGCGTAGTGTGATAGAGAAGCGATGTTTGCTACAAGAGCAGGAAGATGAAGGCACACAAGTAGCCTATTTGCTGAGCCTAAGCAAAGTCACTCTATCTTTTATAATTCCATTAAAAGAATCATTCTCATTTACAACATTTAATAGCAATTGAAAAACAAAGGTGACGTGAAAAGAATTTACCAAAAACGCTATTTAGAAAAGCCAATTAAATATTTCTTAGAAAATGTCATAGATTAAATGTGTTAATGAATGAGTCAAAGGGGGTTAAGCATTCTAAATAGTTTCACATTGCTTTGGAAATCAGTATTTCTGTGATTTAATTGGCTGCATATAAAATAAGAATGGCATTTGTTATTTGCAAGTCTTTGGCCCATACTGCTTTACTTTAAAAGGTTGCCAAAATTTACTGGTATAATTTTGCCAATCTAATAAAGAATTAAAATCCTTCCCAAAATAACCTGAATGCAAATGGAACAATGGATTTGCTTGGCAGAGATCTTTCTTAAAAATAAATTCATAGAGTAAAGGAAAAAGTGATACATAGGGATAAAAATTTCACAAAAATGACTCACGGTATTAACTTGTGTGAGTGTGACAGGTATGCAAAATACAAACTGCCTGAAATAGGCAAAGGTATCCTGTCTCACGCTTTTATAGTCACTGAAACTCTACTTGTACAAGGTAGAGACTTGCAAAATGACTCGAGAAACAGGCCTTCAACTTATTTCAGTTCCACTATATGCCTGAAATTCACACTCTTTTTCAAAGTTTTCATTTTCAGAGTAATGTTTAGCTTGGCATGAGAGGAAAGCAGC
>NW_012111176.1:17275-17660 GCF_000951035.1 Colobus angolensis palliatus
TGGGGACTGCGGTATCAGTATTTCTTAAAGGGTACTCCAGGTTGCTAATCAATGTCATCCGAAAGAGATTTGTCACAATTTTGGAAAGAGTCTCATCAGGCTTGGTGGAAACATTAAAGAATATGAGAATTCAATGTTTATTGTTGTTTATGTTGTTTTAATTATCCCCATCACAACTCTGGTGGAGTTATTCTACTTTTTCTACTTTTTACTTATAAAAGGAATATCCAGAATCAGATAAAAAATTCATGCATTAGAAAAGAGAATATAGGAAAAAGTAATTTTGTCTCTCACCCCCTCACCATCTTAGCAGCACCTAATCCTCAACACTCATAGCCCCATTACCATGTATTCTTCAATGACTTCAACTTTGAGATGAACTCAT
>NW_012111176.1:23160-23476 GCF_000951035.1 Colobus angolensis palliatus
CTAACTGTAGTAAAATAATAACAGCTACGTTAGATTTGTAAAAGATTTAAAAATTACTATGCATCAGTGATTGTATCTCAATGAGAGGAAGTCTATTTATTTTCAACTACAAAATAAACATAAGACACTACTTTTTGTCTTATGACAATAAATTTCATTCATTCAAGCTATTTATTGAGTACTTCCTATATACCAACCACTGCAGTAGGCTATCTTACCTTATTAATCAGACCTAGTCTCCTGTCAACAGCTTTCCTTAGAAGAAGGCATAAGGACATGAGGAAGAGCATGCAGCCAGTTTTTTTGTGAGTCAACT
>NW_012111176.1:23526-23861 GCF_000951035.1 Colobus angolensis palliatus
ACTACCCTCTCATAGCTGAGCTAGGCTCTCTGTCTAAACTCTGCTGCCATATTTTTTGTATATGGCTTCATTAAAGCATTTAATCATAATTAATGGTTTACATGTGGAAAATATGAGTATCATGTATGCTAGGTAAATATTAATCACATACATTAAAGAGAGAATCTGGCAAAGTATCTGGCACAGGACTTCACTCTGAGTAAGCCAGGATAGATGTGCCAGGTCTTCAGGATGTGTTTTAGGAATTGTATCGCCCATGCTAGTGATCTTCACCAAATATAGCTGCCTAAGAAAACAGAGAGGAAAATAAAAGAATGGAGATGGGGCAAGGGAAA
>NW_012111176.1:31400-32555 GCF_000951035.1 Colobus angolensis palliatus
AAGCAATAAAGTAAGCATTTTTTAAACTAAATTCTAAAAAGGTAACAGGACACATAGGCCACAAATTACAAGGCATTCATGTCATTATTTTGAATAATTTTTGTTCAATACTGCAATACACTGGGTCATGTTTAAAACATATTCAGAAAAGTCTAAAGAGGGTTTGTTTTCTTCAAATAGCAACTGCTGTCCTCAGAAACCCTGCTGACTAACAGTATGTGTTAGATAGAGGGAGAGTAAATAGGTCCCAATTTGTACTAAATTGACTTTCTTCAGAAACACAGGAAAGTAGAATGACTCCTGACACATACTAAATTAGCAGAATCAGAGTTAGGAAACATGGGAGTAGTAGAACCGCAGAAGCAGTGCAAACCCACAAATCTATCACATGCCAAGTTAACCCTGTCTGGGACTCTGGGTTTCTCTATTGGGAATGTGGGGGACTAGAGATGTCTAAAAGAACAAAGGGGCAAGTTCCTGCCTTTATCCTTACTCCTGTGTTATATCAACACACATGCAAGAAATAATCAATTAGGTGTAGGCTGAAGACATACCACATATTAAGCTAGATATGAATTCCTTGACCAAACGTATTAGGGATTCGGGACTTAAAATGCACTGAAGGGGCAGTAATAGTAAAATTGTTGAACTTGGACTATTGTAAATATCAAAAGCAGGTTAAGGCAAGGTCAGAAAAAAAGCAGAGAAAGGTTAAAATAGGGACTGTTTCTCTTAGTCACCGACTGTAAAGGAAAGGCTAAAAAACAATGCTATATGAAGCCTGTAGGATGCCAAATATAATGAAAATCATGATTGTTTGGGACACAGAAAGCTATCAGTTCATAATATAATAATGACCGTTACTTAAAGTATACTAGACAAAGGCTTATTAGACTCCAATATTTTATAGACACTGCCTTAATGACTTAACATAACTCAGCTTACTCACCTGACAAAAATTGAGCAATTAGTTCTTTGTACACAACTCTGAGAGAGTATTTTCATACAGACTAAAGCCTTATAGTGAATGAAAAGTTCCATTTTCAAATAATATAAATATCTAATTTATACTTAGCTTTCTCCCCAGCCCCTTGCCAAATTAAATGGTTATGTGTATACAATCAAGATTCTAAGAGGTCAATTAATGTAGTTATT
>NW_012111176.1:34670-35143 GCF_000951035.1 Colobus angolensis palliatus
TTGTATGATGTTTTCATTTCTATTAAATTAGTAAAAGATATAGTACAAATGTATATCTAACGTAAAACATTGCCAAACTGTTTTTACAAAGTAGAGTAAATGATTCTATATTCCCTTCACAAACTTATGTTTTATTCTAGCTATCTTTTTTCTTTTCATGTATAGGTCCGTACTCCATTGCTCTAATTATTCAGTGAGATCTGATGCAGGAGTTGAGATACATTTTGGTCCCTAAGATGTATAGACTTTACAAAACCATTTGACACAAAGAACATCACTGAACATCAAATGATGGTATGTTTGTGGATCTGTTTCTAACCTTCTAGAAAGCTTATTTCTATATCCTTCAGCAAAAACTTTTACCTTGATGCCATATCAGTAGTTTAGGTCCACCAAGATTGTTCTTCTTTAAAATTGGTTTTCTACATTCTATGTCCTTTGCATGCCATATGAGTTTTATAAACCATTTGTCA
>NW_012111176.1:40673-41029 GCF_000951035.1 Colobus angolensis palliatus
TGTCACCTTCTGTTTCTTAAAGATATCCATAAAGATAGAGAAGTCTGAGTTTACAGGATATTTTTTAACACCTTTCTGTTGAGCTTCTTGCATTTTAAACACTCTTCTGTTACTTCTGCTGTCTATCATTTCTGTGAAGCCAGCAACATCTTTTATCTTTGTTTTCCTATATGTACTGTGCCTTTTATCTTTTTCCTCCCCTCAAGATACTTTTATCATTTTCTTTTTCTTTCATTTTCAGCAATTTTACTAGGCTGTGCTATGATATCTTTTTCTCTTTATATTAATCCTGGTTGGGATCTGCTGAGCCTCTTAAACCTTGTTTATGTTTTTCACTGAATGAGATTTTTTGGCCA
>NW_012111177.1:0-1108 GCF_000951035.1 Colobus angolensis palliatus
ATGGTGAAATCCCGCCTCTACTAAAATTACAAAAATTAGCCAGGTGTGGTAGTGGGCACCCATAATCCCAGCTACTTGGGAGGCTGAGGCAGGAAGAATCGCTTGAACCCAGGAGGCAGAGGTTGCAGTGAGCCGAGATCACGCAGCCGTACTCCAGCCTGGGCAACAAGAGCGAAACTCCATCTTAATAATAATAATAATATAAAATATATAGTGCTTTTTAGGTGAGCGGTTGAACTTTTATTTTTCTGCCCTCTAGGCTGTACTGAATGGTGACTATAAAACAGTTCATGCATTTCCAATGTCTGGATAGAGAATGGAAAGTTAATGAAAGTGGGAAAATAAGTTGGAAAATGGCATACTGTACAAAATTAGTAAAAGGTATCTGAAGCAAAGCAAATTTTCTGTGATTACTTGAAATTCAAGACATAGAAGAGAAATTTTTAAAGACAAAAAGAAAATGATTTCTCAGTTCCAGTAATTCCCATCTGGTTGACATTCACCCTCTCAGAAAACAGAGGCCTATGGGTGTCTCCAATACTATGAGCAACTCTCTCAGACATACTGACATGATAGTTATCGTTGCAAAGTGCCAACAATGTTTTATAGTTAAATCAACTCTTGTCCTACAGGTTTATCCCTTAAATGTATTCAACAACAAAAAATTTTTTTTAAAAAAGGAGTGGAGGAAAAGACAGAGTTGACAATAAAAATGAAGCCCAGTCAGGATTATTTACAAAATATAGGTATTCAATTTTCTAGTCTCAGGTGTTTATTTCAGATTGACCAAAGTGCACAAGTTTAAGAGGGAGACACTCAGAATGGGATTGATGGCTTAATTTTAAGGCTAAGGAGCTGTTGAAAAGGATACCTCAAAGCCCTAAAAAACGAGAGGGAAGAGGTCAGGTGCAGGTCTCACACCTGTAATCCTAGAACTTTGGGAGGCTGAGGGGGGCAGATCACTTGAAGTCAGGAGTTCAAGACCAGCCTGTCTAATATGGAAAAAACCCGTTTCTACAAAATATATATATATATATATATGCCAGGCATGCTGGTGCATGCCTGTAGTCCCAGCTACTTGGGAGGCTGAGGCAGGAGAATCGCTTGA
>NW_012111178.1:0-1066 GCF_000951035.1 Colobus angolensis palliatus
GACTCAGCTGCCTTTCATCAGCTCATCTGCCCCTAGGATCCACTGTCTCTGGCTGGCACCTGACCCGATCCCCAGGCTCACGCCTCTGCCCACAGGCCCAGCAGCTGCTTCACCTCCAACTCCATCCCTCTGGACCAAGCACTGCCTCTCGCCAGCTACTAGGGTGCCACTAGTGCCCCCACATGGTGTCCCCTCTCCAGACCCTTGGGTCTGGCTGTAGCTTTCTTCTGGAAGCCACACCCCAAGACCCCAGCCCTGCTCTAGGGCCCTGTATCCCCAACTTCCTGCATCCTTCTTTCTCCTTCTGGGAACATGAACTTGCCCTGCCAGCCTGGTGGCTCCTGGGGGGCAGGACACCAGGGCCTGGACAATGGCAGGACCGGGAGCATCTGCTGCCAGCGATGCTGGAACCTGCACCCATATCCACATGATGGCCGTGGCACAGCGGCCACCTGAGGCTGTGGGCATCTGAGTGGTGGCTGCAGAGTGAGGCCCTTACCTCTGCCTGAGTGAAGTTCACCATGTCCTCCCCCATGCTGTCCTGCTGGGCATGGAACAGCCGGCCCGGCTGGGGGCCCAGGACCACACCGTAGAGCAGGAGCTGGGGGTCAGTGCCTGTGCTGGAGCTGGCTCTAAGGCTCTGGCTGCTGAGTGGCTGGATGGACCCAGCCAGAGGCAAAAGGGGCCATCACCCTTTGAGATCCAGGCCCAGGCCTGTGTCTGCAGAGAGGCAGCGTGACCCTGGCGTGCCACCCTCAGCTCTGCTCCAGCTCCTGGCACACCCAGGAATGCCCACGGTCAGCACACCCACCTGGGCAGACAGTCAGTGTCCGGCTGCCTTCCAGCAAGAGAAGCACTTGCTTCTGGGCCGTCACTCGGAAGAAGTGTCCGGAGGAAGTGTGCTTGTCATCAGAGAAGCCGAAGTGGTCGCCTCCGTCCAGGGCTCCTGAGGACAGAGTCATTGGGTCCGGCTGGCTCAAGCTGGCTCCCCATCTCAGGGCACCCGTGCAGGCAGCAGGAACCCAGGGCCCGGCCCTCAGCACCCACCTCTGTGTGAGAACAGCAC
>NW_012111179.1:0-1058 GCF_000951035.1 Colobus angolensis palliatus
TTATACTGTTTAATACATTATCTAGAAAAGAATGGTTGGGCATGGTGGCTCACTCCTGTAATTCCAGCACTTTGGGAGGCCGAGGTGGGCGGATCACCTAAGGTCAGGAGCTTGAGATCAGCCTGGCCAACATGGTGGAACCCCGTCTCTACTAAAAATATAAAAATTAGCTAGGCCTGGTGGCGCATGCCTGTAATCCCAGTTACTCGGGAGGCTGAGGCAGGAAAACTGCTTGAACCCAGGAGGCAGAGGTGGCAGTGACCTGAGATTGTGCCACTGCACCCCAGCCGGGCTGACAGAACAAAACTCCATCTCAAAAAAAAAAAAAAGGGCCAGGCGCAGTGGCTCACACCTGTAATTCCAGCACTTTGGGAGGCCTAGGTGGGCGTATCACCTGAGGTCAGGAGTTCAAGACCAGCCCGACCAACATGGAGAAACCCTGTCCCTATTAAACATAAAAAATTAGCCGGGTGTGATGGCACATGCCTGTAATCCCAGCTACTCGGGAGGCTGAGTCAGAAGAACTGCTTGAACCCCAGAGGTGGAGGTTGCGGTGAGCCAGGTTCTGAGATCGCACCATTGTACTCCAGCCTGGGCAACAAGAGTGAAACTCTGCCTCAAAAAAAAAAAAAAGAAAAGAAAAGAAAACAGAGGTAGCTGAGGTAATCCCTGTAGACAGTGCTGGGAAAATGATAAGGACATCAGGACATTCCAACATCTGCTCCTGAAAATAATTTTTCAAATACGACACAACTCATTTAATTCAATACAAATCTGAATCCAGTAGGTCTTGAATATTTTAGCATAACTATATTCAAGACCATCTTATCTTTAAGAGTAAAGGATCACTGGAATTTTTTGAGGGGATATGCTAGTGGGGTTTAAAATAAATTACTGACTTTGAAAGACGTAAAATAGGTTGGGTGCGGTGGCTCACGCCTGTAATCCCAGCACTTTGGGGGGCTGAGGCAGGTGGATCACGAGGTCAGGAGATTAAGACCATCCTGACTAACATGGTGAAACCCTGTCTCTCTTAAAAATACAAAAAATTAGCCAGG
>NW_012111180.1:0-1194 GCF_000951035.1 Colobus angolensis palliatus
GGCGGAGCTTGCAGTGAGCCCAGATTGGGCCACTGCATTCCAGCCTGGGCGACAATGTGAGACTCAAAAAAAAAAAAAAAAAAGAAAATAAGCAATTACACTGTAGCAGTATACATGATAGGGAAAGGATAAAATGCATGTATAAGCATTTAATGCCTACTGTGTTCCAGACACTGATCAAGATGCCGGGGGACTCTTCTTTCCAAAACTATAGTTAGAATCCTCTCTCTCCTGAATTTCCATAGTTGTAATATGTTATTCCTTTATTCTCTCTTGCTCTCCATAAAAGCCATTCTCCACAGTGGCTCCTTGAATCCTCTTTCTGTCTCTCTGACATGGCATACAAGGCTTTTTGTGGCCTGGTCTCTGGCTGTTTCTCTGATATTTCATGTATTTTCTATGATGGCTGTGTTCCAGTCACATTTATTTTTCTATTTCTCTAACACAGATTATGCTCATCTTAGGTCTTTCTACTTCTTAGTTCTTCTGCATAGACCACTGCCTCCAGGTCCTTGCATCTTAGTCCTTCCTGATTAGATTTAAGCACAAATGTTGCCTTCTCAGAGTATTCTCAGGTTATTCAATATAAAGTAGCCTCACAGCCACATTATTCCACATTGTCTTATTTCCTTTATAGTAGTTATTATTGAAAATCATTTTGTTTATTTGTTGTTTGTTGTCTCCTTTCCTGCATAGAGTGTAAGATTAATAAGATCAGGGACTTTTTTTTTGTTTATAGCTATTCAATGGCTTATGTTTGTTGCAAGAATGAGTAAACAGAACATTGAAAGAATTGAAAGATATATAGAGGGCGTAGGGGATTGGAAAAACATAGGAAGTGTGGAGCCAAACGAGAATTTTAAGTAAGAGGTAACATCAGTTCAATGAATATCTATTGAGAACTATGTGTCACGTATGTACTAGGCACTGGAGAACACATTTGTATAAAAGATGCCCCCTGGTAGGGGAAATGCATAAAAATAGACTGGGGAGAATGGATTACAAAGGAACAAGACTAGAGGCAGTTAGGAGGCTTTTGCAATAATCCAGGTGAGAAATAATTGTGGGATGGTTTTGAGATATAACAATGGGCATGGATGGAAATTGATAGAATCCGGAAAGACTTGAGAGGAGATAGAACTGAGCAAACTTGATTTGTTTGTAATTTTTTTAAAAAGAAGAAGGATGGCCGGG
>NW_012111181.1:0-1512 GCF_000951035.1 Colobus angolensis palliatus
AATTTGTTACTGTTTCTAACCTGCAAATATATATAATGAATGCCCAGATTGTCTGCTACTATACTAATCTGTTTCTGTTCCTAATGCCCTCCAATCTAGTTTTACCACATTAATGAGAGTGATGTTTTTAAAGTGTAAGTTGGGGCTGGGTGTGGTGGTTCCCAACACTGTAATCCCAACACTTTGGGAGGCCGAGGCGGGTGGATCACTTGAGGTCAGGCCTTCAAGACCAGTCTGACCAACATAGTGAAACCCCGTCTCTAATAAAAATACAAAAATTAGCTGGGCGTGGTGGTGCATGCCTGTAATCCCAGCTACTGGGTGGCTGAGGCAGGAAAGTCACTTGAACCCTGGAGGCAGAGGCTGCAGTGAGCTGAGTTTTCACCACTGCACTCCAGCCTGGGAAACAGAGTGAGACTGTCTCAAAAGTAAAAAATAAATAAAGTGTAAGTTGGACCGTATCATGGCCCTGCTTAAGAACCCTCTCATGGCATTTCATTATAAACTGCCAAAACTTTCATTTCAACTGTAAGGCTCTGTATGAATTGTCCCCTGCTTATTTCTCTAGACTTACCTGGTACCTTCTGGGTACATTTGTATACAAATACATTTGTATTCCCTCCCATGTAATTTAAGACAAAAGTAACCAAATGCCAACTTTGTTATCTGATGTGCAAAATTATTGAGGATATTTTCATAATATTTTCTTAAATTTTATATTTTTTCAGGTGTTATGAATGTGATGAAAAATTATCAACGCATTGTAATAAGAAGGTTTTGGCTCAGATAGTTGATTTTCTCCAGAAACATGCTTCTAAAACACAAACAAGTAAGTTAAGCAATTACTAAAGGAATCTGTGTTAAAATATAGTATTTGATATAAAGAGTTCAGAAATTCAGAAAGAATACTTCAGATTTCACTGTGACAGCCCAGTCAGTAATTTGAATAAAGATATTATGAGTATTGACTGGGTGCAGTGGCTCATGCCTGTAATCCCAGCATTTTGGGAGGCCGAGGTGGGCAGATCATGGGGTCAAGAGTTTGAGACCAGCCTGGCCAACATGGTGAAATGCCGTCTCTACTAAGAATATAAAAAAAAATTAGCCGGGTGAGGTGGCGGCGCCTGTAGTCCCAGCTACTCGGGAGGCTGAGGCAGGAGAATTACTTGAACCCGAGAGGGGAGGCGGAGGTTGCAGTGAGCCAAGATCGCACCACTGCAGTCCAGCCTGGGCAACAGAGCAAGACTCCGTCTCAAGAAAAAAATACATTTATATTATGAGTATCATGCATTCTTAGGTGGTAACCTTGTTACATGTTTATGTAACCAATTTGAGAAACTGAAGTATGTCGGCTTTGAAGTCAGTCCTAATAAGTTTGAATTTAGGCTTCCCCACTTACTGGCCATGGTCACTTTTATTGCTTAGTTTCCTTATTTGTAAAATTAAGATGATAATTCTGTCTTGTGGAATTACTATGAGGCCTAGAGATAATATTTTCTAAAGATTTAGAAA
>NW_012111182.1:0-1592 GCF_000951035.1 Colobus angolensis palliatus
AGGACATTTTGCCTTCCTCTTGCTATTTCAGTCATTCTGGGGTGATCCTGACTCCTCTTCCCAACACGATAGAGTAGAAGAGAACCAGCTAGGGAGTAAGGCTACATGAAGGTTTTTTGTGAGGCTTTTTTTTGAGACAGGGTCTCACTCTGTCACCCAGGCTGCAGTGCAGGGGCACAATCTCGGCTCACTGCAACCTCTGCCTCCCAAGTTCAAGATATTCTCCCACCTCCACCTCCCAAGTAGCTGGGATTACAAGTGCCTGCCAACACACCTGGCTAATTTTTGTATTTTTACTGGAGACAGGGTATCACCATGTTGGCCAGGCTGGTCTCAAACTCCTGACCTCAAGCAATCCATCTGCCTCAGCTTCCCAAAGTGCTGGGATTACAGGCATGAGTCACCATGTACCGCCAAGACTACATGAGTTTGAATCCTGACTCCACCCGCTGCAGATTGTGTACAAGTGACCCCATCTATCTTAGCCTCAGTTTTTGCTTCTGTAAAATGGGGATAGTATCTACCTCATATAGTCCTTGTAAGATTCACAAGGCTTAGCTCCCCCTTCATAATGAACAGTGGTGCCATTCCCTTTCTATCCTTCCACTCACTGTTGCTACCATCTAGGTTATTTTGCCCTAGCAGGATTTCAAAGAACAATTTCAATAATCAATTTGAAAGACCATAAACAAATTGTTTTAACTCTTATTCAAAAGGAAGTGGGATTAATGTAAAATAATCAACAGATACTTATTGTGCCCTGTGCTTGGGAATAAAAAGAACTATTAAGATAACTTTCTGGAGGTTGAAATTACTGATTTGATTGAGATCTTTGAATTATGGGTAGATTTTTGTTTTCCTTGTATTTCCTGATACCCAGACCTAGGGTTAATTGAGAATTCATTACAGATAAAAATGTGCTGGTTCTGGGTCTAGTGCTACAGAGGAAAACGAATATAGCCCATCAGTTGTCTGTGTTCCCAGAAATGAGACATTCGTGAGTCACTGAGCTCATACATCCAGTGCTTTCTTGAGGCTCTGAATTATCTGCACAAAGACAACAGAAGGAGAGTTGGCTCAGGGAGCCCTGCTTCGTTATGAGACACTCTCTTTTTTGGAATACACTTTTCATCTATCAGTCAGGGCCATAGTTTTCCCATCAAGGAAATGAATATATGAGTCTTTATCAGAGGTTTTAGCTTATCTGTGAACATCATGTGCAAAGAATTAAGTTAATCTTACATTCTTGGTCATGACACTATTTCTGTGACCATTAGGTCCTTGTTTTTTATTCCACAAATACGTATATAGTGCCAGGCCCTTCCCATGAGCCATGCACTATCCAGCACTTTGATTTTTTTTTTTTTTTTTTTTAGACCCAATCTTGCTCTGTCGTCCAGGCTGGAGTGCAGTAGGGGGATCTTGGCTCACTGCAACCTCCACCTCCGGGGTTCAGTCCGTGGCATCTGTTTCTAGGGCCCTTTGAAACGGCTGTGGGGGCCCAAGGCTCCTTCCTTAGCCTCCTGAGTAGCTGGGATTACAGGCGCGCGACCATCGTACCTGGCTAAGTTTTGTATTTTTTTTTTTTTTTT
>NW_012111183.1:0-1809 GCF_000951035.1 Colobus angolensis palliatus
ATAGGAACACTTTTACACTGTTGGTGGGACTGTAAACTAGTTCAACCATTATGGAAAACAGTGTGGCGATTCCTCAAGGATCTAGAAGTAGAAATACCACTTGATCCAGCCATCCCATTACTGGGTATATACCCAAAGGATTACAAATCATGCTGCTATAAAGACACATGCATACGTATGTTTACTGTGGCACTATTCACAATAGCAAAGACTTGGAACCAACCCAAATGTCCATCAATGATTGACTAGAATAAGAAAATGTGACACATATACATCATGGAATACTATGCAGCCATAAAAAAGGATGAGTTCATGTCCTTTGCAGGGACATGAATGAAGCTGGAAACCATCATTCTCAGCAAACTATCACATGACAGAAAACGAACACTGCATGTCCTCACTCATAGGTGGGAACTGAACAATGAGAACACTGGGATACAGGGTGAGGAATATCACACACCGGGGCCTGTTGGGGGTTGGGAGACTGGGGGAAGGATAGCATTAGGAGAAATACCTAATGTAAATGACGAGTTGATGGGTGCAGCAAACCAACATGGCACATGTACATATACCTATGTAACAAACCTGCACGTTCTGCACATGTACCCTAGAACTTAAAGAATAAATCCTACTTACAATAATAAAAAAAGAAAACTGAGCCTTGTCAAAGGGAAGATTTCATTAAAAGAGAATTATGATGCTTTCTATATGTCAGACCCCAAAAGGAGAGGGAAACAGGTATTTATATATCTAACATGAAATTTATTTACAGAATTACATATGTGTATTCTCGCCACTCTCCCCTGCAACAAAGACAGTAGGTGTAAACCTGTGAAATATTCTTCTTTCATCACTAGAAGGTACATTAAGTAGGATCCAGCATTTTAATAAGGGCTGAGCAAATGCAAGCCAATTACTTATGAAATTGTAATGCTGATCACTCAAGACTTGATAATCTGGCCAGGCGCGGTGGCTCACGCCTATAATCTCAGCACTTTGGGAGGCCAAGGCAGGCGGATCACAAGGTCAAGAGATTGAGACCATTCTGGCAAACATGGCGAAACTCTGTCTCTACTAAAAATAGAAAAAGTAGCTGGGCATGGTGGTACGCGCCTGTAGTCCCAGCTACTCGAGAGGCTGAGGCAGGAGAATCACTTGAACCTGGGAGGTGGAGGTTATAGTGAACCAAGACTGCGCCACTGCACTCCATCCAGCCTGGTAACCGAGTGAGATTTCGTCTCAAAAAAAAAAAAAAAGTTGATAATCTAAATAACCACAGGAAGTGTTCATATGTTAAGTCATTGGAGGGGGAGAAAGAGAAAAAAGTCAAAAGCCAATAACCTAAATCTTATGAATACAGAATTCTTTTATGTAATGAGTATGACTTATTATTATTATTATGTAATATCTTATAATCAGTTAATAGTGCTCCCCTCAAACAAATGGAACACGAACACAAAACTCACAAACAGTATATAAAGCACACCAGCGGCCGGGCGTGGTGGCTCACGCCTGTGATCCCAGCACTTTGGGAGGCCAAGTCGGGCGGTTCACAAGGTCAGGAGATTGAGACCATCCTGGCTAACATGGTGAAACCCCGTCTCTACTAACGATACAAAAAATTAGCCAGGCGTGGTGGTGGCCCCTGTAGTCCCAGCTACTCAGGAGGCTGAGGCAATGGTGCCATCTCAGCTCATTGCAACCTCCACCTCCCGGGTTCAAGCTATTCCCCTGCCTCAGTCTTCCCAGTAGCTGGGATTACAGGCACCTGCCACCATGCCTAGCTAATTTTGTATTTTTCATAGAGAC
>NW_012111184.1:0-1196 GCF_000951035.1 Colobus angolensis palliatus
TACTTTAATATTGTATAATATATAAACTGGCCAGGCACGGTGGCTCATGCCTGTAATCCCAACACTTTGGGAGGCCAGGGCAGGCAGATCACGAGATCAGGAGATCGAGACCATCCTGGCCAACACGGTGAAACCCTGTCTCTACTAAAATACAAAACAATTAGCTGGGCGTGGTAGGGCGTGCCTGTAGTCCCAGCTACTCCGGACGCCGAGGCGGGGGAATCGCTTGAACCCAGGTGGCGGAGGTTGCAGTGAGCCGAGTTCGGGCCCCTGCACTCCAGCCTGGTGACAGAGCAAGACTCCGTATCTATCTATCTATCTATCTATCTATCTATCTATCTATCTATCTATCTATCTATCTATCTATCTAATTTTTCTCTGTTTTTAGGTCATCTCAGCTTTGCAGTACAGTGCTCAAGTGTCATTTTAATACTTATGGTATCAGGACGGTCTCATCTTTCTTACAGAGAGTTCAAAATTATTTTCATTCTTATAGGAAGTTTTTGTTGTAGATGTTAGAGTGCTCAGAAATGAGTAGTTACTTGCTTGAGTTTATAAAGCTGTTAATATTTGAATCTAAATCATATGGCTCAGATGAATATATTCTTTCTTTTGATAAATATTTGGTTTTGATAAATAAATTTCTACATGAATAAATATTCTCAGAAGGCATTTAGTCTGGATATAATATGGATACATCTCTCTATCTACATAATTTGTCTAACTGTATCCAAATACAGATAATATTAATATACAACAGAATTCACACATTTATGTGAACTAAAATGTAACTTCATAGTCCTTCAGTTTTCATATCAGCTCCATGAATAACCTCAGAGTAATAAATACATGATGTTGTATAGTAGATGAAACTTTAATACCCATTTGAATCATTACCAATCACCCTCCTGCTTCCTACATTTTTTGTTTGTTTTTGTTTTGTTTTGTTTTTTAAATTTTTTTAAACTTTTTAAAATTTTTTATTTATTTTATTTTTTTACCTACATTTTGATTATTTAAAAAATCCACGAAATTTAGCCTAGGGAGAATTTGACATAATTCTTTTTTTTTTTTGAGACAGAGTCTCGTTCTGTAGCCCGAACTGGAGTGCAGTGGCCGAATCTCAGCTCACTGCAAGCCCCGCCTTTCGGGTTCACGCCATTCTCCTGCCTCAGCCTCCCGAGTAGCTGGGACTA
>NW_012111185.1:0-1181 GCF_000951035.1 Colobus angolensis palliatus
CCTCAGCCTCCCAAAGTGCTGGGATTACAGGCGTGAGCCACTGTGCCCGGCCTGTATTATTGTTTTTAAATAATAAAACCATACCACCTTGTTGCCTAAATCCAGGGAAGACTGCGCCCACATCCCTCTTGCCACCCCCATGGTACACCTTTTTTTTTTTGGAGACAGGGTCTCACTCTGTCACCCAGGCTGGAGTACAGTGGTGCGATTTCGGCTCCCTGCAACTTCCACCTCCCAGGCTGAAGCGATTCTCCCATCTCAGCCTCCAAGTAGCTGGGACTACAGGCACAAACCACCACACCGGGCTAATTTTTGTTTAAGTAGAGACAGGGTTTTGCCATGTTGGTCAGGCTGGTCTCGACACCTGACCTCAAGGGATCCACCCACCTCAGTCTCCCAAAGTGCTGGGGTTACAGGCATGAGCTACCACGCCCAAACCCCTTGGTACACTTCTGATTAAGAAAACTCATTACATTGAGCTGGGCACGATGGTTCACACACCTGTAATCCCAGCATTTTGGGAGGCTGAGGTGGGTAGATTGCCTGAGCTCAGGAGTTCCAGACCAGCCTGGGTAACATGGCAAAACCCTGTCTCTATTAAAAATACAAAAATTAGCCAGTCTCATAATCTGCTCTCAAGATAGATAGACAGACAGACAGAAATTAAAATAAATAATTTAATTTAAAATAAAATGTAGTTTGCAACATAAAAAACTAATTTATCAAATGACTTCTTTGTTCATATTTATTTCATTTTATTTTATTTTTTTAGAGACAGAGTCCTACTCTGTCACCCAGGATGGAGTATAGTGGTACGATCATGGCTCACTGCAGCCTCAAATTCCTGGGCTCACGTGATCCTCTGTCTTAGCCTCCTCAGTGGTGTGCTGAGACTACAGGCATGCACAATCATGCCCAGCTGATTTTATAATTTTTTTTGTAGAGATGGGGGTCTCACTATGTTGCCCAGGCTGGTCTCTAGCTCCTGGCCTCAAGCAGTCCTTCCACCTCAGCCTCCCAAAGTGTGAGCCACTGTGTCTGGCCTGTTTATACTTTATTTTATTTTATTTTATTTTTGAGACGGAGTCTCGCTGTGTCACACAGGCTGGAGTGCAGTGGCCGGATCTCAGCTCACTGCAAGCTCCGCCTCCCGGGTTTACACCATTCTCCTGCCTCAGCCT
>NW_012111186.1:0-1758 GCF_000951035.1 Colobus angolensis palliatus
TATGAATACATATGTGTGTATGTGTGTGTCTATATACACACCCCTGAGATCTAGGCCTCTTGGGAATCATCCAATTGGGAAATTGACCTGTGATTCAGACAACTCAGATAACCACTCTGGAATGTATCAGTTGTTATGTACCAGTTACTTACTTGCTTTACTCTATCACAGAGAAATTTTAATGTACAAAAAAGAAAAGGCAGCAGTACGATGAACCCTTGCACACTTATCACTCATTATGTCCCTTCCATATGACTTTAAACACCCTCCTCCCAGTTTTTCTAATCTGATTACTTTGAAGCAAATCTTGATATAGTTACTTTTAAATAGGAAACAGATAGGCATCTTCCCAGAATCTATAGAACTTTTCCTTAGAATGGGAGAGCATGAGCTTGCCAGAAGCCTGAGGTGGGATCTTCATTTCAATCAGGTGGTATGCTTGGCAACTGTTTCCCTGTGGGGAACTCTGAGGGACTTGGGAAGCATTGTTACCTGTTTTTGTAGCTGCTTCTGGGTAAAAAATAAAAAATAAAAGTTATTCTATTACAGAAACCTAACTTTTAAACTGTATCTATTGTCATTTTTCCATCAGTCAATTTACTGCCTCATCCTGCTGCTCAAGCACTGGGTTAGATGATTAGCAGGTATTTTTCCTTTTTTCTACTCTTTCTCTATCACCTTTTTTTAAAATTGAAGTTTCTCTTAATCACTTAACTGATTTGTTTTATTGATTGTTCATTTCATTTGAAAAATAAATTCACTAATGTTCACAGTATCCTAAATTGGTTGTTAATGACTACTCTCTAATAATGGCCATGTACCTGTCCCATCATTTAAACTGTTTGCTTACCAAGAGTCTCTCATCTCTGTTTCCAAGGCAATTTATAATTGTGTAATTTAAATATGTAAACAGGTTAACTATTAATAAGAAAAGATTGATTAAATTGTTTTGAGTTTGATAAAACTCGAGTTTCTAAAAAGTTGCACTCAGCTGTAGGGAAACAATATCTGGAGGGGCATTGTATAAATATAAATGGGTTTTTTTTCACATTCGGATTTTTTCATTTTAACTAAGCCAAAACTAGAAATGTCAACAATGATTTATGTGAGTAGGATGATATGGAACTCTATTCCATGGATTTGTATTAAAGGTAAGGCCATGGCCCCATATCCAAAGATTGGTGAATTAAAGATGTGTTTTTAATTTTAAGTTAATAAAAAATGCTCAAAATTACATATTTAACTTTAAAAAAAAGTGTTTCCTATGTTAATAAGTTTCTTTTTTTGTGGAAGTAACATTTTCTGTCTGAGTTAAATAAAAGGAATTTCACTGTATTAGGTTTTATTTTGGTTTATTTTATGGTTCATTTTTTGTTACTTTTTATTATGAAAAATATCAAGCATATAGAAAAGTAGAAAGAATGGTATAATCAACTCCCATATACCTGTCATCTAGATCTAACAGTTATTACAGTTTTCCATGTTTGCTTCATCTATTTTCTTTTAGTATTTTCAGTATATTGCAGATGTTTTAAATCTAATTTTTAAATTTTAATATTTGCCTATACAGTCATATCTTTATAACACTTAATGTAATTGGCAATAATTCTCTAATATGTGATAAATTTATTTCATATTCAGATTTTCCCAGATGTTCCCTAAAGGGCTTTTACATCATGTGGTTTCTCTGAAGCAGAGTACAAGCAAGAGTACACATTGCATTTAGTTGTTCTCTCTTTTTTTTTTTTTTTTTTTTTT
>NW_012111187.1:0-3589 GCF_000951035.1 Colobus angolensis palliatus
CTGCCGCCGCCCGGCGCTCGCCGTCGGGGAAGGACCGACGCCTCGCGACGGACGCAGATGCACCAGCGGGCCGGTCAGTTCGCAGAAGAGAAGCAGGAGACAAACCCCAGGCAGTGAATGGTCGGGTTTTTCTATCCCTTTCGAAAGAGGGCAACGCTGAAAGCGTGCGGGAGGCGGCTGAAATAATTCCGGCGACAGAAAACGGAAAAGGAGTCGGGGCCATGGAGGGCGACCCGGGTTCTCTGAACACGGCCTTATCTCCCGCTGTGTCGTGACCTTGTAGGTTAGTATAACTCAAGTATTCTTTCTAAACGTTTAAAAGGTGAGATACGCTTCGGGGTCAAAAGACAGACGCCACTATTACCACCGCCCAGGTTGCCCCGTCACTGACAACCACTTTCAGTAGCACTGCGGGTGCGCACAGGAGAAAAGTATTTATGAATTTGCTTTCGCATTCTCTTGCTGCTTGCAAAATCATTGGCACAAGATCGCCTGTTATAGTTATGCTTCACTTTGTCTTGGGATTTCTAATAAGGTAATATTACTCCCTAGGCGCTGAAGACAGCCCACGGTAACCAACTGAACTACAAGAAAACTAACAGCTTTGATCAGATCTCTAAGGCGTTTCCCTGAATGGTCAATAATAATACGTACTTCAGAGTTACTTTTCCCCCACTCAGGTTCATTACTAAGACAAGACAAAAGTTTATCCTCTCCTCTTTGTATCTAGCCTGAAATTTTGGTCACTATGAAACTCTACAGTAGGAAACTTCAGATGTCACCTGCTTAGTGTGATGACCCTTGTTACAACGCAACTACCCTGCTACCCCCATATCCTCGTCTGTCTCTAGACCTTCTTCCTGCTTTGTCTCCATAGTACTTTGATGATCCTCAGAGGCTGACTGAAGATAAAATTTCCTCCTTTTCCCAACCTGTCAGGTTGAGCAAAGTTGCAAAGGTGCAAAGGCAAAGAAACACACATTCAGCCTCTCTGCTCCTGGATTCTCTCCCAATTCCCACTTTTAACTCTACCCATTTTTCCAAAAGGGAAATACTCTGATTCTCCTGAAATTTGCACCAACTTCTGGTTGCAGATCCAACCTGCTTTTATAAAAGCAATTATGGAAGTACAGATGCTCCATAAGTTACAGAGAGGTTACATTCCAATAAATGCATCGCATATTGAAAATGCATTTAATACACCTAGTCAAACACCATAGCTTAGCCTAGCCTACTTTAAGTGTGCCCAGAGCCCTTTAGCCTACATTTGGGCAAAATCATCTGGCAACACATTACACTGTAGCGTATCAGCTTTTTACCTTTATGATCACGTGGCTGACTGGAAGCTGTGACTTACTGCCGCTGCCCAGCATCAAAAGAGAGGATCGTACCACATATCACTAGTCCAAGAAAACATTAAAATGTAAAATTTGATGTAGGGTTTCTACTGTATGCATATCACATTTGCACCATTGTAACACTGAAAAATTGTAAGTCGAACCATCCTAAATCAGGGACTGTATATGTTTGCTTAATATCTGTGTTGATTGGATTCATATTCTTGTTAATCGGATAAGTGAATTGACATTTTATGCACAGAAAAATGAACTTGCTTTAAACCCCCACACCAGGATCTTCAGATTAAGAAAGGAAAGTTCTACCAATTCCCCCAATCAATCAACAGATGAGGTTGTCACATTCAACTTCAAAACTTAGACTTAATTTCTCATCCTGTGTACCATATACTGTTTTACAGAATGCTATTTCTCCATGTAGAGAAACAGTGGTTCCTTGGAATCTCCCCATATAATTCCACATGAGGTTAAATTTTGAAAGAGCCTCATACTCGTGACTCATGGGTCAATGTCATCTAGCAACCCTTCAATGGCTGAATCCTCAGACTGGCACTCAGCGTCCCCAGAACCTAGGGGCATGCCGTATGCCCCCACATAAAGATTCGTGGAATGAATGAAGGTGTCTCACTCCATTGCCCTGCCCTGTAAAAGATGTATACTTTCTCTGCCTAGACCATTGTGGTAATGCTCTGACCTTCCTCATGATCTTTGCACTCAACTCTCAACTCTGTGCCCTGTTGGAATGATACTGAAATGCAAATTCAGTTACAGTCTGTCCTAAATTCATTTACCAGCAAACTTTGCTTATAGTGCTTAAACATTTTATCCTGACATTCAAAACGCTTCGTAAAAACCTGGCCTGTCTTCCAGCTTGACTCTTGGAATTCAATCCTATGCACACTCTCAGAAAACAAAATCATTGTTAGTTCAGCTTCAAAACCTGTTGTTTCATTCTTCTGAGACTTTGCCAATACCTTTGAGCAAAGCGTCTGGATAGCTCCTCATTTTTAAATGTAACTGTGGATACTGCCTTGAGTGGAGACAGAGAGAAAAGGGAAGCTGAAGGATAATGGATTGTAAAAATCCATGCTTTATCATTCTTGTCTGGTTTGATAATCAGTGCCTAGAAAGGAGTCAAAGAAGGGTTTCTTTCTACATCTTCTAAATAACACAAAACCTAGCTCTGCATTAAAGCCTTAGAATCAGTTTCTGGGATTGAAAAAAAAAACAAAGCAGTAGATTTCAGACCGTCATATTCAGATTCCCACAGATGTGGCAGCCACAATGCAGAATACTAACCACTATGTATACGGTCATGGCAGGCCACTGGGAAAAGCTGATGACTTCTATTTATTACAAGTTTGTCATGCCAATTGCCTTTTCCTCAAACCAGTAAGAGCTCAAAAGGGCATACTTTATGATTACAAAGTAGAAATAACTTTGCGAAATCTTCATGGGTAGATTGATCTTGCTTCTTTTCACATGTGGCCAATTATCTTGCTCATTCCAGAAAGGCTCACAGCTTGCCATCTTACCTTGGTTTAAGAATTCTTTTTGAACTTACCCTGTGAAAGAAAACACACAGAAGAAAGCTTTCCCTCTGCATGTCATTGATTTCTGAACAGGAAAATACAAGAAAGTATCATCACAACTGTAGAGACGGGGCATAAACTGGGAAATCTAGATTGTCAGGTTTTCAAGAAGCTTATATTCCAGGGGAGAGATCGAAAATAAAAACAATTTAATATGCTTCCCAATTTATTAAAAATTTTATGTAAAAGATGGAGAGAGAGGCAGGACATTGATTCAGCCAGAGAGGTCAAAGAAGACCTCTTAGACTCTCTGAGACAGTGACACTTGAGTTGTGGCCTCAGTGATGACAATGAGTCCACTGTTCTGGGTCTGGAGCAAGACTGGTAGAGTGCAGAGGCCTACAGCTGGGGACTGGGCCTCTGTGGGCAGCCAGAAGACGAGCCAATGGAGGACCCCAGTTACCAGACTGACAGCAGAGCCAAATATGAAAATGTTCTTTTTCTCTCAAGCCTCGAGACTGCACACCAAAGTCCCGAGCAATCAAGGTCACTCCATTTCCAGAGGACCCTTGTATCAGAGCTTCATCTCAGTTCCTTGCAGACTTTTCCTGAGGTGAAATGCAGGGACGGTCCCACTGCTCAGCTCAGTGTGGATCATGACCTTCCTGCCCTTCCCCTTTAGCTCACCCTCACCAGATTCTG
>NW_012111187.1:5577-6748 GCF_000951035.1 Colobus angolensis palliatus
TTTTTTTTTTTTTTTTGCCTGTTTTTCAAGTCTCCAATTTTTGTCACCCTTCACACATCAGGTCAGAGAGATAGCCAATGGTCAGAAGGAATCTACCAGCAACTACCATAGTGCTTTTGCCTGCCTGAAGATGCCTCTTTTTATTCAGCCTTCGTGGGAAGTAGCAGCACCATCCGTTCTCAGAGAGCAAGCTCTGGAGTAGCTGAGCTAACCCCAGTTGTTAATCTGAGCTAATCCCAGTTACCCCAGCAGATTTACAGATTGAGGTTAGAACCCAGTAGGGTTCTCTTCCTGAAAAGAATAGGCTTCCCTCTAAGGTTTCACATAGCTACTGGGTGAGGAAAGAGCCCTAAATGGCTTGAGAAATTGAATGCTCTTTGGGCAAAGCAGGAAGCCCTGCTGTGGAAGAGCATCATCTGAACATAAATCAGGGTCTCAGTACAAACAGAGTGCTCAGGAGGTCAAGATGGTTAAGCAGACAGTCTGACCAGAATGTCCATGGTGAAGAGAAACAGTCTTGTTGGAAGAAGGATGACGATAATGGGGGACTTAGAATAAAGGCTAAAAATGATTCAAAGAGAATGCAAAAAGAATCAGGCACAAATCCTTTACTATATTCTGTTGTGCAAATCTCACCTTACTATGTGTTTGTACTCTATTCCTCTGCAATCTTTACTTTATCTTTATGTTCACAGAGACTTCTTGGTGCCAACTAAATGAGCACAACAGCCAGTGACAACAGAGCTGCACTAAACTAGTCCCTCATCAGCTCTTGAGAGCAGGTTCCTTAAAGGTGAACAATATTCCACATATAAGGACTTTTCAGCACCACGCATTAGAAATGGAAGTGAATGTTTATTATTCGTTATAGAAGTTGGTTGATGTGTCTTTTCAGTTTCCCTCAGTAACATTATCCAAATTTTGTAGATGACACTAAAGCTCAGAGGAGTTCAACCATTTTCCTCAAATCATGTAGCTTTAAACAGGAAAACCAGATGTGAAAAGCAGATTTCTTTCTAAATTAAAAAACAAAAACAAAAAAACTTGAGCTCTTGCTTTACCCTAGCACATAGTCTCGCCATCTGTTTTCTCCACACCAGGGCATTCCTGTAACATTCATTCACATAACAAATACAAATGAATGAGTGGATTCATTCATCAGATATTAATT
>NW_012111187.1:8400-9495 GCF_000951035.1 Colobus angolensis palliatus
AAGCTGAACTGGATGATCTCAATAACAGAATGCAGATGCTAAGAAAAAGCCAACGAACTTGAAAACAGAACAAGAATACCTACATAATCTGAACTATAGAGAAAAAGGAGGATTTTTGTAAACGAACAGAGCCTCAGGGACAAATAAAAACAACAAATCTGACATTCACATTATTGTAATCTGAAAAGAAGAGGACAAAGAGGTCTTTGTGGGATAGAGCTTTGAAGAATTAATGGCTGAGAATGTACGCAATTTGTCAAAAGATATAAACCAGGTTTTTAAAGTTTGGCAAAGGTCAAGCAGGACAAACCCAAAGAAACCCATTGCAAAACATATCAACCATCAAACTGCTGAAAACGAGCAAAGCACAAAACAATCTTGAAAGCAGTCAAAGGAAAGTGGAAAAGGAACTACCATGTGAATGAGTGTAGATTTCTCTTCAGGAACCACAGGGGCCGGAAAAAAAAATGTCATAGTATTTAGTAAGTAACAAAAGAAAAAGACCTATCAACCCAGAATACTATGTGGAGCAAAAGTATCTTTCAGACATAAAGGCAAATAAATGCATTCTCATTGGAAGGTGCGTAAATCCATTCTCATTCTTAGCGAGAATGCTAGAAAATAATTAGCAAAGATTTGAGATGAGAAAAGTGATACCAGAAGGAAACTTAGAACGTCATCAATGAAGGAACAAAAGCAGAAATAGAAAATGTCTGGGTAGACATAACAGACTCTTATTCTTCTCTTGAGTTCCTTAATGTATGTTTGGTGATTGAAAGCGAAAATTGTAGCTCTGTCAGAAACAGTTGTCATTGTACCTAGACGTACTACATAAATAAGATAAAAGGGTAAGTGTAATGGGCCTAACTCTTGATGAAGTTTCTATATTCCACTTGAATGGTAAAATATTGATTCTAAGTATATTGTGAAAAGTTATATATGTGTATGGTAATCCCTAGACCACTTACTAACCAGATTTAAATAAACCAGAACAAGACAGAAAGGGGAACATAGAAGAATTAAAACGGAGGGAACAGGGGTTAGTAAATTATGAAATAGCAGATCTATCTAAAAACTTATCTATAATAGCATTAC
>NW_012111187.1:9956-14606 GCF_000951035.1 Colobus angolensis palliatus
GTGTTTGAAGGAAGAGAATGAATCAAAGTTGACTAGAAAGGTAAGCCCAAGGCCAGACGTGGTGGCTCATTGCTGTAATCCCAGCCCTTTGAGAGCCCGAGATGGGCGGATCCCTTGACGCCAGGAGTTTGAGACCAGCCTGGGCAACACAGTGAAACACAGTCTCTACAAAAAAATACAAAACTCAGCCGGGTGTGGTGGTATGCATCTGTAGTTCCAGCTACTCAGGAGACTGAGGTGGGAGGATCGCTTGAACCCGGGAGGCAGAGGTTGCAGTGAACAGAGATCGCACCAGTGCCCTGGCAATAAAGTGAGACCCTGTCTTAAAATAAAATAAAATGTAAAAGTTAAGCCCAGGCCGGGCGCGGTGGCTCACACCTGTAATGCCAGCACTTTGGGAGCCCAACGCAGGCGGATCACCTGAGGTCAGGAGTTTGAGACCAGCCTGGCCAACATGGTGGAACCCCATCTCTACTAAAAATACAAAAATTAGCCAGGTACCTGTAGTCGTAGCTACTCGGGAGGCTGAGGCAGGAGAATCACTTGAACCCGGGAGGCAGAGGTTGCAGTGCGCCAAGATTGCGCCATTATGGCGATCCCTAGACCCCTGGGATGGTGATCCCTAGATCACTTACGAACCAGATTTAAATAAACCGAAATAAACTAGGAACAAGAACATACAAGAATTGAGACAAGGGGAACAAATGATTAATAGATCATTAAAAAGTAGATCTATCGGCTGGGCGCAGTGGCTCACGCCTGTAATAACAGCACTTTGGGAGGCCGAGGCAGGTGGATCACCTGAGGTCAGGAGATTGAGACCAGCCTGGCCAACATGGTGAAACCCCGTCTCTACTAAGAATACAAAAAATTAGCCAGGCATGGGGCCAGGTGCCTGTAATCCCAACTACTCGGGAGGCTGAGACAGGAGAATCACTTGCACCTGGGATGCGGAGGTTGCAGTGAGGGGAGATTGTGCCATTGCACTCCAGCCTGGGTGACAAGAGCAAGTCTCCACCTCAAAAAGAAAAACAGTGGATCTATCTAAAAACTTATGTATAAAAACATTAAATGTAAATGATCTAAACCCATGAGTTGAAAACCAGAAATTGTCAGAATGTACTATAAATGAATATGCTGACTATAGGAAAGTCACTAGTAATATGCTTATATATGACATTAAAAGTTACATAGCATATTGAAAGTAAAGAATGCGAAAAGACATGTCATTTAGGCATTACTCAAAGAAAGCTGTGGTGGATATATTCAAATCAGACAAACCAGATTTTAAATTGTAGAAAACTTCCAGGGATACAGCTGTTACATAATTAGAGGTGTCAACACACCAGAGAAATAATGTCCCAAATGCATATAAGGACACAGGGCTTCAAAACCCATAAGCAAAATTGGATAATCCAGATAAAAACAGAAAAATCCAATTACATTTGCAGACGTTAACACTCCTCTCTCAGTAATTGATAGATCCAGCAGACAATAAATCAGTAAACACATTTGAGAACTGAACAACACTCATCCAGCAATGGATCTAATCAATCAACTTTCTAAAGCAAAATCACAATTTGGGTAGAAAGAAGACAAAAAAAAAAAAATCAAAGAAAAGCAGGATCGTGTTACAACTAGGAAATCAGGAATGTTCAGAATGCAAAAGAGTGATGTATTGAAACTGACATTTTTGAAAGCGTTATTTAGCTGTAAATGACACGGAGACTGAAATGGTATCTTCCCTTGTCCATATTTATCCTGCCTTCTCTTGAGGACTGGGGCTGCTTGAATCTTTAGAATCTCCTGAACTTACAACAGTGTCTGGCACAGAGCATCTTCCCTGTGAATGCGTACTGAATCAATGGAAAGGAATTGACAGATTCAAAAATGTTTTGCAGGAATAATGTTTACTCTTTGACAAATCACTGGATGTGGTGTTTGAAGGAGAAAAATGTGTCAAAAGTTGACTTGGAAACGAAGCCCAAAAGGTAAGTAAAGGGGATTTGGGGAATGAGATATTTGGTGTGTGAATGAATGGGGTGCTGTGGAGAGGAGTAGGCAGTAAGATTGTGAACTGGAGCAGAGAAAGAATCACGTTTTAAAATCTAAAACATCTTCTCAGTTCAAGCTTTGATGCTTAGCAGCTCTGGCACCTTAGAAACGAAACTTATCTGAGGTTCCATTACTTCTAGAAAGTGCAGATTAGGACACATAGTTTTGTTGGTGAAGTTCTATCAGACTATACGAAGGAAACTCAATAAATCTCTCAGTATAATGAATGGCATACATGATTTGCTTTATGCTTTTTGTAGCAGGATTGTCTCCAGTCATGTAGATGCAAGTGGAGATAGAGAGTAAGACAAAGTAGTATGGACAGGAGACACCTTTAAAGACTATTTTTTTCATTCCTTCGTTCATTCAGTTGGTCAGTCAGTGAACTATTATGGCCTGAACATGTCCTGTGTGTCTTTTCAAAAAAGGAGACCATGGGAGGTGTAAGAGTGACTAAGATCTCTGAAGGAGGGAGAAGCCAGATGACTGGGCCACAAGAGGGAAAAAGTCAGCAAAACAGGTGCAATTGTTCCTGGCCTCTTGCCTCAAGATGGTTGTATTGTTAGGTGAATACTAGAAATGGGTAGATTCCGCCTGTCCTGAGGATAAAATTCTTTGGTTGCAGGATTGGATTGGCTGATAAAGAGTGATTTCCAAGCACCATTGATTGTGTTCTTTGAAAGTTAGGAACTGATAAAGCAGCAGTGCTTGGGAAATAACATGTGGGATGTCAACTCTTAGGCGAGAACTGCCTTCTTTCTGCAGCAGGCCACACATCAATCTCAAAATCTAAAGCTTTTGAGTTTGAACATCAGAGAGGATACAGTTTTTGCTGCTATTTTGGTTGAGGGAAACAAAATGGGTGCACTAAATAATGAAATGCAAATGCTATGAGATAACAATTTGAAGACTGACTCAATGTTAGCTTAGAATGGAAAAGTGATTTAGGTTTTCCTTGTTTTGTGTGTGTGTGTGTGTGTTTGTTTTTGGCTTGTCAGTGGTTTGAGTAAAATGAGTGGTAACGGGATATAGATGACACAAGAAACTGCAAGCTATATCATATAATTGGTCTTTCTCGCTAGCTGATGGAAGAAACGGGAAATTTTTCATCCAACTTCCTGTTCTCAAGGTTACCCAGTTGTAATTATGAGGTGAGTGGGTGAAGTCATTTATTCTTTTAACCTACATGTATTTCTCGAGCACATATCTTGTTAAGAGACTGTTTGGGGTACAGCCGTTTAACAGTGAAAAAACACATATATTCCCACCTTTGTGAAACTACCTTCTAGTGGATAGGGGTGAGGAGAAACAGATCAGAAGCAAACAAGAAAAATACATAAGATGTTATGTGGCAATGTCTACTGGGAAGGAATCCGCAGGCAGTAAGGGACTTTGGGAGTATGGAGGTGGCCCATTCAGAAGCTTTTAGGAGCGCAATCTGAGAAGTTGTCACCTTGAAGACATCCTTTACCCACTCCCCATCCCCTTCCTCACTCCCCACTCCTGCTCCTTCCTTCAGTCATCTTTCTTCACATGGGAAATGAGGACTCTGGGATTCTCTGGTTGGATCGCAGCACCTAGAGATGGATCTGATCGGTAAGAAGTGCTCGGTAAGCATTAGCTACTGCTTTGGTTGCCTTCCCCCTGTGGAGTGCTGGCCTCTTGGATTGAGCTTGCATCATAGGTCTTCAGTAGGAGCTTGCTTAGTGGACTTACAGGTTGAGGTTAGAACCCACCAGGATTCTTCTCCTGGGAAGAAGAGGCTTCCCTCTAAGGCTTCACACAGACCGGTGGGTGAGGAAAGAGCCCTAAATTGCTTGAAAAATTGATTGCTCTTTGGGCAAAGCAAGAAACCCTCCTACGGAAGGGCATCATTTGGGCATATATCGGGGTCTCAGTACAAAGATGAGTGCTCAAGAGGTCAAGATGCTCAAGCAGAGAATCTGACCAGAATGTTCGTGGTACAGAGAAACAGTCCTGTTGGGAGAAGGAAGACAATTGAGGCCTTGGAATATAAGCTAAAGAAGCTTCAAAGGGAATACTAAAAAGATTCAGGCACAAATCCTTTACTACATTCTTTTGTACAAATCAATTTTTGCCTAGAAAATCATACCTTACTATGCATCCCTACTGTGTTCCTCCACCATCTATTTTATTTTTTTAAGCGTTATTTCATTTTTGTGTTCACAGAAGCTTGTTGCTACAACTAAATGAGCAAAACAGCCAGTAGCAACAGAAATGCGTTAATCTCTCTCCTCAGACCTTGAAAGCATTTTCCTTAAAGGTGAACAATATTCCACATACAAGGACTTTTACAGCACTCTGTGCCAGAAATTATACTGAATGTTTATTAATTTTTACGTAAGTCGGTCAATACAGTTTTTCAGCTTCTCCAAGTATTATTACTCCAGTGTTACAAATGACACTGAAGTAAAGGGCGTATCACTCTCTTTATTCTGTGTATGTGTGTCTGCTTACAGCTAAGGACTTCCCAAATTATAGTTTTGCAAACATTAGTTCTAAATCATGCCGATCACTTGAATTTTGAAAACGTCAAAGCCAATCACATTACTGTAGTAGAAAATACGGGTTTGC
>NW_012111187.1:16041-18131 GCF_000951035.1 Colobus angolensis palliatus
TCCTGTTCCTTCTCCTGGCTTTTGAACTAGATTCTCACCTCTCTCCAATCCGTCTTTCGCGGGGCTGGCCTGTCTTTCCGCCTCACTTCTGAAATTCTATCCATTGCCGCCTCTATGCAAACCGACTCTGGTTAATACTTCACTCGGTATGGCTCCCCTCTTCCTTCCGCACTTTGCACTGCGAGAAATGCCCTTCCTTGAGGCAGCTGGAGGCCTCCTTCTGCTGAGAGCTTAGTTGTGGACACAGCCTGGAGTAGAGGCGAAAAGGAAAGAAGGCCGGGAGATAATCGGGGAAACACACACACCTTTCGTCTGGTTTGAAAGCTGGCGCCCGAAAAGGGGAGCGAAAGGAACAAGAAAAAAAACACGCTCGGGAAGTGTCTGAGATTGCTGCGGCCGTAAAGCAGAGAGCACTAACCGCGGTACGGATACGGGAGGGGAGGAGGGCTCCACCCCCGGGCCTGTGCCCACGGACCTAGGTGAGGATGGGCACTCCTGCCTCCGCGCCCAAATGTTGCATTTCCCAAGACCACCCTGGCCCGCCACGCCCCCATCCCGTGCCTATAAAAACCCCCGAGACCCTAGCGGGCGCAGACACAAGCGGCTGGATGTGAAGAGGAACACACCGGCGGGAGAACACAGAACACCCACCCTCTCTCTTAGTCACCCTGGAGGCGTCGGAGAAGGCGGTTTCAGGGTTCCGTGAAGAGACCCTGAGTCTTTTACATCCCGGAGAATGACAAGAGAGAGAGTACCTAGGCGACGTTTACTTTCTGGGATTTCGGGAGATGCGGTTTTCTACACGCCAGGGGCCAAGCCTGAGAGATAGGTAGACGGCAGGGACAGGAGCTCTCTCCGCGCCCCAAAAGCCCCTGCTCATACCTGGGTTCCTTGATTTTCCTGCCTATATAACCGAGCCTCCCATGGCCGGGCTCTGAGCTCTCATTCTGCGAACTGGGACAAAGAGGTTAACTGTGATGCGCTTTGTATAACCCCAGGATTCTGCACTTGCCCAAGGGCGAGGCGCAAATCCAAAACCAGGCACAACTGAACACCGAGATCAGCTGAGCCCTGAGTGTCTCACGACATAAAATCCCTACGATTTTAACAAGGGCTGTATTTGTGCTAGTCCTGTTACCGACAAACGCGTGTCAGATCCCATCTGTGTTTAGCTCAATGTGTGACGTTAGACATGTCGTTTTGCTCCTCAACTTTCTTATTTGTAAAAAGAAAAAAAAAAAAAGTGTTCTGGATTTGCAGAGGGCCTCTTCAGAGCTAAGTTCCAGTAGCTGTACTGTAAATTGATCTCTTGGGCAGTCCTGTTGGTGAGGAAAGAGGACAAATTGAGAAATGAACAAACAGAGAAGCTGCGAAAGTCCTGTGACTTACAGCACAGGACAAGTCTACAAACCATGCCACGCCGCACTAAGCTCCAATTGTTTTAACACCAGCTTACTCAGACCGGGTGATCCAAGATAAGACCAAAGCCAAACTGATCCAGCAGCTCTGCACAGATCTTCATGTTCCGGCAGCTAAGTTCCGCTGAATAAACCTATGATTCGCCTAGTTTAGAAATTCTGTCCAGTCCCTCCTGGGAAGGACCTTGCTAACTTTTCCCCTAAAACTGTCCTATGAATATCTCCAGTCCCCAGACCCTGTAAATTCTGGTCTCTGACTCGCCCTTGTTTTAGGCAGTACTGGGACTCCACAGAGGTGGGGCTCTTTGCTCAGCAAGTGTAATAAATCCAAGGTAGTAGAATCGATTTGTTTTCTTGGTCGTCTTTTGTTTGGGAGTGGGTCTTCTAAATGTTGATTCTGATCCCCGCCTATGGATACTTATAAATAAGTAGATGTTTGCACTCCATCATTATGTGGAGCTAAAAGTGTTAAATTTTACTCTCTAATTACCTCTAAAATAACCATTAAATTCAACGATCTGAAACTTATCTAATGAGTTCCACATTCTGGAATGAAGGAATGAAGGTAATAACAGGTCTCAGTCCCGAATGGAGAAATAATCACACAGACACCGGATGAAAGATGAGTAAAGTGGAAAGCAATAGGCAGAACAATAATTTGCTTTATGCTAC
>NW_012111187.1:18181-18489 GCF_000951035.1 Colobus angolensis palliatus
CTGTGGAAGCGGCATGTTCCGCACTTGGAGACCCTTCTCTGACACATTTACCAACAGATACTGAATTAGAATATTAACAATTGAATCCAGCACTACCTATAAAGCATAATGCACCATGAGTTAAGGGAGATTGCCTCGGGAATAAAAAATTAGTCAAGCATTGAAAAGTCAATTAAATGTAATATACTACATTAACAAAACAAAAACTACATGTAATCATCTCACTAGATGCAGAAGAAATATTGGACCAAATTTGCCATTCATTCGTGGTTTTAAAAAATTATCTCAGTAAACTAAGAACAGAAGGA
>NW_012111187.1:25484-31477 GCF_000951035.1 Colobus angolensis palliatus
CTACAATCCCAACAAATATCCCAGCAGGAGTTTTGTTTTGCTTTGTTTTGTTTGTTTGTTTTTACAGAAATTGACAAGCTTATTCTGAAGGACCTAGAGTAACCAAAATAATTAGGAAAAGAAAAACAATGATACAGGACTTACACCAAGTGATTTCAAGACTTACTATAAAGCTAAGGTAATCAAAATAATGTGGTATTGTCTCAGGGATACTTACATAGATTGATGGAATAGAATAGACAGTCCAGAAGTAGACCAACGTTTGTGGTCAACTGATTTATGACAGAGGTGAAATGTTATTTAATGAGCTTTTAAAACAAATGGTCCCAGGCAACTGAGTATGGAAAAAATGATTCCCTACCCTTACCTCACATCCTATACAACAATTAAATCAAAATGGTTTATATACATGAAGTTTAATGTTAAAGATATCAAACTTGTAGAAGAAAAGAAGAAAAGAAGTCTGCACATATTTGATGTAGGCAAAGCTTTTTCGGAAGAGACCAGGAAAGCATGAGCCCTTACAAAAAAAGATACTTTGGATTTCATAAAATATTAAAATGCTTTTTCTTTGAAAGACAATATTAAGAAATTGAAAAGGCAAGACATAGACTTGAAAAGAAATTTAATATATGTTATATGCACACACAGTTGTTACACATCATATGTGTTACACATGTAACAAAGGACTTTCATGGAGAATATAAAACACATTTTAGAACTCAGTGATACAAACACTCAGTAAGGATAAGGGCAAAAAACTCGAGCAGGCATTTCACAAAATAAGATGCTTATATGGCCAATAGGCACACTAAAAGATGTTCAACAACATTAATCAGTACAAATATGCAAATTAAATCTATCAAAGATTAACAGGAAACAACAGATCTCAAATCCCCTAAATGGAGAAACAATTAGTAACACAGATATTAGATAAAGATAAGTTACTTGAAGGATCAATCGATAAAAAGATACTTGGGTTTATTTCCAGGTTTGTGTTATCAAAAAGTGAAGCATTCAACAGAGCATTTGAGGTAACTGCTAATTAGGGACGGTACTTCCTTCTCTTTCATCTAATGGGAGAGTGAAATCGGATTAGAACTAGAGCTTTCCTAACGAGATCTTTTCTCTCTCTGTCAGGATCCCGTCTCGGATTGAAAAAGCAGAGGATGGTCACTGCCTTCCAGGTCTGAGGCCGTCTGGCAGAAGCTTCACTCCTGGCTTCGCCCTGGTAGGGAAGTTTCCGGAGGTGTTTGAAAACCTGGAAACTTAAGTGGGACATGGAACGATATTTGTATTTGTGTCCCGGTTATAAGAACAGGCAGAAAAGACAAGTGTAGGGTGGGGGAATTAGCTCAGGTGGTAGAGCGCTTGCTTAGCATGCATAGAGGTAGCAGGATCAACGCCTGCATGCTCCAGCTTCTTTTAATCCCTAGTCTACCAACGGTGTCTGATAAATACTTTCAGCGGATTTACCGCTCTTTCTTTAACTCAGTGTCATCCTGTTATGTACATCTTTTCCTTTTTCTTTTTAAGGAAATGATACATCGTATTACATGGAAAAAAAAAAAAAAAAAAAAAAAAGGAAGAGATTAGTCACAAATGAGTTTTGCAAATACAGGTTTTGGGGCTTCAGCTCGAAGTTAATACAATGTATTTTCGTGGGGAAACTAAACCTTAGCCTTTTGGGTACAAAATATGAGAAACAGCCTAGAAATAGTGTCCGGAGGCAAGAGCAAGAGATTTGAATGTGCCAGTCTTTTGCTTTTAATCACATTGACAACACATGGTCAGGTAGAGGATGAAAACGTGTCTTCTATCAGATTATCTGAGAGTTGGCCAGGTATTTAGAAGAGAGACATGCAGGAGAGAGGTAAGGAAGGAGTATAAGTGAAGGTGGGAACTAGCGTATTAACTCTAGTGGTCGGATACACTCACTAAGAAAAGTGACATTCAATCCTTCTATTCAACTCTCTGAAAGCTCGTTCTGACAAAATGTGCTCAAAATAAATTGGGACCTAGGTCTTCCTCTAATTTCCAACACGAACCACAGTGTAAAAAATAAATAAACAAATAAATAAAATGTATTTTTGAAATTGCAACACTATCCTCTATTTAAAGAAACTACATGAGGCTCTGTATTAAAAACACATAGGCTGACTTTAGCTCAGCTGGCCAAAGCAGAGCTCAAAATGCTGAAGAGAGTGGTCTTTGTGCAGGTGACTCCAGGAAGCTCTTGTAGGTCCCTGGGACGTGCCCCTCTTTCCATCCTTCTTTCTTTCCCATCGCTCAGATCTCTCTCTGACAACATTTGACTTCTCAGCATTGCCCTTTGTCAATTGTAATAGAAAGACCGTGTTATTGATTACATGTTTTTCTATCTTATTTCCTTATTCATAAATGAACTCAAAAGTGAATGTCAGAAATAATGAACATGTTGTTGAATTTTTGTCCCATAGGAGCAGCCTCTTTCATTCTCAGGATGTGCCCTCCTAATAAACTGGGACCGTGAAGGAGGGACCTGAAGCTGCCCCAAACCACCTGCAGCTCCATGAAGGTCATGCCTCCACCCACTAATCACTCTGAAAGTAGCGCCCCTCCACTCTTCTCCAACCACATTTCCTTTTCAGGCAAAAACATTTCTACGGGTTTGTTAGACCCTAGCTTCTAATCCTTTCTTCAGTCTTTACTGATCTGAAGCCACTCTCTCCTTTGAGGCTTCTAAATTATCCGTATAGCCTTTCTCCATTCAGCAAATTTTCATCAGGCAAAATCCTACTTGATGCTACTTATACTCAGAGAAAAATGACTATGTTACTGTCTTAAATGAGAATTCTTCATAGGTGGAAAGCAGATTTGGAATCCACTACAACTCCAAGGCAGTGGAGCTAATGTAGCTTCCCCTGGGCTACAGGGGAAGTCTTCTTCGGTGGGCCTGGGAATTGAAGAACTAGACAGGCATAAGAAGGACAAGTGTGGTGCCCAATGCAGCAAGAGAAGTGGGGAGGAAGGTGACAGGGAAGGAGAATGGCAAGGGAAGCACCTAAACAGCAGCCACTGTATAGCCTGCATCTGTTTTTCCTTTTGCCTGAGAGATCCCTGAGCTCTGTGGTGACAAATTTCCATAATTTTTCATATAAAAAACGAAGATTATAAACTATTTCTAGGCATTTTACCTGCATTAATGTTAGTATGTGTACAGCATCCAAAATAGGGCCTAGACGACAATTGCACAGTACTACTACTTGTTGTTGTGGCAGTTTCTACGTGGATCATTGGCCTCATCCACTGTGCCTGGTGCTGAAGAAGTGCTTCAGGAATGACTCCACAGATGGAGATTAAAATTCTCAAGCTTTCTCTTTCTCAGCTCCTCCAAGGTTCTCCATCGCTTTCTGAGTCCTACAGGAGGAAAGTGCTATCGAAGATGCGGCGCGTATGGCGTGAGGCTCTGGGGCTGGGAGAAGCTGCCCCACCACTTCCGGGCGGCCTTGCCTGCAAGGAGCAGGTGACGATCACAACTCTAGAGCAGGCTGCAAGAGCTGTGCCCGCAAGCCAGGCAGTTCCGGGTGGTGCTTCTCCGTCTGGAATGTGCTCTCTACTTCCGAGAGATGAGGAGGGCGAAACTGGGAAGTGAGGAGAGAGATCTCCCTCATGACTTTCTTTGGAAATCCCTCTTCTTCACACTGTCAGCCTCATAGAACTTTGCTCAAGGCAGTATCTGAGAAGCTCCGCCCTCAATCTTGTCCTACCAGGGGTTTGGCCGCCCAGAGTCCCGGCAGGCTCTTAATAACCAGGAAAATGGGTGGGGTGCGGCATTCGCCCAGTGGGGAATTAGCTCAGGCTGGTAGAGCTCTCGCTTAGCATGCGAGAGGTAGCGGGATCGACGCCCGCATTCTCCAGCTTCTTACCTGGTTTATGTCTCTTGGTCTGTATACCCCGTTCTTTCTCCTGCTGACGACGTCGGTGCTTTTTAGCTGGGAGCCCGTGTTTCACTGCTCCCCATACAAGAGTCTTGTTGCCCCTGCTTCCAGCCTCCCTTCTTTTCCACTCCTGCCTCAGGTTTGGCACTTCTAGGTACTCAGGTCTCAAGGCAAATTTCCCGTCTTTCGACAAGTACAGCTAAAAGTGATGCCACACAATCTCTCAGTTCCTGCTATATCTTCACAAATATCGTCTTCTCCGGAAAGTACGTCTTTAAGTTATTCGTTTGTTTTTCTCTCCCCTAGGTTGGGAGCTTCCTGAGTACCAAAACGCTGTCTATGTAGACTGTGAGACTGTGCTCAACTCACTTCATCCCCATGTGTAGAGTTAAGGTTCTACAAAATACAGTTACTGCCTTGAACAGATGAGGTGGGTGGTATAAGGAAACAGGGAGATAAAACACAAAGCAATACTGAAAAACATTATCCTGCCACATTTCTCAAATCTTAATAATAGCATTCACTAATGTATTTTGGTTTTTCTTTGTGCTTTCTCCATATCCCCTTATTTATTTATTTATTTATTTATTACATTTGACTGACAGTTTTACTTTTTTTTTTTTTTTCAAATGACCAATCAGATTTTGCTATTTTCTAGTTAATTCCTGTGTTTCCTTCACCATTCCATTTTCTGTTTTCTATCGGGCTGCTGATCTTCTTCTTCTTTTTCTTTCTTTCTTTCTTTCTTCTTTTTCTTTCTTTCTTTCTTCTTTTTCTTACTTCTTGTATTTAATGCACTGATTTCGTCTAATGTTTTGTAACGGGTATTTAAAGGTATAATTTAAAATTAGAAAGCAGTTTCTACAGAATCCTTAGAAATATGTCATTATAAGTCCCCATTTTCATTATATTCTAAGGAGCTTGAAGATATACTTTTGATTCTTTTCTAAACTGTGCATTTGAGAATCTCTTCATGTTTACTTTTATGTTCATTCTTTCAATGTTATTTTCTAATTTTTGTGTATCATTTTCTTTATCAACACATAAATATATATATTCACATAAATATATGAGTTATATATACATGTATTTATGAATGGCAGCTGAACCACACATTAGTGCTAATATTGGTGTATTAATAATTATTAGTTTACCAGTTGTAGCAAATGCACCACAATGATGCAAGATGTTAATAATAGGGGAAATTGTAAGAGAGGGAGAGTGATGGAGTTTATGGAAATTCTATCTATTCTGATCAATTTTTCTTTAAACCCAGAACTTCTCTAAAACATAATGTCTATCAATTTTAAAAACTAATATCAATAAAAGAAAGACCAGGGACCTTTTATGGACGAAAAGAGTCTTAAAAAACATAAAAATCTGTAGATTTTAGTTTATTATTTATAATCAGCCATTAAGAGAAATTTTTTTTTGTATGGGTGACAATCAGAAAAAAAGTTAATATTAGATCATATTTATGATCTATTACCAATTTGTTAACAAGTACTTACACACATACAAACATGGTCCTAAAATTTCCTAGTTCTCTCAAGCGTTGATTTCATCCTTATCTCCGCTGCCGAGTTCAAGAAAGCGAAATGTGTAATGGGTATCCCTCCTTTCCAACCTTCCTTCCAGTTCACAACCTAGTGCAGTCTACTTGTATGGGATGTTTCTTTTCCATCACAATGCTCTGAGATAACTAAGTCAAGGGAGGTTTGAGTAGCCCTCCAGACCCTCCAGATTTCAAAGGAAAGTCCACTGCTGCTGGTCTAGGGGAGCTGATGGCCTATTCATGGATGAGATGGACTAAGGACGGTGGGAAGCATAATGGACCAACAGTATTGTTGGAGGGGACTGGGTGACGAAGCAGGAGCCTAAACAACACTCTCCAGACACTGCCTGAACACTGTCTCCAGACCGGTCTTGTAGCATCAAAAATTACAGCTAAATGTTGATTTCTTTCTGGTAATTATTTTGTTCAGCAACCTGGAAAAACGAACAAAAAATTATCTCATTCCCTTTCCTATCTAAAGTCTGAAATATTTCATTAAAATTTTAAAACTTAAAAAA
>NW_012111187.1:31920-34414 GCF_000951035.1 Colobus angolensis palliatus
GCGTGGTAGTGCTTGTCTGTAATCCCAGTTACTCGGGAGGCTGAGGCAGGAGAACCTCTTGAACCTGGAAGGCGGAGGTAACAGTGAACCCAGATTGCACCACCGCACTCAAAAAAAAAAAAAGTACTGATTGAAATTTTTAAACTTAAAAGTGCTCTGACGTACAAATAAATCATTTTCTCTATATACATGGTTTTTGCACTTATACATGTCTAGACACCCTAGGAATGGTGGTACCGTGGTGTGAACATGGAGCCTGGAATGGACAGCCCCAAAACCTCCTCCTCCTTAACTGTTGACTCATCAGCAGTCAGTCAGTAATCATAACTTCCTTTAAATACAAGAGCTGCAGAACATTCTGGGATATCTGTGCTAATTAATCTGGCAGTTCCCACTGTGGCTTGCCCCAGGTGTGACGTGCTCTCTTTCGTGAAATTAGTAACTACAAACTGTAACGGGAACAAGGCAATTGACTGCCTCTGCACTCTTGCCCAAAGCGTTCTCTGAGATGTTTGGTAGTTATTTGGGTCCTTACTTGAGCTTCGTGGCTTTAAAACTAAGGGAACATGGCATTCGTGAATCTGAAAGACTTGTGATAATCTTCTCATTTCCTCCAGGCTGTGTGCATCACTTTGAGTTTGCGGAGAGAACAGCCCTTTCTCAGGGCCCCCTCATGTCCTGAGTATCATCCTCAGAATGTGGAGCTTGGGCTCAATTTGAAGAGGGTGTGAAGGCGAGCCAAAATGCAGAGATTGTCCCACAATGCAGTCCTGCTCTGTAAATCCCTTCCTCTGACTAGCTTGATTTTAGGCTCTGAGAATGGATGGGGTGGGATTGCTCTTCAGTACTTTCTGCTGAGACATTTTTGTATATTCATTTCTATCTCAAGGAGCCTCTATAACAAAGGAGAAAAAACTGTCTCGGTTTCTGTGTGTGGCACATGAGTTTGAAGGATTTCTGAGACTATTGCTCAGGACTGGCGTTACAGATGAAACGCCAATTAGATTCAGGAACAGTGATGATGGGATCCCTGACAGGCGGATATAACACCTCGTTGAGGACAGACTGCCCACCACTCTCCTTCTTTCTCTCTTTCTGAATTTATTTTCTATAAATTCCACTGGGTATCAGAACCTTCCTTCGGCTGACTGGCGCTTTGCAATTTCCTCTCCAAGCCCGGATCTGTTCCCCCAAATCCTCTCGTTCCCGCTTCTAGCTTCTCTTTTTAGCTTCTCTAGGTTCGCGTCATCGGCTTTCCTTGTTTCCCAGGTTGAATCCCCAGTTCCAAGCAGCGGAGAGGTCTTCTTGTCATAAAATTAACTTCCCTCGGCTCCTGTAACCCTCCCACCCGCCGTGTAGCACTCTGCATCTCTGAGAAGAAAGTGACCACCCCAGCCCAGCACAGATTTTCTTCGTCTTTGAGCACCTGCTCGGAGTTTCCGCCCCTGGTCGCTCCTCGGTTTTCCCTCATCGCACACACACAGTCTGTTGGATGTTGGTCAAAGATATTGCCAGTCCCTGCCGTGGGAACCATTTGGGGGAAAACAGATCCGATTTATTATACTTCAAAGATGCCCAGTGATTCCCTGTCGTCTGTGTACCATAAAAATAAGAAGATCGATGTATTCGACATCTGCACCCAGGCGTACAGCTCTGAGGTGATCAACTGGGAAGCGACAGTTGCCCACCCAGAGGGAAGAAAGGAGCAAAGCCGGAGAATGCGGACGCGGACCCTGCAGGCCGCTGCCTCCCAAGTGAGCTGGTTACAAATTCCGCTATCCCCAGCCCCCACCCCGCTATTGGCTATTTGAGGCATGCGGGAGTTTTTTCCGGACTAGAAGTCTTGTGTTCCACCTGGCCTTTCGGGGCCACTCGACATTCCTGAGCTCCACCCCTGCCAAGGTGGAGCCAGCACAGGACTGCAGGGGGAGTCTCCAGACTCATCCAGAAACAGCCACTGCGCGGAGCCGGGAGCGCGTGTGGAACGAGCACCCATAGACAGCTACTGTGGGAAAGCTCTGCGCCCGACGCAATTCCACTTGCTTGATATTTTAGAAAAGAAGCAGTTATACCCCAGCTTTAAAGGGAGTGGGAATTACAGCTACAACAGGTAGCCAGAAAGGAAACTTTCTTTGCAAAAGCTGCCCTCTCTGAGGCTCGAACTCAGGACCTTCAGATTATGAGACTGACGCGCTGCCCACTGCGCTAAGAGGGCGACGAAATATAGTGCCCGGCCAGATTCTACAGGAATTTCCTAATTTCTTTCCCCAGGTGGGTAATTTTGGGGCTTCAGTTTTCTTCGCCCGGGGTCGCTAGTTCTCCAAGATTCTTTCCAATAGGCACGCCTAGGCTCCTTTGTAGCCCATCGGAAGAACCTCACACTCGGAAGCCATAGCGTACTGAACAATTATGCCTGACTTCATTTTCTATTGATCTGGATCTTCGTCCCCTCAGATGTATTAGGCAATATTTACTGTCCACAGTGTCCTTAGTT
>NW_012111187.1:39052-39526 GCF_000951035.1 Colobus angolensis palliatus
AACCTGAGGCAGGAGTGGAAAAGAAGGGAGGCTGGAAGCAGGGGCAACAAGACTCTTGTATGGGGAGCAGTGAAACACGGGCTCCCAGCTAAAAAAGCACCGACGTCGTCAGCAGGAGAAAGAACGGGGTATACAGACCAAGAGACATAAACCAGATAAGAAGCTGGAGAATGCGGGCGTCGATCCCGCTACCTCTACGCATGCTAAGCGAGAGCTCTACCGCCTGAGCTAATTCCCCACCCCACCCCACCCATTTTCCTGGTTATTAGGAGCCTGCCGGGACTCTGGGCGGCCAAACCCCTGGTAGGACAAGATTGAGGGCGGAGCTTCTCAGATACTGCCTTGAGCAAAGTTCTATGAGCCTGACAGTGTGAAGAATAGGGATTTCCAAAGAAAGTCATGAGGGAGATCTCTCTCCTCACTTCCCAGTTTCGCCCTCCTCATCTCTCGGAAGTAGAGAGCACATTCCAGACG
>NW_012111188.1:0-1284 GCF_000951035.1 Colobus angolensis palliatus
GTAGGCTGGGCACGGTGGCTCACACCTGTAATCCCAGCACTTTGGGAGGCCAAGGCAGGCGGATCACCTGAGGTCAGGAGTTCGAGACCAGCATCGCCAACATGGAGAAACCCCGTCTCTACTAAAAATACAAAATTAGCCAGGTGTGGCGGCACGTGCCTGTAATCCCAGCTACTCGGGTGGCTAAGGTAGGAGAATTGCTTGAACCTGGGAGGCGGAGGTTGTGGTGAGCAGAGATCATGCCATTGCACTCCAGCCTGGGCAAAACTCAATCTCAAAAAAACAAAACAAAACAAACAAACAAAACCTTGCAGGTAAATTACAATCCTAAAATTCACTGTAAAGCAAGACAAGAAACTTCAAGTTAGCATCCTGATTTACCTGGAGGAAAATCAGAAGCATGAGAACGTGGTAGTGCAAACATCCGTGGCTCCTGCAGACCCCTTCATCCAGGAAAAGAAGCCCAGCAATTACAGCTTTTTCGCTGTCTCCTCCCGTGAGACCATGAGCGTTTCTTTCACCTTCTACACCTTTCTGAGTCGTAAGACCCCCGCAGAGCTGGGAGGACAGCGCGCTCCTGGCAAGTTAGGCGTTCAGGAAACACCAGCAGCACACCAGGTCCTGACCATGAGGAGGCCTCCGGGTGCCGGGTGGCGGTCGAGGATGCCGGTGTTGGAGCCAGATGAAGGGCGTTGGCCTTGTGCAAGTCAGGTCCCTGACCTGAGTCTTGGCACCTTCATCAGGAAAAGCGTCCATTTTTTGGCAGGGTTGTCATAAAATATAAAGTATATAGTGCTAGCAGCGTCTAGCATATAGAAGGCAATAAATGGTGGCTATACTGATATACGTACACCGTGACACTGAGTACCTTAAAGTTGCTTGCTGAAACAAGCATTTTCTTGTTTCGTAGAAAATTCTACTTTAATATAAAATATTATAGCATTGAAGAGTTTGGATGTGTAACTTGTGATGCCTTAGAAAAATATCCTAAGGGGCTAGGTGCTCATGCCTGTAATCTCAGCACTTTGGGAGACTGAGGCGGGTGGATCACCTGAGGTCGGGAGTTCGAGACCAGCCTGACCAACATGGAGAAATCCTGTCTCTACTAAAAATACAAAATTAGTTGGGCATGGCGTGGTGGTGCATGCCTGTAATCCCAGCTACTCGGGAGGCTGAGGCAGGAAAATCTCTTGAACCCAGGAGGCAGAGGCTGCAGTGAGCCGAGATTGCACCATTACACTCCAGCCTGGGCAACAAGAGCAAAACTCCATCTCAAAAAAAAAA
>NW_012111189.1:0-1386 GCF_000951035.1 Colobus angolensis palliatus
CAAATTAAAACCCCACATATATAAACTTATTTCTAGCATTAGGAATCTGTTCCATTGATAAAATTATCAGAAAAATTAGCCAGGCATGGTGGTCCTTGCCTGTATTCCTTTCTGTTTGGGAGGCTGAGGCAGGAGAATCGCTTGAACCCAGGAGGCAGAGGTTGCGGTGAGCCAAGATCACGCCACTGCACTCCAGCCCAGGCGACAGAGCATGACTCCATCTCAGGGGAAAAAAAAAGGAAAGATTTGGAATCAGGTGGTTTATAAGTCATCTAACTAGGTACTTTTTCAAGATTATGTGACTATTCTAGGACTTCACATTTCTATATTAATCTTAGAATCAGCTTGTCAATTTCTTACAAAGAAGGGTCTGCTCTATGATAACTGTGATGTTCCTGCAGAATAATCTGGGGAGAAACGACATGTTAACAATGTTGAATCTTTCCACCCTTGAACATGAAATATCTATTTATGAAGGTCTTTAATATTCTCAGCAGTTTTGTACTTATTAACATGGAGATCTTAAATATCTTTCATTAACTTTGTCCCTAAGTATTTCATTTTTGGGATGTTACGGTAAATGATATTGAGTCTTTGATTTCATTTTCCAACTGTTTGTTTTGCTCTGTAATATAAATGCAATTGATTTTTGCATACTGACCTAATATTGTGCAAACTTTCTAAAGTTAAATCTTACATAACTGGGATACACTCTATTTGGTAATGATGAATTATTTCCTTCTAAAATATTCAATTTCTCCAGTATTTAAGAAATGTTGTATCTAGGCCAGAAGGGATATTGGTCCATAATTCTTTTTTTTTTTTTTTTTTTTTTTTATGAGACGGAGTCTCGCTCTGTTGCCCAGGCTGGAGTGCAGTGGCGCAATTTCGGCTCACCACAACCTCCACCTCCCAGGTTCAAACGATTCTCCTGCCTCAGCCTCCCAAGCAGCTGGAACTACAGGCACGCACCACGCACGGCTAATTTTTATATTTTTAGTAGAGACAGGGTTTCGCCACATTGGCCAGGCTGGTGCGAACTCCTGACCTCGTGATCCGCCTGCCTCAGCCTCCCACGGCGCTGGGATTATAGGAATGAGCCACCATGCCCAGCCCTTCTGTGTCTTTTCTAATTGTTGTCTATCTCAAATTAGGAATGACATTTTTGTATGTTTCTTCTAGAAGTTGTATAGTTTTAGCTTTTAAATTTAGGTCTATGATCTATATTGAACTAATACTTGGATATGGTACAAGGTGGAGTCAAGAGTCCTTTTTTTCCCCACATGGATACCCAGTTATTCTAGCACCTTAATTTTACTTTTCCTTTCACCATTAAATTACCTTAGCTCTCAAATTAAAACCCCACATATATAAACTTATTTCTAG
>NW_012111190.1:0-1089 GCF_000951035.1 Colobus angolensis palliatus
AGACAAATGGCTTAATTTAAAACTTGGCAAAAGGTTTGAATATGTCATTCACTGAGAACGAAATGGAAATGGCCAATAATATATGAAAAAAATCCTATTTGCCATTTTCTTTTAAAAATGTAATCAAAACAATCATGAGATGCTTTTTTACACCTGTCATATTGACAAATATCTTAAAGTTTGATCGTTTTTAATTATGGTGAAGATATGGGAAAAGGGCAACTTTTTTTTTTTTTTTTGAGACAGTTTTGCTCTTGTACCCCAAGCTGGAGTGCAATAGTACAGTCTCGGCTCACTGCAACCTCTGTCTCCTGGATTCAAGCAATTCTCCTGCCTCAGCCTCCCAAGTAGCTGGGATTACAGGCATGCACCACCACACCCGGCTAATTTTGTATTTTTAGTAGAGACAGGGTTTCACCATGTTGGTCAGGGTGGTCTCAAACTCCCGACCTCAGGTGATCCGCCTGCCTCGGCCTCCCAAAGTGCTGGGATTACAGGCATGAGCCACCACGCCCGGCCAACCCTTTCAGATTATTAGAAAGAACAAAAAACAAAGCAAAATAGAGTATATAATGAAACATATTAAAAAGGAACATTAAAATTAGAAAGTATAATATAAAACACATCTTTTACATATCATATAGAAAAATGAACAAAGATTCAGAATGATGGTAAAAGGATAAGCAAAGGTGTATCAGAAAAAGCCAAAAGAAGGGAAGCAAGGCTTCCATCTTAACATCAACCAGAGTAGAATTCCAGTGCAAAAGAATGTAACAAGACAAAGGAAGACACTTTATAAAGATAAAAGACTCAATCTAAAATAAAACATTCTGAACATCATCAGTGTATAAGGGAGTCCCAAAAGAAAGGAGGCATGGTCTCCATCTTAATCAGCCAGAGACAAATTCTGGAAAAGTATAAGACAAGACAAAGGAAGACGACTTATAAAGGACTCAATCCCAAATGAAGAGTTCTGGATGTTCTTAATTAGCCTTCACTACTTCAGTGACAATCCCTAGGGTGAGTTTGGGGAAGGAACTGGAAGTGTGGGATGCTCAACTTTGATACTTTTTTTTTTTTTTTTTTTTT
>NW_012111191.1:0-1583 GCF_000951035.1 Colobus angolensis palliatus
CCTCACAAAGTACTGGGATTACAAGTGTGAGCCACTGTGCCTGGCCTCACCTATGCATCTTTATGTTGTTTATGTACCTTTATGTTGTCTATGTGGTGAGCATATTGGTATTCATACTCAATATTCATTGAGTATCTACAAGGACTTTAAATTCATCATCCCATTTGCCCCTCACAGTGAAACTATTGTAGAGATGCTAATGTTGTCTTCATTTTACAGATGAGGACACTGAGGTACGGGGGAGATGCGCAGGTCACACAGTTCATAAGGGACAAAGCTGGGATCCTGACGCTACAGCCCATACTCTTTAAAAAAAAACAAAAAACTACCTTTTAAACTTTTTAAAAAACATAATTCACATGCCATAAAATGCACCATTTTAACATGTGCAATTCGGTGGGTTTTAGTTTATTTATATGGTTGTGCAACTATCACCACTATCTAATTCCAGAGTATTTTCTCTTTATTTATTTATTTTTCTTTTTTTTTGAGATGGAGTCTCGCTCTGTTGCCCAGGCTGGAGTGCAGTGGCGCCATCTCGGCTCACTGTCAACCTCTGCTGCCTGAGTTCAAGGATTCTCATACCTCAGCATCCCGAATAGCTGGGAATACAGCTGTGAGCCAGCACATCCAGCTTTTTTTTTTTTTTTTTTTTTGGCAGAAATAGGGTCTCCCTGTGTTGCCCAGGCTTGTCTCCAACTCCTAGATTCAAGATCTGTCCACCTCAGCCTCCCAAAGTGCTGGGATTACAGATGTGAGCCACCAGGTTAAATGTACTTTTAACAGTCAAACAGCTCTACAACTCAAAAGCACATCTAGGCACTCATTATGTCAAATATTTATCGCATGTTACATGACTGGGGTTTTTTTAGGTTGAGATTATAACCTTTGGTCTTAGAGGTACAAAAATAATTAGCTTTTCATAATTGCATAATGCCTTACAATCTTTAAGATTTTTCTTTCCTTTGCGGTGTTGTGCCATAAAACAAGCCCTGACCGGGCATGGTGGGTCAAGCCTGTAATCCCAGCACTTTAGGAGGTCAAGGCGGGTAGATCACCTGAGGTCAGGAGTTTGAGACCAGCCTGGCCAATGTGGTGAAACCCCATTTCTACTAAAAATACAGAAAATTAGCTGGGCATGATGCCACATGCCTATAGTCCCAGCGACTTAGGAGGCTAAAGCGGGAGAATCGCTTGAACCTGGCAGACAGAGATTCCAGTGAGCCGAGATCACGCCATTGCACTCCCGCCTGGGCGACAGAGCCAGACTCTGTCTCAAAAAAAGAAAAAAAGGAAAGGCCCTAGATTTTGGTCCAAAGTAGTGCATGCATGCAGCATAAAACTTTCCTGGCTGGGAGAGGGGCTGGGGGGCAGGTTGGGGCCAGGGGTTAGCGGGAGAGAGGATGTCAGCTGAGTTCTCACCAAACAGATTTTTCAGGTGACTCACAAGGGATGCCTCTGAGGCCTCATGCAATCCTCACACCTCACCCTCACAAAGTACTGGGATTACAAGTGTGAGCCACTGTGCCTGGCCTCACCTATGCATCTTTATGTTGTTTATGTACCTTTATGTTGTCTATGTG
>NW_012111192.1:0-1266 GCF_000951035.1 Colobus angolensis palliatus
TTAGCCAGGATGGTCTCCATCTCCTGACCTCGTGATCCGCCCATCTCGGCCTCCCAAAGTGCTGGGATTACAGGCTTGAGCCACCGCGCCCGGCCGCACGCAATTTAAAAAACCATCTGATGATGACTCTCCAGCATCTTAAGAGATTGGCAATCCATTTTAAGAAGGGAAAGCTGAGACCCAAGCAGGAGAGGTGAGCTCCCCTGCTTGCATCACCTTTGATGAGATTTTACGACCCAAGTGACTAGAGAAGCCCAACCAACACTGGGGCAAAGGAAGACAAAGGGATGACTTGAGTTTCACATGTGGTATTTTGTTTTTATTTTGTTGTTTTTTGAGATGGAGTCTCGCTCTGTCATCTAGGCTGGAGTGCAGTGGTGCAATCTCGGCGCAGCAACCTCTGCCTCCTGGGTTCAATGCTTCAACCCACTGAAGAGCTGGAATTACAGGCATGCGCCACGATGCCCGGCTAATTTTTGTATTTTCAGTAGAGATGGGGTTTCACCATGTTGGCCAGGCTGGTCTTGAACTCCTGGCCTCAAGTGATCTGCTTGCCTTGGCCTCCCATAGTGCTGGGATTACAGGTGTGAGCCACTGCACCTGGGCAGGGGTGCTTTTAAATAAAATTATCTGTTGCAGAAAGCAAGATCTGGCCCCGGGGGCAGGGACCCAGCCAGCAGGAAGCCAGTACACCTGTGCTTGGGAACAGGAAATGTCTTTTCAGGCCTGAGGACTCAAGGTGCCAGACAGTTTGGAGAAACTGAGTGTGATCCCTGGAGGATGGTGGGTGGCCTTTGTCTAACATGCCAGGACCTGGATGTGAGTACTCAAAGAGGAGTATCGCCAGGGTGGGGTGTCTAGATCAGTTGCCTTCCTACCCATCCAGACCTTGCTGAAGTCCCTAATTAAGGTCACCATTAAAGAGACATTTGTCTTCCTTATAAAGTCCCTCCAGGAGCCTGAGCGCTTGGACCTGGCCTGGAGCATAGAAAAGAGAAAGGGTGAGATGTTCTGGCAGAGTTGGCAGAGAAGTTGGCATCTTCCCTACCAGAGTGAGACCTGGCTCAGGGCCACCTGGACAGCCCCTTACTTTCAAGAGCCTTGAACTTACACTTAAACACACCCCTGGAGAAAAAAAGTTAGAGAATCCACCCCTCTTGAATACTCTCCTTTCCCTCCCCTCCCCTATTGGCCTGGTGAGTTTACCTTTGGAGACTCAGCATCATTCTAGTTACAAAGTATTTTCTGACCCCACACAGGGAGAAC
>NW_012111193.1:0-1007 GCF_000951035.1 Colobus angolensis palliatus
GGGAGGCTGAGGCAGGAGAATGGCGTAAACCCAGGAGGCGGAGCTTGCAGTGAACCGAGATCCGCCCACTGCACTCCAGCCTGGGTGACAGAGGGAGACTCCGTCTCAAATTTCTGGCAAAATAAGTATAGTCTGTGAGAATAAAAACCTTATCTAATCTCATCATGAAATTCCAAATATCTAATACATCACTGGTTCCTTGTACTTTTGGTGGCAATAATATACTGAAATTAAAATCATAAAAGTGTTCAGCTCAATTTATTATTAAGCGCATAGTACATGAATGGTGCTATGACAGACATTGCAAACCATAGAAAAATTAGACATCCCTTGTCATAAGTGACCTTACAGTCTAATAAAAGTAATAGCAGTATATCCAATAAAATACAGTAAGTTTGGCAAAAAGGTCTATCAAATAAGAGTATAATAATCCATTGAAGGGCAGCAGACTTTTCACCTGGAAAAGAAAAACCTTAGGGTACTATTTAGCTTCTGTAAAATACTCAGGCTGAGCGTGGTGGCTCACATCTGTAATCCCAGCACTTTGGGAGGCTAAGGTGGGAGAATGGGTTGAGGTCAGGAGTTCGAGATCAGCCTGGGCAGCATAGTGAGACCTTGTCTCTACAAAAAACAATATTAAAATTAGCCAGGCATGGTGGTGTGCACCTGTAATCCTAGCTACTGGGGAGGCTGAAGTACGAGGACCACTTGAGCCCAGGAAGCCAAGGCTTAAAGTGAGCCATGATTGCACCACTGCACTCCAGCCTGGGTGACAGACCAAGGCCCTGTCTACAAACAAAAACAAAAACGAAAAATTAAAATAAATTTTTTAAAAATAGAATACTCAAAAGGCTGTTATATAGAGGAGGATACAGGTTCATTTTGTTTTGATACAACAACAGAAATGAGATCTAGGCCAGGCGCAGTGGCTCAACCCTGTAATCCCAGCACTTTGGGAGGCCAAGACGGGCGGATCACAAGGTCAGGAGATCGAGACCATCCTGGCT
>NW_012111194.1:0-2077 GCF_000951035.1 Colobus angolensis palliatus
GGTATGACTCTATCCCCATATATTTTTTTCTGAAGTATAAATGGAAGGAAAGGCTAATTGTGGCTTTAGAAGTGTTCAAGAAAGTATAATTAACTGGCATTTTGTCCAGGGTCATGAAGAATTTTTGAAGAGTTGAAGCTGGTTGGGTACTGATTGCTCCCTAAGTAAAATAGTGAAACTGAAGGAAGACTCTCCCGTAGCAAATTCATCAACTTTGACCAACAGCAAACATGTAATTTTAGAAGGAATTAAAGCCAATAATACAGTAGTAGGTAACACATGTTAGCAAACAACCAAACACCTCCAGTGTCTAATCTTGATTCTGCTGCTTGCTAGATGTATGATTTTAGACAAATTATTTAAATACCCACACCTGTGAAATTATAAGATCTATTTCTGGTAGTATGATGGACTAAATACACTGACCATTTGAACTAAAATTCTAGATTAAAAATATATTTGAAATCTTTTAAAAATGCATTGTGTTTTTGACTAAGTAAGAAATTCTGTGAGGCAGAAAACAAGGTGAATGAGATGGAGTCATTTGATAAACTTTGGGTTTTAGTTTTGCTTTGATGCTACAAAGATCTGAGAACAAGGGAGCAAAGTACAGAACTTACCCTAAGCAGAGAGTCTAACAATAAAGACTGCATCCAGTCTGCATTTCTAAGGAACGGCAGCCTCAGTGTAAGGTGAATGGATAGCAAAGCAACCTTCAATTAAAGGACAAAGATTGAAAACCTAGAAGAAGAAAATACTCATCCCCATTTATGTTGCTCACAAGAGATACATTTAGCATATAGAAACACGGAAATATTAAAAGACTATAACCAAAAAAACCTGATGTTAATTATAGTTGTTTAAAGCAAAATAGACTTTAAAGCTATCTATCGCTAGAGAAAGAGGGTTATTGTAAATGATAAAGGTTAGATTCGTGAAGAAGATATAGCAACTCTAAATTTGTAGGCAAAAAATAATATGGTCCCAAAATACGTAAATGAAAATAGAAAGACAAAAGTTAAAAACTCCAATCATGGCTGGGCGCAGTGGCTTACGCCTGTAACCCCAGCACTTTAGGAGAACAAGGCAGGCGGATCACAAGGTCAGGAGATCAAGACAATCCTGGCCAACATGGTGAAACCCCGTTTCTCTTGAAAATACAAAAATTAGCCAGGTGTGGTGGCACATAGTCCCAGCTACTCAGGAGGCTGAGTCAGGAGAATCGCTTGAAACCGGGAGACGGAGGTTGCAGTGAGCCAAGACCACGTCACTGCACTCCAGATCTGGCGACAGAGTGAGACTCTGTCTCAGAAACAAACAAAGAAACAAACAAACAAAAAACTGTAATCATATTGATAGATCTTAACGCACCTCTTTCTACAGTTAAGGCAAATAAAAAAAATATATAAGTAAGATCATTCAGTATTTGTCTTTCTGTGTGTGGTTTATATTTAACATTATTACCTCTGGGTTCATCCATTGTCACAAATGACAGGCTTTTCTTTTTTGGGGGCTAAATAGTATTCTATTATATATGTTTATTGTATATATCACATGTTCTTATTCCATTCTTCTGCTGATGACACTTAGGATGGCTCCATGTCTTGGCTTGTTCCATATCTTGTGAATAATGCTGCAGTGAACATGGCAGTGCAAATATCTCTTTGACCTATTTACTCCATTTTATTTAGATATATATACATGGTAGTGAGATTGTTGAATCATATGGTGCTTTTATTTTTTCATTTTTGAGAAAATTTCATAGAGTTTTCCATAATGGTTGTGCTAATATATATTCCTACCAACAGTATGCAAGGGTTCCCTTTTCTCCACATCCTGGCCAATACTTTTTATCATTCGTCTGTTTTATAATAGTCATTATAACAAATGTGAGGGCGTATCTTTTTGTGATTTTAATTTGCATTTCTCTAATAATTAGTGATGTTGAGCATTTTTCCATATACCTGTTGGCTATTTGTATGTCTTCTTTTGAGAAATATCTATTCAGGTCCTTTGCTGATTTTTAAATTATTTGTTTTATTGCTAGTAAGTTGTCTGAATTAAATATACATATATA
>NW_012111195.1:0-1050 GCF_000951035.1 Colobus angolensis palliatus
TTTCTTTCTTTCTTTCTTTCTTTCTTTCTTTCTTTCTTTCTTTCTTTTTCTTTCTTTCTTTCTTTCCTTCTTTCTCTCTTTCTTCTTCTTTCTTTTCTTTTCCTTCTCCTTCCTTCTTTCTTTCCTTCTTTCTTCCTTTTTTCTTTCTTTCCCTTTCTTTATCTCTTTTTCTCTCTCCTTTCTCCTTCCTTCCATTCTTTTTCCTTCCTTCCTTCATTCATTCATTCCTTCCTTCTTTCTCCTCTCTCGCCCTCTTTCTCTCTCTCCTCCTGTCTTTTCCTTCCTTCCTTTCTTCCTCCTTTCCCCTCTCCTCCACTCCCCTTCCCTTCCCTTCCTTCTTTCTCTCTCTCCCTTTCTTTGCTTTCTTGAAACAGGGTCTCACTGTCTTGTCCAGGCTGGAGTGCAGTGGTGTGATTATAACTCACAGCAGCCTCAAACCTCTGGGCCCAAGCGATCTTCCCACCTCTGCCTCCTAAAGTGCTGGGATTACAGTCATGAGCTGCCATGCCTGACCCGGGTGCTTTTTTCTAATTTTCCAAAGGTGCCGCGTGGCCCTAGGATTTTGTTCTCCGAATCGTCTGCTGAGGGTCAGGCTCTGCCCTCAGTATGAGATATGGAGTGAAGGAGAGTCCTTGATCTCATAATGTCTAGTCAGGAACTTTACAATGACTATGTTTACCCCCCATTCCATTGCAAGTTCAATGAGTTACCCCTTTTATTGACAGGGAGATTGAGGTTAACGGCAACTTTGATTTTTGTCTTGTGGTGCAGAACTCTCACCTCTACAGAAGCCATTTTCCAGGCTGGATTGACTCTATTAGGACTATCAGACAAAGAAAACCTGTCTCCCACTGGCTCTACCACCAAAGGGAGATTGACTGAGTCATGTACCAGCAAGGTTCAAAGGTAAGATGGATTTCAGAGTTGGTTTGATTCAGCAGCCCAGCCATGTAATCAAGCACCCTGTTCTCTTTCTCTCTTTCCTTCCTTCCTTCCTTCCTTCCTTCCTTCCTTCCTTCCTTCCTTCCTTCCTTCCTTCCTTCCTTCCTT
>NW_012111196.1:0-1353 GCF_000951035.1 Colobus angolensis palliatus
TGGTCTCGATCTCCTGACCTCGTGATCCGCCCATCTCGGCCTCCCAAAGTGCCGGGATTACAGGCTTGAGCCACCGCGCCCAGCCAACTTCTTAACTTTATCATAAACAACATACAGATCTTATAACTAAAGAACACATTTATTTATACAATTAGATTTTATAAATAGCTTGCGAAAGTATAAAATTATTGCTCTGAGTGTAATTTTATTTCTTACTAAATCAAATGACAGTGTTGAAACAATGACACATGAAAAGGAAGGTCAACACTATTGGGTTTATTTAACTCAAAGACAAATTAGATTAACATAAAATGATCTGATTATATACCCCAAATAGAAAACATCATCCAAACTACTTCATTATATTTGTTTGTTTGTTTGCCTTTTTTTTTTTTTTTTTGAGACGGAGTCTCGCTCTGTCTCCCAGGTTGGAATGCAGTGGCCGGATCTCAGCTCACTGCAAGCTGCGCCTCCCGGGTTCACGCCATTCTCCTGCCTCAGCCTCCCCAGCAGCTGGGACTACAGGCACCTGTCACCTCGCCTGGCTAGTTTTTTGTATTTTTTAGTAGAGACTTGGTTTCACCGTGTTCGCCAGGATGGTCTCGATCTCCTGACCTCGTGATCCGCCCATCTCAGCCTCCGAAAGTGCTGGGATTACAGGCTTGAGCCACCGCACCCGGCCTTCATTATATTTGTATTCAGCCTTTTGTTTTAACTTAATTTTAGCAATGTCATAACCTACTAATGAATAGTAAATAGCTTACTACCTATTTGCTTCCCCCCTAATATATTGTTTTAATACTACTGGTTATTTTTCATATATCTTCTACTTCACTTCCTTCATGTTTGGTGCTGATAACTATAATTGACTTAATATTCTGAAAGAGTTATGTCATTAACTAGCTCAATTACACCATAGCAACAATATCTAATTGGAGACATTGTGTTTTCAGGTTACATTTTGAGTAGTGGACTTAAAAAGTTGATACACAGAAACATGACACATTGATAATCAAGTTTCCCTTTAAAGGTTTAAAATATATTTTACTTCTTTGGCTGGGCACAGTGGCTCACACCTGTAATCCCAGCACTTTGGGAGGGCAGGGTGGGCAGATCAAGAGGTCAGGAGTTCTAGTCCAGCCTGACCAACATGGCGAAACCCCATCTCTACTAAAAAAATACAAAAATTAGTGGGGCTTGGTGGCGCACACCTGTAATCCCAGCTACTCAGGAGGCTGAGGCAGGAGAATCGTTTGAAATCCAGGAGGCAGATGTTGCAGTGAGCTGAGATCGCACCACTGCACTCCAGCCTGGATGACAGGGCAAGACTCCATCTTAAAAAAAAAAAAAATA
>NW_012111197.1:0-7704 GCF_000951035.1 Colobus angolensis palliatus
AAAAGAAAGTTGAATCCAGCTTTGTCATGGAATATGTGACTTCTAAAAAGTAATTGTACTGCCATTTAGCAAAACATAAAAATAAAAATAAAAAGGAACAATATTGTTCTTGGCAATAAAGAACAATTATGAACTTGAAAAGAAAACTGGGCTCAGAATGCAAATCATTTCTTAGGTGGTCTCAGACTGAACTAAGATCCATTTCTCAGTATACTTTTCCTAAATGAAATAGAAATTGTATTACTAAATATTAAAATGTATGAATAGAAATAATAACTTTGGCATGCTTGATACTGTGACATAAAGATTTGGTGAGGGGTGAAATAATTCATAGCATCCTTCTACGGGATCTATTAACAATAATTTGAAGTCCTAAATTCACTTAGAATCACCTGGGAAGGTTTAAAAAGTCCCAGAGTCCCAAATATTCAGACAGAACCAAGCAGTCTTGTTTTGTACCTAATGTTAGCATTTTTTACGTAAGCTCTTCACATGATTCCACCGAACAACCAGAGCTGAAAACTCCAATGATGTGGGTCTCAAATTTTAGGCACCAGAAGTAGTGCCTGGAAAGCTTGTTAAAAGTGGGAATTAAGATTGAGCCTCAGTGGGACCGAAATGGAGCACAAAATATATTTACTTAACAAGCTTTCTAGGTGATTCTAATGTGAAGGCCCACAGACCACTCTGAAAAACACAGGTACAGGATTCGTTGTTTCTGTAATTACAAATGCTGTCACTCTGTGGAATACGAAATTGAAGATTCCAGCAGATAAATAGCACCATAAACTAGATCTTCCTTTTTAAATAATTCCTCCCAAATTGTTAATCAGAACTCATGATGAAGTCTTTTTTTTTTTTTTTTTTTTTTTTTTTTTTTTTTTTTTTTTTTGAAACAAAAAAAAAACAAAACAAAAAAAAGAAAAAAAACAAAAAAAAAACAACAACAAAAAATTCAAGCCCTATATTTGATCACTTCCTGGAAAGGCATGAATGTGTTTGTGGCTGTTTTTGTTTAATATTCTACTTCCTCTTTTCCCTCTATAATTTCTCTGCAAACGAGATTATGTGCAAATGCCAGGCAAGTTAATTCAAAAGAGTGAATCAACGCAAGTCAAAATGAAATTTACACTGAAGGCTTCCAAACCAAAGGGAAGGACAGGATGTGTCATCAAATGTTTTGTCACCTTGTATTATACAAAATGTTATTTTCTAAAGAGTCAGAGAAAATCTGTGAAACTTATTGTGCGACCCCCTTGTAATTAAATGTTAACTCGCTTGTATTTAATTTTCAACACTACATTAAGAATTAAGTGGTTTCAGTTTGTGGACATAAGCAAAACTTATTAATATCAAGGTGTTTAAGAACTCAGGAGGTCAAACATATGAATACCAACAGAGATCAGTATTTTCAAAATAAACATTATTTATACAAAATAGTTTTTAAATTAGATCAGAAAGTATTTAAAATAATTACTTTTACTGTATAAAGAATTTGCTTTATTTTAGCTATGTAATTCTATCTTTCAGAAAACAGAAAGCTGATGCTCCCAAGAAATTCATCCCTTACCATTTAGCTTTATGTTTGAAATCAATGACATAAGCAGCTAATTCATATTCATGTGAAGGTTGATGCAAAATCAATCACAAAGGAATCTGCAGAGGGCAGAGTTGTTAAAAGGAACTATTACCTATGTAGCTTTTAGTTTTTAAAAAAATCAATGTGATAAAAACACTGATAATAGAACTTATACATTAATTTAGTGATTCATTGTAGGAACTCCCATCCGAGTCATCATCTGTGGGCCTGTGTAGTGACTATTGTATGTTTGCTTTATTCCTACCACCATTTAATGAGAAAACAATTCTACACTTTGGTCACAATAGTAAGGTGGCCACACAAACACACACACACACACACACACAAGTGTAAACTGCAATGGGGTTCATTGGGGAAGGTGAGATTAATTTGCAAATATATGAGGAAGAAGTATAAGCATTTGGAACAATGAAAAGGTCTCAGTATCTGTGTGACAAGGTAAAGGAGCCTTGGGATGTGCATTGATTATTATTTGCTTAAAAAATGTTTATTTCCCTGACAACTCGCCTGGGTCCTTCTCTACAATCTGTTCTTTATTCCCGTGCTCTCCCCTTGGATCTGTGTCACATTTTCACAAACCAGAACTGAAGCTGCAAGGACAGATACAACTTTAAGGTCAGCTTTGCACATTGGGTTATTTTCAGAGTCTGAGAAGGCCATTGTTTACTTTGTACTATGGACAGCTGTCAGGGACTGGTGGCAGTGTACCTCATTGGACTGGATTCCAAACTCCCCCAGTGCTCAGAAAACCGTAAACATGGCAACGGCCTGATTTATCTCTTTGTTTTTTAATTTTTCTTTTCAGTGCACGATGGAAGTGTGGAATAAATGTAGAGGAAGTAATCAGACCACAGTCATATTTTAGGCATCCATAGACGTTAATTTAGCTGCATTGGGAGTACATTTTTTGTTCTCTTTTTAGTGTAGATTTAAGCACTTTGAATAGCATGATTCAGGGATTGATGGGTAATATTTGATATCTCACAACTTACGAAACTTCTTTTTCCTCTAATGCTTTGTCATATTTAAAAAATGAAATAAATGCAAAAGAGGCTATCTATGGCTTTAGAAACATTCCTCCCAAGTATTCCTCTATCAGCTCCATGTGAGAACAAATGAAGGAAACTGTCATGTGTTCACGTGCTCTGTGTTTAACAAAAGTTCTGTTAGAACTCACAATAAAAAGAGAAAAAAATCGATGTCCCCTAGTGCTTAGGTTTCATCCTTCGCTTTTTTCAGTGGGGGCTGTGGGGGATGAGAATATTCTAGTTGTAAAAACACAGTTGAAAGTGTGAATATGTTAGCCAAGCTGGAGGAGAGAATGGACTTCCAGACTTGGACATATGTGATGTTTGGTATTGCCTGTTTTTCATCAATTGCCGCTCGAGCTCTGAACGACACGTTGTGGATTCTAAAGATCATCTGGTTCTTTAGTGTAACCTCTACTTGCTGCTTATGAGCATCCTACCCCTTATTCTGGTGCTCAAACTTTTGCTTATTTAATTTGTACTCCATTCCTTAGGTCTCCTGTGGGCAGAGAAGACATTTGTGTCTCATGTAGATAGCTGATTTAAGTTTAGATCAATTCTATGAAACAAATCTGAGACATAATGAGTTCAGAGACCTGAATCTACTATATTTCTATAGCTAAACACTCGATTGCTCAAACAGTAAACCACTTTGTGATTATTACTTTCTTCATAGTATATATATTTGGACCCTATCAGCTTAATCTTAAAATATAGATGCTGGTTTCTTCCATATTTCATTACTATCTAGCATTTTATAACAAGAACAAATATTAACTGAGAGCCAACCCCTAAACTGTAATCTTGTTTATCCTAGAATAGTCATTAACTTTTCAGATATCATTTATATAAATTAAGATCACCATTTCTAGGAAAACATTGATTCATACATTTGTGAATTATTTTTGGATTCTGGAATGATGCCCTAGTTCTCTTTTTTCTAAGGAGTATTTTTTTTTAAACTTGTGATTAATTTCTTTATTTATTAGGTTAAGTTTTGTATCATTAGTCCCAGAAGAAAGCATATTGAAATTCAAAGGATAGCATCAGCATTACACAAATAAAATGACTGACTGGAAGTAAGAGAATACACAGACATAGAAGAGGAAAATCCCTTCCTGTCTCTGATCTGAACTTGCTTGGTCATTAATCTTATTTTTGACATAGCTGATTAATAGAGGTGAAATATTATTAAATAGGTTAGAAATCCCATCTACAGACAGACACACATTCCCTGTTGCTGAGGAACTCTTCTAACAGTTTATACAGTTATTACCAAAAGATGGTGATGCAACTAGAATCCCTAAAAGGAGAAGCTTGTCAATGGAAGCAGAGGCTATTCCTTGCTTTATCATGAATCCTTTACACTTTATTGTTCTGAACAAAGAAGGTAACCAATAATCAAAGTTTGATTATCCTTAATAGCAGATCTTAATCTTGGGTTCAAGGATACCTTGGGTCTATAAAAAGGAATAAAATAACAAAGCCCTTGAAATTCCAGATAAAATTGTTAATGTGTGTAAAACGGTGTTCGTCTGGGTGTGAGTCTCAAGATATCTATCACCTAAAAAGCTACTGATGTTTGGATTTAGAAGGTATTCTCAGAAACTGATATTCAGATAAACCCACATATCTTGCAGGCATTGTTTTGTCTACCACTCTCTACCTTCATTCATAAAAACTCGGGAGATAATTATTGTTCTACTAGAGACATGTCTCCTTCCAAAATGGCCTGACTTTGTGGGAGACCTAGCATACTGTAAACAAAAATTTTGTATGATGACAAATAATTCATGCTCAGATAAAAACTAATTGGCTATCATTGTTGTGATAATCTTACTCATGTCTTCACCCATTCTAAAATTAGTTTGGGGTGAATGTGAATGTATGTAATTTGACAATGATGCCTTATTTCAGTAAATTTATTTGGGATTTATGTTTAATTATTTTTCCTACAACATAACTAACAATTCACCCAGTACAGGAAAAGAAGAAATAAACATTTGACATGTTTTTCTAGAAAAAAGAAAATCCCACCAAGTTTTTTTATGCAAAGATTTAGAAGTGGCTATATATTTGATTTTCAGCAATTATGGTTTTGCCAGTTTCATAACTTATGATATGACTTTGGAGGAATGTGAAGAATTTTGAGAATAAAGTTAGGTAGTGGTTATTAAGTTTTATCTTTTACTTGTGATTGGTAGCAAGGTGAAAGGTTATTCTCTGTTAATAAATTGAGATACTGTCACAAGGAGCTGTAAGATCTAACTAAATTTGAATAAAGCAAGAGAAGGATGATATGATGATGATGAGCTAATCCTAATCCTAAATGAATATGCCTTATCATCATCAAATTTCCATCACATTCATAGAAAATGGATGTAATTTTGGATGTAAAAAAATTGGAGCTCAATTCCAATACTCTATCGAGTATCATTTCTTCCTTCCAGGCTCAGAACGTAAAACCTGTCTTCGTTTGTGTGTGTGTGTGTGTGTGTGTGTGTATTTCTCCTGCTCATTGGAAAATTTTTCTCTAAATAGCCTCTGGGTCCACTGACAAACTCATGTTTCTGAATTCTTCATTAAAGTAAGTAAAGTACTATTGTTTTTTCTACCATTCACTATCTTCATTGATGCATTCCCCCATGGTCCGCAAGTCTGAAGCGCATTCTTTTTTTAACAAAGGCAATCTCTCTTAAAAAAATCATTACACTATGTTCTCTCCACTAGTAAATGAATAGAATCGGAAAAACTGCACATGAACTTGAGAGTATTACATGTAAGATTGACGTGTAAATTTTAACCTTCATAATCCAGATAACATTAAGTTTCAAAGGGCATGCTGTGTCATTAAAAAAAGATTTAATGTGAAATGACATTATTACATAGTGCATGAAAATGTGGCAAAGTAATTTGGATCTATCTTTACTAGTCAATGAGAGATCACATTTGGGGAGATCAGATGTGACCATTTAGGTTAATTCTCAACTGGGATGAAGACATCTAAATGTTAGGATACATGGGTGGTTGTCCATATTCCTTGCAGTATATGCTCCTCTTAACTAGAATCCTTAGTGTATTCTTTCCACCAAAGTAGTGGAGGTATGTTCACATAATCTGCTATTGAACTGCAAAAACTTTTACAGTTTCAGAGTTTGAGGGAACCCAAATAGGAAAATTGATGGAGTCATTTTCCTCTGCTGGTGTTCAAGTCATATATGAAACTTAGACACTCTCAGATCTGTTCAACAGTCAGTAAAAAGTGCATTTTTATATAGTGTTTCCCTTTAGTTTTGCCTACCCTCTTGATTTTGTACAATCTAGAATGTATGTAACTCATGCATAGGTGATGGAGGCACTCCTTTTTTTCTTAGAATACTTACAATTATATATTTGGTTTCGCTTTGACTAGCAATAGGAAAATAGACAAATACAAGTGTAAAAATGAGAAATTTTAAACTCAAATTTTAATTTGTGTTTTATAGTCGTTTCATAAGTCTGTTGCTCTCTATGAGTATGCTCTCTATATATCCTGTAAAAATAAATTTATATGTTACATAGAAATTCAAGAAATTAAATTATTTATTAAGCTACAAATGTTTCTTCTGGTTTCTACCTGATCATAGATGAAAATAAATTAAATAATGTGTTGTTGGAACATATGTAAGTACGTTTGTTAATTTGATAACTCTTGTTAAACTTTTCCTTCCCTGTTTATGTCTGTATAAACTTAAAATTCTTAGGCCTAATTCCTATTGTGATGGTGAAGAAAGAGATTTAAGAATGCCCAGTTGGCTGGAAAAAAAGAAAAGAAAAACCTTCTTTAAAAATCAAGCCCATTTACAATTTCTCTTTTTTCTTCACTACTGGATTAAGGAGAGGTTTGAATCAGTAACTCAGTAACTTAAAAGTCATTATCACATTAATGGTTTCCTCAAGGTTAACTTCTACATTTGTCCCTTTATCTATTTTATAAAATTATTTGAGAAACAGAAATGAAAGGAATGATAACATGTGAGTCCTTCTTTGCTGTTTCCTTTCCTTACTTCTTGCTCCCCAGGTATTTTGTCCCTTTCTTTTTAAGGTACTACTCACATAATAACCTTAAAATAAAGTCCCCTCAGGTAACCTTTTAAAGTGACCAAGATCTTTAATCATCTTGTTTTTCTACTCTGTTTGCATCTACTTGAAGTACACAGTCAATCCTAAAGGGAAATGTTTTTGGCCTTACTTTTTATTTTAAGTTTAAGATAAATAACCTTATTATTTATTTTATTTGGGAGGAGGAGAATGGTGGTAAATCTTTCCATCATAAGCATAACAAGTGAACAAACACAAGCCTCTTAGAATGAATGAGCTGTTTAAGCAGAATGCATATCTTAAAGAAACAGCCTTTTAAGAAACACTTATCAAAGATGAAGCAGACATAAATCATTAAGAAAATTTAAATAGTTCCAAAAGGCCCTATAAGGTTATTTTAGATTGGATTTCAAAGTAATTAACATATTTAAACTTTCTTAAAGCCATTTCTACCTCAGTAGGATTTTTAAATGTGAGAAAATAAACTCTATTGAAAAAATAAAATGTTATAAGGATCATGAATCAGTGTATAATTTACATAGTATATTTTAAATTGCGAATCATATTATAGCATATGACCCATTATTCAAAATATCAGGAGAAACCTCTATAGTTGAAGAAAGTTTGGGATTGTTTGTGCACTTCAGACACACACATAAATTCTCAGGAATTTTAATTACATTCGTAATATTAACAAGTGGTTAAAAAAACTGATACGGGGCGGGGCACGGTGGCTCACGCCTATAATCCCAACACTTTGGAAGGCTGAGGCTGGCTGAGGCCAGGAATGTGGCCTCAAAGACCTTGAGACAAGAATGAGGTGGATGTATTTGAGGAAGAAAAGGAAGGCCATTGGCTGGGCGCGGTGGCTCACGCCTGTAATCCCAGCACTTTGGGAGGCCGAGATGGGTGGATCACGAGGTCAGGAGTTCAAGGTCAGCCTGGCCAACATGGCAAAACCCCATCTCTACTAAAAATACAAAAATTAGCCAGGTG
>NW_012111198.1:0-1108 GCF_000951035.1 Colobus angolensis palliatus
CTTTTAAACAAAGAGAATTGAGAAAAAACAAACTGATCCAAAAAGCAATATAGGTAAGTATGGACTCTACACACTGGAGGATATCAATAATCAGGCAAAAGATAATCAAGTAAAGGACTTTTAGCCAAATAAAAAGGAAGTACAGTTGTCCCTCAATATACATGAGGGATTGATTCCTGGACCACCTGCATATATAACCAAATCTGCACATGTTCAAGTCCTAAAGTCAGCCCCGTGGAATCCACATACACAAAAAGTAAAAGTCAGCACTTCTTAGACCCGGGTTTTGCATTCTGCAAATACTATATTTTCAATCCATGTTTGGCTGGGGAAAAAAAAAAAAAGCTGCATAAAAGTGGACCCCTGCCGATCAAACCCATATTGTTCAATAGCCAACTGTAAATAACATTTCACAGTATTTTTCACTTTTCAAGTGAAAAGTCAAGTGTTCAAATATTCAAACTGCCAGATACTTTATACTTTCCTGAAAGGGATTTAGGTTTCAAGAGATTTGGCTTCTACTCACCCACTGGTTACACACAGCATATTAGAACTGACCAAAAGATCTTTTTTTTTTTTTTTTGAGACGGAGTGTCGCTTTGTCACCCAGGCTGGAGTGCAGAGGCATGATCTCGGCTCACGGTAACCTCCACCTCTCAGGTTCAAGTGAATCTCCTGAGTAGCTGGGATTACAGGCATGTGCCACCATGCCCAGCTAATTTTTTTTTTTTTTTTGAGACAGAGTCTCGCTCTGTCGCCCAGGCTGGAGTGCAGTGGTATGATCTCGGCTAACTGCAAGCTCCACCTCCTGGGTTCATGCCATTCTCCATTTTTCAAAACAGCCTAATTGAACCTTAATATGCAAAGTGGCACCAAAGTGAAACTGTTATATAATTACAACTACTGAACTACCTTTCCAACGCTTACAATGCATTGTAAGGAAAAAACAAAAACAAAGGAGGAGGTCTGGCCAATAGGAATCATCTGGAAGAAAACAAAGCATGTTTCCAAAGCATGGAATCCCATCCAAGATTAGCATACTTTACAAGGCACATCAATGCTCATGAGAATTGAAATTAAGATTATACAAGAGGCCGGGCGTGGTGGC
>NW_012111198.1:5113-6646 GCF_000951035.1 Colobus angolensis palliatus
AAAAAAAAAAAAAAAATTAATTAATTAATTAATTGTTTCCTAGGTGTTAAATATAAGTATATGGACCTCAAAAAGGTTAACTGACTTTCCCAAGGACACATTTAGAGGTGAGAAATTGGGATTTAAACTCAGATTTGTTAAATTTCAAAGTTTCTTTCCAGTTTCTTTCCACTGACTGCCTTCTAAACAATACCTTATCAGTCATCAACAACTTCTTTAATGACAGGTATCAACTTTGAGGCTCCAATTTCTATGTGGGATTTTTATAGATAAAAAGTCTTTTCAGTTACCCTTCCAAACTGACGTTAACCAACCAACTGATGACTCTAGCATCTTAGTCAGTGGTGTCTCAAGATGTACCACCATCAAAATCGAGGGCTGTAGTACTGGTAGGGCACACAGGGATGGGAGAAAAACATAAGGCACAGATGGCAAGAAAACTCAACCAAGGAAGCTAAGGTCAAAGGCATTAGAATGACAAAAAAAAAAAAAAAAAAATACATATATATATATATACACACACACACACACACACACACAGGGAGAAATAAGGGGGAAAGTTCTGCTGAAAAACACAGTGGGTTTTCAGGTGGTTTCCTACCCCCTACCATCAGCCGAAGTGGGTGTCTGCACCACACTTGTCTGCTGTCCTGGCACTGGAGCTCTTGCACTGCTGATCAGAAGATCAAATTTGGTGCTTCTGCAGGTATTGGAGCAAACTTTGTCATGTTGGTAAAAATCAATCTGTCCGGAGTCCATCATTTTCCTGTGCAAAGGGAGACAAGAAGTACCAGTTCAGCCCATAATTCATATAGTGGTAACTAGGCCTCAGGGAAAAATAGGGACAACATTGCTGAGTCTACTGTGTAGATTAGGGAAACCTAATAGTGTTAGAAGTCATTAGGTTGCAAAAATTCTAATTTGGGCTTTAAATTTTCACTGGTCCTGCACACATTTACCAGTATTCCTTCTCCCTCGGTAGTTTATTCATTATGAGTACTCCAGCAAGATCTGGTGCCAGTTTCACAGACATAAAGTTTCAGTCTTTTAAAAAACTCTCCTAGGCATACAGAAAAAAGTTGACTATACTAAATCCACTCTGGAAAATGTCCTTATAATTGGATCCACAAAACGTTATTATAGGCCATGAGCAAAACCATGGGGTATTTTAATTATAGTAAATTCTATGTTATAATGTCACTTGGCTTTCACTAAATATTTTTTAGTATTCTCTTTTTTACATTTGGGAAGAATTGGCATGTGCTTGTCTTTCTGGGTAAATAAAACCCACCAAGAACAACAAAACTCAAAGTTAAAGGTATTCCTCAGCCAGGCACAGTGGCTCACGCCTGTAATCCCACCACTTTGGGAGGCCAAGGCAGGAGGATCACTTGAACTCAGGAGTTTGAGACCCGCATGGGCAACATGGTAAAACCTCATTTCTATAAAAAATACAAAAATCGGTCACGCGCAGTAGCTTATGACTGTAATCTCAGCACTTCGCTGGGAGGCCGAGGAGGGTGGATCATGAGG
>NW_012111198.1:6908-7327 GCF_000951035.1 Colobus angolensis palliatus
GAGACTCCATCTCAAAAAAAAAAAAACAAAAATCAGCCAGGCATGGTGGCTCATGCCTGTAGTACCAGCTAATTGGTAGGCTGAGGCTGAAAAGTCGCTTGAGCCTGGGAAGCTGAGGTTGCAGTAAGCCGAGACTACGCCACTGCACTCCAGCCTGGGTGACAGTTAGACCCTGTCTCAAAAATAAATAAATAAACAAACAAACAATAAAAATAAAAATAAAGGTATTCCTTCCCAATTTCATTGGATTACTAATTTCTGCATACAAATCATCTGAATTTTTTTTTAAAAAATGATGTTTCGTTGGAAGTACAGGAGTAAAATAATTTAAAATTTTTTTTTTTGAGATGGAGTCTTGCTCTGTCACCCAGGCTGGAGTGCAGTGGCCGGATCTCAACTCACTGCAAGCTCCGCCTCCC
>NW_012111198.1:12382-12864 GCF_000951035.1 Colobus angolensis palliatus
CGCAGTGGCTCACGCCTGTAATCCCAGCACTTTGAGAGGCCGAGGTGGGTGGATCACCTGAGGTCAGGAGTTCGAGATCAGCCTGGACAATACGGTGAAACCCCATCTCTACTAAAAGTACAAAATTAGCCAGGCATGGTGACACATGCCTGTAATCCCACCTACTCGGGAGGCTGAGGCAGGAGAATCGCTTGAACCTGGGAGGCAGAGGATGTGATGAGCCGAGATCGCGCCATTGCACTCCAGCCTGGGCAACAAGAGTAAGTCTCCGTCTCACCAAAAAAACCAACAACAACAACTAAAATCTTAGGCCAGGCAAGGTGGCTGACACCTGTAATCTCAGCACTTTGGGAGGCCAAGGTGGGTGGATCACGAGGTCAGGAGATCAAGACCAGCCTAACACGATGAAACCCCGTCTCTACTAAAAAAAATACAAAAATTAGCTGGGCATGGTGGCACACGCCTGTAGTCCCAGCTACTCG
>NW_012111198.1:15566-16918 GCF_000951035.1 Colobus angolensis palliatus
GGTCTCGATCTCCTGACCTCGTGATATACCCGCCTCGGCCTCCCAAAGTGCTGGGATTACAGGCATGAGTCACCGCGCCCGGCTCCCTTCGTAACTTTAAATGGGCCGGGCGCGGTGGCTCATGCCTGTAATCCCAGCACTTTGGGAGGTCGAGGCAGACAGATCACCTGAGGTCAGGAGTTCGAGACCAGCCTGGCCAATGTGGTGAAACCCCCATCTCTACTAAAAATACAAAAAAATTAGGCTGTGTGCGGTGGCTCATGCCTGTAATCCCAGCACTTTGGGAGGACAAGGTGGGCGGATCACGAGGTCAGGAGTTTGAGACTAGCCTGACCAACATGGTGAAACCCCATCTCTACTAAAAATACAAACATTAGTCAGGCATGGTGGTGCACGTGTAATCCCAGCTACTCAGGAGGCTGAGACAGGAGAATCACTTGAATCAGGGAGGCGGAGGTTGCAGTGAGCTGAAATTGCACCACTGCACTCCAGCCTGGGCAATGGAGCAAGACTCCATCTCCAAAAACAAACAAACAAACAAAAAAAACTTGGCCGGGCGCGGTGGCTCAAGCCTGTAATCCTAGCACTTTGGGAGGCCGAGACGGGTGGATCACGAGGTCAGGAGATCAAGACCATCCTGGCTAACCTGGTGAAACCCCGTCTCTACTAAAAATACAAAAAAAACTAGCCGGGCGAGGTGGCGGGCGCCTGTAGTCCCAGCTACTCGGGAGGCTGAGGCAGGAGAATGGCGTGAACCCGGGAGGCGGAGTTTGCAGTGAGCTGAGATCTGGCCACTGCACTCCAGGCTGGGCGACAGAGCAGGACTCCGTCTCAAAAAAAAAAAACAAAAAAAACTTTAAATGCCCATGGCATAGTATGGCTACAAGTACGCGACTAATTCATATTATGGAATTACCCTGAGAAGACTAAAAAGTAGTACCAGCAGATAGTTTGAGATAGGAAGAACCAGGCTGACTGAAAAGTTAATGTCCCTTGTTGGAAACAGTGTATTTTGCCATTGGGGTGGGGGGTGTTTGTTTGTTTTTAGCATCTTTTAAGGTACCATAACCAAACTATTGACATGAGCAAAGCCTAGGGGAAGAAAAGTAAGAGAGAAACTACATCCAAAGTAACTAGGAGTGACTAGAGGCACCACTTAGAGAAGGTTATATAATGCAGATCTCTCCAAGATATCTCTACATTTATGGGGTCAGATAATGTAACTTGATACATCAACAATCAACATCCTGGCCGGGTGCGGTGGCTCAAGCCTGTAATCCCAGAACTTTGGGAGGCCGAGACGGGCGGATCACGAGGTCAGGAGATCGAGACCATCCTGGTTAACATGGTGA
>NW_012111198.1:18228-19270 GCF_000951035.1 Colobus angolensis palliatus
AGCCAGGATGGTCTCGATCTCCTGACCTCGTGATCCGCCCGTCTTGGCCTCCCAAAGTGCTGGGATTACAGGCTTGAGCCACCGTGCCCAGCCGGTAGTCTATATTTTTAAAAGCAAACAAAATTTCCCTTTTTCTGTTTGCTTGTTTCTTTTTTTTGAGACGGAGTCTCACTTTCTCATCCAAGCTGGAGTGCAATGGCACAATCTCAGCTCACTGCAACTTCCGCTTCCCGGGTCAAGCAATTCTCCTGCCTCAGCCTCCTGAGTAGCTGGGATTACAGACGCGCGCCAACACCCAGCTAATTTTTATATTTTTTAGTATAGATGGGGTTTCACCATGTTGGTCATGCTGGTCTCAAACTCCTGACCTCGTGATTCACCCGCCTCGGCCTCCCAAAGTGCTGGGATTACAGGCTTGAGCCACCGCGCCCGGCCAATTTTTGTATTTTTTTATAGAGACAGAGTCTTCCTATTTGGTCCAGGCTGGCCTTGAACTCCTGGACTCAAGTGAAACTCCTGCCTCTGCCTCCCAAAATGCTGGGATTACAAGCATGAGCCACTGCGCCAATCTCCTATCTGTCTTTTAATAAGTAGCCTCTAGGATGCTTTTCTTTCCCTCCCAATCCCTTCAGTATAACCACTTACTTCCTGCTTTATGACCCAGCTGTACTTTGGGTTTTGTCATAACACCTATCACACTTAACGTATGCTTGTTTATCTGTCTGTCTCCTATTGAGCACAGGCTAAGAGGTCCCTGAGTGCACAGATTATGGCTTATTCATTTATGCAATGTTGTATGCCCAGCATTTGTTGACTGACTGGAACATGGCAAAGTACCCCATAAATGGCTATTCAGGGGATGAGGATTTTGATAAACATGAGAAACCATTGCCTAAAATAAGATTGGTAAACTCATCCTAAATTGACCACTGTGTGAAAAATCTCTTAAAAGAATACATTCTCATGTATGAATAATGTCTCTCTTTTTTTTTTTTTTCTTTTTTGAGACAGAGTCTCACTGTGTTGCCCAGGCTGGAGTGCA
>NW_012111198.1:19320-19759 GCF_000951035.1 Colobus angolensis palliatus
TTCCAAAAGTGCAGGGATTACAGGTGTGAGCCACCACACCTGGCCTTTTTTTGTTTTTTGTTTTGTTTTTTTGACACATGGTCTTACTCTGTTGCCCAGGTTAGAGTGCAGTGGCATGATCACAGTTCATTGCAGCCTCAATCTCCTAGGCTCAAGTGATCATCCTAGCTCAGCCTCCTGAGTAGCTGGAACTACAGGTGTGAGCCACCATGCCTAGCTAATTTTTAAATTTTTTGTAGAGACAGGGTCTCAATGTGTTGCCCTTTCTGGTTTTGAACTCCTGGGCTCAAATGATCCTCCCACCTTGGCCTCCTAAAGTGCTAGGATTACAGGCATGAGCCACTGCACCCAGTCAAGTAATTTTAACAACCAGTAAACTGTACTTAAGGGTGGCAAGTAGGAGGTAGTCTATTTTTTTTTTCTTTTTTTTTTTTTTTTT
>NW_012111198.1:23271-23716 GCF_000951035.1 Colobus angolensis palliatus
CTGCTGGGGAGGCTGAGGCAGGAGAATGGCGTGAATCCGGAAGGCAGAGCTTGCAGAGAGCCAAGATCGCGCCACTGCAGTCCAACCTGGGCGACTGATCAAGACTCTGTCTCAAAAAAAAAAAAGAGAGTATAGGTAAGAGCACTGTATTTATTTTAATATGTGAGTGTGTAAAGATGACTACGACTGGCCGGGCGCAGTGGCTCAAGCCTGTAATCCCAGGACTTTGGGAGGCCGAAACGGGCGGATCACGAGGTCAGGAGATCGAGACCATCCTGGCGAACACGGTGAAACCCTGTCTCTACTAAAAATAATACAAAAAACTAGCCAGGCGAGGTGGCTGGCGCCTATAGTCCCAGCTATTCGGGAGGCTGAGGCAGGAGAATGGCGTAAACCCGGGAGGTGGAGCTTGCAGTGAGCTGAGATCCGGCCACTGCACTCCAGC
>NW_012111198.1:23766-24461 GCF_000951035.1 Colobus angolensis palliatus
GGGAGGTGGAGCTTGCAGTGAGCTGAGATCCGGCCACTGCACTCCAGCCTGGGCGACAGCGCAAGACTCCGTCTCAAAAAAATAATAAAATAAAATAAAGATGACTACGACTGTGCCTGAACAGAGTAGGCACACAATGGATGCAAGTTTGAGTACAAAACATGTAGTCAGGGCCAGGTGTGGTAGCTCACGCCTGTAATGCTAGCACTTTTGGAGGCCAAGAAGGGTGGATCGCCTGAGGTCAGGAGTTTGAGACCAGCCTGACCAACATGGAGAAACCCTGTCTCTACTAAAAATACAAAAAATTAGCCGGGCGTGGTGGCCAAGACGGGTGGATCACCTGAGGTCAGGAGTTTGAGACCAGCCTGACCAACATGGAGAAACCCTGTCTCTACTAAAGACACAAAATTAGCTGGGCATAGTGGTGCATGCCTGTAATCCCAGCTACTTGGGAGGCAGAGACAGGAGAACTGCTTGAATCTGGGAGGCGGAGGTTGCAGAGAGCCGAGATCGTGTCAGTGTACTCCAGCCTGGGCAACAAGAGTGAAACTCCGTCTCAAAAAAAAAAAAAGGCTAGCGTGGTGACTAACACCTGTAATCTCAACACTTTGGGAGGCCAAGGCGGGCGGATCACGAGGTCAAGAGAGCGAGACCATCCTGGCTAACACGGTGAAACCCCGTCTCTACTAGAAATA
>NW_012111199.1:0-1217 GCF_000951035.1 Colobus angolensis palliatus
CCGCCACCTCGCCCGGCTAGTTTCATTTTTGTGTTTTTGAAGCAAGGTCTCGCTTTGTCACCCAGGCTGGAGTGCAGCAGTGCAATCATGGCTCACAGCAGCCTCGAACTCCTGGTGGGCTCAAACAATCCTCCTACCTCAGCCTTTTGAGTAGCTGGGACTACAGGTGTGTACCACCATGCCTGGCCAATGTGTTATTTTTTTTGCAGAGATGGGGTCTCATTATGTTGCCCAGTCTTGTCTTGAACTCCTGGGCTCAAGTGATCCTTCCACCTCAGCCTCCCAAGTAGCTGGGACCACAGGCCTGTGGCACCACACTCAGGTAATTTTTGTATTTTTTTATAGAAACTGGGTTTCTCTGTTTCGAACTCTTAAGCTCAAGTGATCTTCCCGCCTTGGCCTTCCAAAGTGCTGGGATTTCAGGCGTGAGCCACCATGTGAGGCTGTCGTGCTTTTTCTCTGGCTGCTTGCTTTTTTTTTTTTTTTTAAGATGGAGTCTTGCTCTATCACCCAGGCTGGATTGCAGTGGTGCAATCTTGGCTCACTGCAACCTCCATCTCCTGGGTTCAAGCAGTTCTCCTGCCTCAGCCTCCCTGATAACTGAAATTACAGGTGTGTACCACCATGCCCAGCTAATTTTTGTATTTTTGGTAGGGATGGGGTTTCCCCATGTTGGCCAGTCTGATCTCAAACTCCTGACCTCAGGTGATCCCCCCACCTCAGCCTCCCAAAGTGCTGGGATTACAGATGTGAACCACCACACCTGACCTTAGTTCTATTTTTAATTTTTGGGTAATCACCATACTCTTTCATAGTGACTGAACCATTTTATACTCCCACCAGTGCAAAAGGGCTGTAATGTCTCCACATCCTCACCAATACTTATTTTCTGTTTTTGGGGTTTTTTTGTTTTGTTTTTAGGTAACTATCCTAATGGATATGAAGCAGTATCTCACTACAGTATTGATTTGCATGTCCCTAATGATTTGTGATGTTGGGCATCTTTGTTGTTATTGTTGTTTTGTTTGTTTTTGAGACAGAGTCTTGCTCTGTCGCCCAGGCTGGAGTGCAGTGGCGAGATCTCAGCTCACTGCAACCCCTGCCTCCATCACGCCCGGCTAATTTTTTTTTTTTTTGAGACGGAGTCTCGCTCTGTCGCCCAGGCTGAAGTGCAGTGGCCGGATCTCAGCTCACTGCAAGCTCCGCCTCCCGGGTTT
>NW_012111200.1:0-1644 GCF_000951035.1 Colobus angolensis palliatus
GTGAGTCCGCTTGTGTGTGATTAGAGCTGACTTATTGCCAAAGCCCAGTCCACACTGCCTGCACATGTAGGGCTTCTCCCTCGAGTGCTTCCGCTTGTGCCTGATGAGACCGGCCTGGTGGCTAAAGCCTCGCCCGCACTCCCGGCACACATACGGCCTCTCCCCTGAGTGCGTCCTCTGGTGTGCGACAAGGTTTGACTTCTGGCTGAAGCCTCGCCCACACTCCCCACACACCATGGGCTTCTCCCCTGAGTGCGTCCTCTGGTGTCTGATGAGGTTGGATTGCTGGCTGAAGCCCCGGCCACAGTCCTTGCACACAATGGGCTTCTCCCCTGAGTGTATGTTCTGGTGTCTGTTGAGGTGCGACTTGAGACTAAAGCCTCGCCCGCACACCCCACACACATACGGCTTCTCCCCGGTGTGCGTCCGCCTGTGAGAGATGAGGGTTGAATTCTGGCTGAAGCTGTGCCCACACACCCCGCACACGTAGGGCTTCTCCTTTGAGTGTGTCCTCTGGTGATTGACAAGGGTGGTCCTCTGCCTGAAGCATCGCCCACACTCCTTGCAGGCGTAGGGCTTCTCCCCAGAGTGCGTCCTCTGGTGGGAGATGAGGTTTGACCTGTCGCTGAAGCCCAGACCGCAGTCACTGCACACGATGGTCTTCTCCTCCAAGTGTGTCCTCTGGTGTCTCACGACAGCCGACTTCTGGCTGAAACCTTTGCCGCACTCCCGGCACACGTAAGGCTTTTCCCCGGAGTGTGTCCTCTGGTGTATGATAAGGTTGGACTTCTGGCTGAAGCCTCGCCCACACTCACTGCACATGTAAGGTTTCTCGCCCGAGTGCGTCCGCTCGTGTATGATTAGCGTTGACTTCCTGTTAAAGCCTCGTCCACACTCGCTGCACACAATCGGCTTCTCCCCCGAGTGTGCCTTCTGGTGTCTGGCGAGGCTCTTCTTTAGGCTGAAGCCCTTCTCACATACCCCGCACACGTAGGGCTTCTCCCCTGAGTGTATCCGCTGGTGACTGAGCAGGTTTGTCATCTTGCTGAAGCTCAGTCCACACTCTCCACAGTTGACTGTTCCAAATCCTAAGACTTCTATCCTCTGCAGCAATTTGTCTGTTTCCTCAGGGTTCCCCGACGGAGCTGGGCTGGCTTCTAACTCCACCCCTCTGAGGCTGTTCCCAGAGGTGACTGGCTGCCTCTGGGGTGGCCTGGAGAACGCTCCCAGAGTCCTTTTCTTTGTTCTTCCAAACAAAGGCCTGGCGCCTTCTCCCCCGGGACCTTCTGCTCTATCATTCCAGGGTCTCCCCTCAGAGGCTTGTTGCTGCTTCTGCTCATCCCCTGGGCCCGGATCCCCAGGCTGGACGTCACCTTCTGCACACAAGCATGTGAAGATCCAGGGGGGATGATTACACAGCACATGCTGCATGGGGAATTTCTGACTGGAGAAACCAGGAGGGCAGAAAGGATCGAGGTAGAGTTCTGGCTCTGGATCTGCTGCAGAGAGAAAAGTGTGAGTCACAACTGAGTTCTCAGTGGGCAGCCTGAGCAATCAGCTTAGTCAGATCCCCTAGCTTTCAAAACACTTATGCCTTAAGTGCCATCCAATTGGGACTTCCTTTACATGGCCTACTCTCCAGCC
>NW_012111201.1:0-1005 GCF_000951035.1 Colobus angolensis palliatus
CACAGAATATAATTTTTTTAGTTCTTGAAATATAAAAAAAGACAGTTGTACACCGTCTTCATCCTGCTAACCACAGCATTCCTGTCTACAGGAACATGACACAAGCAAGTAACCATAGGTATTTGGGGAGATACATGGGCAAAACAATATGGCTTAAACCGTAATGAGCAAAGAAAAGGCCACGTGTACAATTTTGCTTTAAATTCTTTCTCATGAGTTTCTGGGCTTCCATAGCCTCCTGATCAAGAAGGCTATGATCCGACTGTCTTTGGAGTGTGATTTAGAATTCAAGGCCTTTCTGCTGAAGAAGATTTTTGGTTTGTTTGTTTTTGAGAGTCTCACTATCATTCAGGCTGGAGTAAAATGGTGCCATCTCAGCTCACTGCAACCTCCGCCTCCCAGGTTCAAGCAATTCTCCTGCCTCAGCCTCCGGAGTAGCTAGGATTACAGGCATGCACCACCATGCCCAGTTAATTTTTCATATTTTTAGTAGAGACAGGGTTTCACCATGGTGGCCAGGCTGTTCTTCAACTCCTGACCTCAGGTGATCCACCCGCCTTGGCCTCCCAGAGTGCTGGGATTACAGGCGCGAGCCACCGCACCCGGCCTATTTTTTATTTTTTGACAGGGTCTTGCTCTGTCTCCCAGGCTGGAGTGCAGTAGCACCATCTCTGCTCGCTGCAACCTCCACCTCCTGGGTTCAAGTGATTTTTGTGTCTCTTCCCAAGTAGCTGGGACTATAGACGCATGCCACCACAGCCAGCTAATTTTTTTGTATTTTTAGTAGAGACGGGGTTTCGCCCTGTTGGCCAGGCTGGTGTCGAACTCCTGGCCTCTAGCAATCCACCTGCCTTGGCCTCCCAAAGTGCTGGGATGACAGGCATGAGCCACTGTGCCCAGCCTAGGCAAGGCTATTTCTAACGCCAACTCCTCTAAGAAACTTCCGCCCTTCTAGCCCAGCATCTGTCCTTCCTTAGAACCCCATAAAGCTTAGGTCGACCAGGG
>NW_012111202.1:0-1067 GCF_000951035.1 Colobus angolensis palliatus
TCATCACATAATTAAGGGAAAAAATTAGAATGGCAAAACCCCATATTCTGCCTTTCTGATAAACAAGGACATTTTCAGCAAGAAAGAGAAAATAAAGAAATTAGGAAGCAGCATTAAATCTATTCTAAGGCATAAAATTAACAGGTGATTTAGCAAAAATTTCCTGTGCTTCTTAAATAGTTAGACCTTCAGGCTCAGTAAGGCATTAGATTTATGCCTGCCGTCTCTGCGAATGACCAGCCAGCGTGCTTCAGGGAGGTCTACCAACTGGACTGACATATTTCACATTAATTTCCAAGACCTGAATCTTTTTTATTCCTTTTAGGACCCGGCCTGCTTACCCCAGAAGGTTTCCTATTTTTCCCAAGTTCTCTGCAGCCTCGAAATCTAACTTTTCGATTCAATGGCATACTTCCCCTTTCCTGGTCACCTTCCATAAAGTAATAATGTGACCTCGAGCCCACAGTCGGGGTACCAGCTCATGCTTCCCAGTGACGAGGTCCTGATCTACCGATTTTGTCTGTAGGATTAAGGGGTAAGTCCTCCAGAGCAGAGAGGCTGTTTGTTATTTTTAATTTCCTCTCATTTTTCCCTCCCGATCTTGTGTAGTGCAATGTGCACGGCTTTCAATATCCATCTCATGGCCTTCAACAAACTCTCCCACCTTCACACACACACACACACACACACTTCACCCACTTCAACAAGCTCTTCACCCTTCACACAAAAAGGTGGCTTTGTGAATAAATCTTATTTCTTTTGCAAAACCGGTATCACAGTAATTAATTGACTGCATGTGCACAGAACGAACCTGACCCTGGCCTGTAAGCATTGAAGGGGCCACTGGTAAATATTCAGGAATTTTGTGAGTTGTTTTTTTAAACCATTGGTCACTAAAAATTGTCCAGGATGGGGGTATTGACGCCACTGAATTTGGCAAAGTTTACAAAATCAAGGCACGTCACCCTTGCCAAAGTCAGTTTACCAGCCCCACTGGCAACAGTCCAGGGCTGAGGTGGTTCTGAGCAGCCCAGAATGACAAAAAGATGCCCCAGAACCACCGTGAC
>NW_012111203.1:0-1344 GCF_000951035.1 Colobus angolensis palliatus
GAGGCTGAGTCAGGAGAATCGCTTGAACCCAGAGGGCAGAGGTTGTGGTGAGCCGAGATCGCACCACTGTACTCCAGCCTGGGCAACAAGAGAGAAACTCCATCTCAAAAAAAAAAAAAAAATCACACGTACACACACACATAATCTGGCCAGGTGCAATGGCTCACACCTGTAATTTCGGCACTTTGGGAGGCCAAGGCAGGAGGATCCCTTGAGCCTGGGAGTTCAAGACCAGCCTGGGCAACAGAGTAGGACCCCGTCTCTACAAAATTTTTTTTTTTTTTTTTAAATTAACCAGCTGTGGTGTACATGCCTTTGGTCCTAGCTCCTCAGGAGGCTGAGGAGAGAGGATCACTTGAGCCTGAGAAGTCAAGGCTGCAGTGAGCCATGATCGCGCCACTGTACTCCAACCTGGGTGACAAAGCAAGACTCTGTTTGAGAAAAAAAAGAACATAATCTGATTCCAGTCACACCAAAGAGACATTTCCCTACTTATCAATCCCTTCTAGCCTGGTAGTTTATTCATTCATCCAATGAACATTTATTAAGTGTCTGCGATGAGTTAGACATTCTGGGAGGCCCTAAGGCACTGTGCTTGGAGACGGTGCTATGTTGCTCAGGCTGGACTCAAAACTCCTCAGCTCAAGTGATCCTCCCACCTCGGCTGGGATTACAGGTGCACACCAGCATGCCCAGTTTATGATATCTTCAATACAATCTGAACTCTATGGAGGCAAAGGCTAATGTGTGAGTTTGCAAGAGAGGCTTTTAGCACCTGAGCCTGGGGCCTCCTGGCTGCTGAGGGATGGACCTAGCTCCCATCCCCCAAGCCCAGAGTCCTCACCCCGAGTCACCTGTTGAGGGGCTAGATGGGCAGAGATGCCTGGAAGAACTAACTCCGATCCAGGCCTGAAGATGCTTGCACAGCATAAACACGATGGGGCATGGGAGGCGACTGAAGAAGTGAGGAAGATGAGTGGGTTGGGACAGACCAAGAAGGGCCTCAAATTCCATGTAAAGGAGTTTGGACTTAATTCTGTAAGAGACAGGGGTGGAGAATGGAATCATAAAGGAGTGCAGCTCCGGTGGCTGTGTGAAAGGCTGTGTAAATAAATGCACTGGGGGGCCGGACATGGTGGCTCACACCTGTAATCCCAGCACTTTGAGAGGCCAAGGCAGGCGGATCACGAGGTCAGGAGATCAAGACCATCCTGGCTAACGGTGAAACCCTGTCTCTACTAAAAATACAAAAAAAATTAGCCGGGCGTGGTGGTGGGCACCTGTAGTCCCAGCTACTTGGGAGGCTGAGGCAGGAGAATGGCGTGAACCCAGGAGGTGGAGCTT
>NW_012111204.1:0-1180 GCF_000951035.1 Colobus angolensis palliatus
AGTAGCTGGGACTACAGGTGCGCACCACCACACCCGGCTAATTTTTGTATTTTTAGTAGAGACGGGGTTTTACCATATTGATCAGGCTGATCTTGAACTCCTGACCTCATGATCTGCCTGCCTCAGCCTCTCAAAGTGCTGCAATTACAGGCGTGAGCCACCGCGCCCTACCATTAACTTGTTTTAAAGGAGACATAATGTCCATTGAAACATCAGAGTGTTTTAAGTACTGACAGCTTGAAGGTGTCTTTGGAGTGAAGTTTAGAAACTTATTGTGACCATTCTTCGTTTTAAAGCTGTGACTAAGGACTCTGAGATATTGGTGCCTTTGCCTCAAGTGCTGCTGATGGCTTTGAATGGCATTGAGGTTGCCAGGCCTGGAGGAGGGCTGCCTTGTGCTGAGTGGTTAAATCAACCCCCTGAAAAAAGTCAGTGTTCAAGTATTTTAATAGGCTCCTCCTTTCCTACTCCCATAACCACTTACATTTGATGAATCTTGACAAAACAAGTATGAAATGCAAATAGAGAAAATGATATAATTGAATAGAGCAACACTTTTCTCTCTAGCAGCCCTGATTTCCAGATTATCAGGACAATATCCCTCATTTTATTCTTTTTAAAATCTTGATTCTGCTCCCCAAGCACACACATTCTTTACCTTATTTAAATATCCCCTTTGCAAAAATGCTGGATTTCTTTTAAGGAAAGCATAGCCGGCCAGGCGCAGTGGCTCATGCCTGTAATCCCAGCACTTTGGGAGGCTGAGGTGGGCGGGTTCACGAGGTCAGGAGATCAAGACCATCCTGGCTAACACGGTGAAACCCCGTCTCTATTAAAAAATACAAAAAATTAGCCAGGCGTGGTGGTGGGTGCCTGTAGTCCCAGCTACTTGGGAGGCTGAGGCAGGAGAATGGCGTGAACCCAGGAGGCGGAGCTTGAAGTGAGCTGAGATCGCGCCACTGCACTCCAGGCTGGGCGACAGAGTGAGACTCTGTCACAAAAAAAAAAAAAAAGAAAGAAAGACATAAGATATTCTGACTTAACTACATTGGCCTAAGCTTAAAGGCATTTCTATTTACCATAGATAAATAATATAATTTCATAAAAACTCTAAAGGCTGGGGAAATAGAAGAATCTGGGCTATATCTATGATTTTCTAATTTGTTTTTTTTTTTTTTTT